>NW_027555625.1:62993779-63468779 GCF_003287225.1 Phascolarctos cinereus
GAGCTTGCACTAGAGGGGTGGTAGTGTCAGAAGAGAGAAGTGAGTGTATATAAGAGATGTAACAAGGGTAGAGTCAGTAAGACTTGGCAACATATTGGATAGAGGGGAAAAGTGAGTGAGTACTGGAGAATGACATGTAGATCACAAGCTTGTGACTGAGAGGATGCTGGTCTCTTTAACAAACAATAAGGAAGTTATAAAGAGGGGTGGGCTTAGTGGGAAAGAGAAAGAGTTCAGTTTTGAAAATGTTGAGGTTATAATGGGAGATGCATTTTGAGATAGTTATAGATGGGATACTGCAGGTCTCTGGTCTGGAGACTGGAAGTCAAACTGGAGAGGTTGAAGAGAGTAAAGAAAAAGAATCAAGCTGTCTAGCCATAAAATGGAGGAGATGTAAGGGATGATAGCTAGTGCGAATGGATGAGTGGATGGCTGGCTGGCTGGATAGATAGATCCAGTAAAGTTTTTTGAGAGTAGAGGAGAGACAAGGACGAGTTTGTAGGTAGTAGGGAAGCAGCTGGTGGAGGGTGGAGGGGGAATGGGGGAGAGAAATGGGGGAGAGAAAAGAGGGAGAGAGAGAGGAGAGCAAGATTAAAGAATCTTGAAAGTGAGAATGATGGAAAGGGCAGTCTTCTGGAGAAGACTAGATGGAATGGAATAATTTGTGTGTGTAGAAAGATTAGTCTAAGTGAAAAAAAAAAGGTCCATCTGTTCACATAAGTTAGGTAAAGGAGAAGATAGTAACAGAAGGTATCTGATTAATGTGAGATAAGGAGGAGGGGATATGAGGGAGCTCAGTGGGTGGCTCATTTCCCCCCCAGCAAAATAGAAAGCAGGGCTCTAGTTGAGATGGTGAAGAGAGGATGAGCCATGAGAACTTTGAGGAGGCATGAACGGGTTTAGAAAAGCCACTCTGGTGAATGAGACAGTGAACTGATTATTTAGGTTCAAAAATGTTGCCTCAGCAGAGTGAGGACTCAGTTAAGATTATGTAACATTAATCTGCATGGATGCAGGCAACATGGTTTCATGATTTTCTCTAGCTTCATTCAGCAGTATGCAAAGAAGAGCAAAAGGAATGGTTGATGGGAGTAATCCAAGACTGAGGTTTGGCAGGGAAAGATTTGTCTTAGGATAATGGTTCAGTGTAGAATTGAAGTGGTTCACTAAGGAGTTAAGATGGAGAATTGGAGAGAATATGACCAGGCAGGGGGGATTGCTTGGGAAAGAACTGAGGGGTGGAGAGATTGAAGGTCAAGGTGAGTATGAAGAACAGGGTTAGGGCTTAGCAGGCAGAGGATCTAGTGGAATGATAAGAGAGTATAACTAGATGGAGGAATTTCAGAGTTAATGAACATAGAAGTGGAATACTCATGAGTCAGGGTAAAATCAAGAGTGGTACCATCTCTGCATCTAGCTGAGGTAGGGTGGAAGAGTAGGTTATGAGAAAGGAATACACTGAGGAACTGGGGAGTTAGAATGTTGAAAGGAATATCAAAATGAATGTTGAAGTCCCTCAGTATGAAGGTGGGGCTTGGGAAAGGATGAAAGACTGGAAAGAAGGCACTGAACTCATTGAGAAAGGAAGGAGAGTGTCCCAGAGGATGGTAAACAGCTACTAGAATCTTGATTAGGTGATAAATATGGACTGAATGAACCTCGAAGGAGGAGAAGTTGCTTAATGATGGTGGTAGAGAGAGAGTCTTGAAGTGGTCGTGGGAAACAGAGTATTTTGGCTTCCCAGTGATGGAGGCATTAGTGAAAATGGAAATAGGGCTGGAAATGGACACCAGGAAAGCTGTGTCATCAGAAGAAGTCAGGGTTTGGTGGGTACAAATAGCTAGAAGGGGTGAGAAAGGAAAGGGTTAAAGATGAAAACAAGCTTGTTACTTATGAAGCAGACATTCTAGAGTGCACAGTGAAAGGGGTAGGTAGCTTTAGAGTAAGACACTACAGAAAATAGGTACTTGGAAAACTAATGTAACCATGGGCCTTATTACTATGTAGTACAGCAACCTGGGGTTAGGTTAACACAGTAGGACTATCTTGCTTTCTTGTTTTGTAACTGCAGCACTTAGCACAGTACCTGGTGCTTACCTTGTGAACAATGTTAAAGTAGCTCTACATGTGAGTGAATTCACTTATCAAGATACTGTATATCAAGAGCTGACAGGATACGCATCAGAACATCTCAGGTAAGAGCCCACTTGACTTGACTCAGAGGCAGTTCAGATCCTCTTTGGAATCTTCCTGGGACAATCAGCTCCCTATGGATCATAGGTTTTAGGGCTGAAAGGGATTTTAGACTGCCTAGTGAAACACCCCCATCCGACAGATGAGGAAATTGAGGCCCAGAGAAGTTAAGTGAGTTTCAAAAGGTCATACAGCTGGTAAGTGGCCGAGCTGGGCTTTGATCTCAGGAATTTCCCCTCTAAATGCTATGTTCTCTTCACCATACTCTGTGGTTTGGTTGCTACTACACCCATCTCCCTTCCCACCCTCCATATAAAATATAAACTGTTAGGGCACTAACAATGAAGAATACTGTAAGATCCCATTCTTTCTAGTATAACTGGTCTGAAGCCAGTCTTTCTGAGCTTTGCCTGAGTAAGCTCAGTTTCTCTTGTAAAAAAGGTCGCTGCTCCATGGAATGAGGCAACCTGACACCCACCCCAGCTCATTCCTTCCTTCCAGGTGCCCCTTAGTCTCCTGGAAGCAATGGAAATTCATTCATTATTTCCCTTTGCAGGGCCAGCATGGGTGGCATTTCCTCTAGTCTTCGAATCCTCCAAGCCCTGGAGTATTCCAAACTCCAAACTCCTTTTATGAAAACAACTCTGATAAACTATATATAGGAACTTGCTCTGGCTTTGTGGTATATTCATTCATTCAATACATTTACTGAGTACCTACTATGTGTAATGGGTATTTTGAATAAGACTAGGTCCCTGTTCTCAAAGTACTTTCAATGAATGAAGGGGCAAGGATAGGCTATGGATCAAAAACCATAATACAGACTGTTGTATTCTATATTGGGCCAGCTAGGTGGCATAGTGGATAGGGTGATGGGCCTTCAGTCAGGAAGACTCATCTTTCTGTGTTCAAATCTGGCCTCAGTTTTGAGTCATATGACCCTGGGTAAGTCACTTAACCCTGGTTGCCTCACTTTCCTCAACTGTAAAACGAGCTGGAGAAGGAAGTGGCAAACCACTGCAGCATCTTTGCCAAGAAAACTACAAATGGGGTGATGAAGAATCTGACACAACCGAAAAACGACAGAAAAACATTGTCTGTACTAAGTGTCATAATGTGTATGATAATAGGGAATAGGGATAGGGTAATAGGCATAGGGAAAATCCAAAATAACATTGAGATAGCTCAGAGGTGAGAGAAACCACACCTCTGTTTGTGTCCCCAGCACTGAGGAGAAGGGCTCCAGGCTTGTAGAAATGGTTGTTGAGTTGAATGTTGGTTTGTTGAGGTTCAGAGAAGGCTTCATGGGGAGATGACATGTGAGCAGTTTTAGTCACTATCATTTATTTTAAGAAAGGAAGCCTGGTGTGGATGATGGAGGGCTAGCCTTGGAGTGAGAAGGGCTGGGTTCGAGTCCTGCCTTGGGCCCATATGAGATATGTGACCACAAAGAAGTTACTTAGCATCTCAGTACACCTGACAAGCCAAGACTCTAAGTGACAAAGGAGGTGCCTGTCCTCGTCAACAGAGAGAGTTCCCACATAGTAGAGTTCCCTACAGCAATCAGATGATAGCTCTGGACAGGGTCAAGAAGTGTTTGGAAGGTCATACTTTCTCAAGGCTTTGCTCTATTCCTTTAGCAATAATAATATTTAGCAGAAATTGATATCATTCCAGGTCATGGAACCAACTGCGTGACGTTATTTCAGTCATTTCCAGTAATGTCCAACTCTCCATGACTCATGATAATTTGGAGTTATCCTGGCAAAGATACTGGAGCTCATTTTCCAGATAAGGAAACTAAGGCAAACAGGGTGAAGTTATTTGTTCAGGGTCACACAGCTAGTAAGTGTCTGAGGCCAGATTTGAACTCAGGAAAATGAGTCTTCCTGACTCCAGGCCTGGTACTCTATCCACTGTGTCACCTAGATGCCTTGAAGGTATAAGGAGGCAGATTTTAGCCTCACAGAAGCAAACGTTTGCTAAAAATGTGAGTTGTTACCCAGAAGTAGAGTGGATTGCCTTGAGAACTAGTGAGCTCCCTGACCAGGAGAACTTCTGGGAAGGGTAGATGACTTGCCAGAGACACAGAGAGGATGACTGTTCCTGTGATGGTGGGGTGAGAAGTCCTCCAAGGTCCCATGCAGTTCTCATGCCTTAGGATTCTCATTCCCCACTAGGAAAAGTACAGAGATCTGGCTTACCAGCAATCTGGCCCCTCCTTTTCATGGTCAGGAACATAGATATGGAGGTACAAACAGTCTTCAGAAACAGCGGCCAGAGGGGTGTTTACTTTCATGGTCCTTGCCATTTTTTCTAGAGTAGTGACATCCTGCAAACACTTGGAAAACACAAACGATGAATGATCTGAATAGAATCACATGGGGATGATAATAATAGTATAATAATAATAATAATAATGTGAATTAATAAAGTGGGTGAATATCCTGGAATGTGATTGCACTGAAAGAGAGGATGAATGTGAGGAACTAAGAAAACCTTCTGAAGATCGATGAAAGTTGAGCTAGACCAAGACAGACCATGACTAGAGGCATTTTAACAAGAGCATCACTGCTGGCCAATGTGTCAGTTTGATTTTCTTTGTTACAGAGGAGCTTTAGTTTGGAGGGGTGGGAGGGAGGCTGGGTTATGGAAGTGGCAGTAAGTGTGGTCTCCAAAGCAAAAAGCTTAAAACTGCTTGAAAACAAAACCAGGGGTCAGATTCAATGACCTCCAGCTTTCTGAGCCTATCAGTCTGTGAATTCTGGCTTTGTTATTTACTAACTTTGTGACCTTGGGTGAGTCACTGAATCTCGGTTGTTATTCAGTCCTGTCTGACCTGTCATGACTTCTTATGGGGTTTTCTTGGCAAAGATACTGGAGCAGCTTGCTATTTCCTTCTCTAGCTCATTTTGCAGATGAGGAAAATGAGGCAAAGAGGATGAAGTGACTTGCCCAAGGTCACATAGTAAGTATCTGAAGTGAGATTTGACTCAGGTCTTTCTGACTCCAGTCACAGTATTCTATCCTCTGAGCCACTCAGCTGCCTCTAATCTCTGTTAGCCTTTGTTTTCCTATGTGTACCAATATGCATTTTTCTGAGTCTGTTATTTTCTAAAATCCGAATAAACATGAACTGTTATCATTAAGCAGTTATCTGAGCCCAGGGAACATTCATACCTTCAACAAATACTCAACAAATGTCTACTGTGTGCGGAGCACAGAGAGACAAAATGTGAGCAAGACGTGATGGCGCCCTGGGCTTATCTCATAAGAAAAGCAGAGAGGAAGGCACTTAAATAGGTGGAAAAGTAGTTGTATCTCTCACATTGCTCCAGGAATCTGGTGGTTTTGGAGGAGAAAACCTCAGGGCCCCTACAGGGAATTTGGCAAAGAGGATTCCCAGGAAAACACTGAGAACTTTGTCAATCCCCTTGATACTGATTTGAGTCCCTTGAATCTGTCCAGACTCAGTGGTCCTGATGAGGTCATCTGCATGACGCCCTGTGAACAAAAGGGACAGAAATCCCCAGGGACAGAGGGTTGAAATGATGTCCAAATGCCCCTTCTAAATTCCCCGTTGTGACCATTTTTTCATTAGATGGGAATGCAAGCCTCCTCCTATTTCTGCCATGATTCTTTTCATTTCCCTTAAAGATCTCCCGTGATGGAGAATTTACTCCAGAGAAGAACCATTTGCACTTTTAGAGAGCTCTCTCAGTGACTCAGGAACTGTCCAGCTTTGGGGAAACTGAGGCTCAAGATCAAAACCACTGCTTCCCAATAATCCCACCCCCAGCCCTGCTTAGGAAAGCACAGAGCTAAAAATCTGTGCCATATAGTTTATCAGTATGACCCAACTGATCCAATACTTAAGGAGCACCTACTATGGGCAATGCCCTCAGCTCTGAATTGAGGATCAAATGGCAGAAATTTCCATTCTCCTAGAGAGCAATGACCTGTGCACCAATAACTAGGAATACAAGGGAGAGGTATAAAGGAGAGTTCCTCACAAAGAGGTAGGAAAAGATATGAGAGGGTCAGGAAAAGCTGTGCTACAAGTGACAGTGCCCAAGCTGGGACTTTAATGAAGAGTCTTCAACAGAACTAGACTAGGGGAATTGTTTTCTTGGCATGGGAAAGACAGTAGACAAAGAAGGGAGACATGCGACTGCAGGGGATGAAAGGCAGATGAAAAGTAATTACATTCGGCTACAGTATAAACAGAAAGACTCATGTTCCTGAGTTCCAATCCAGCCTCTGATATTTCCATGGGCAAGGCATATAACCTGTTTGCCATTAGTTTCCTCATCTGTAAAATGAGCTGGAGAAGGAAATGGCAAACCATTTCCAGTATATTTGCCAAGAAAACCCTAACTGGGGTCACCAAGAGTGGTATGTAATTGAAAAAGAACTGAACAACAATACAACAAATGTGAATAGAGTAGTAGGTGAGAAGGCTGGATGCACAGAGTACTATATTTGGGCTCAGAGAATAGGGGCTCAACTATAGCTCTCCCTTTTACTGCCTGTGTGAATTTGTTACAGTTTTGTTCCCTTTCTTAGGCCTGTTTCTTCTCTTTGATGAAATGGGAAAAGGGCATTGAATTCAATGGTCCTTAAGAGTCCTCCCAGCTCTCCATCCTAAGTCCAAGAGCTAGAGACTGCTGAAGTGTCAGGTCACATGGCTACTCTCTGCCTGGATCAGAAGGTAAAGAGTCAGGTGTTGTTGCGGACACCTGTGTCCTTGACAGTTTTTGTTTTCCGGCCAGCATGAGAGAGAGAAAGAGATATGCCTGCGGGTCAGGTGGGTAACAGGTTCAGAGCCAGTTCCGTTTATCAATCTGAGGGCTGGGGTTTTTATACTCCCATTCATGGAAATAGAACCCAGAGTGGAAAAAGCCATGTATCAACAATAGTTTTTCTCATGGTAACAGTAACTGAGGGGAGTCCCCCCCGGAGTTGTCTCCTTGCTTCCTGGTAATCTTTCAAGGTCTGTTGAACATCCTTCATCTTCTCAAGGGAAAGACAGTACCTGGGAGAGGTCAGAGAGCCTGCATTCTGACCTAGGTGGCTTTTAGATAATAGACAGAAACAGGAACAACCTGGCCTGACCTAAATCCTTAAACCCATCAGTGCAAGCCCTTAACAATCTTCCCCCTGACTGTTTAACTTGAGAAGATGAAGGGATGAAAAAATCTCACCTAAAGTATGGCGAGTGTATTTTAACAATCAGGGAAGGAGGAAACACAAAATTAATACAAAACATAGCCAAGGTAAAAACGCAATAACAAACTTAATGCATTCTCAAAAAGATTAAGGTGATCAATCCAATCTAACAATTTGTTTGCAATATCTTTAGGATCAATACCATCAATATAAGAATCAGCAGTTTCATGTTGTATTTTGGATAGTTGGCTAATTTTCCATGCAATAATTTCAGAGTGCCAAGCACCCTGGAGCTTCTTTAATATTTGTTCAATAGTTACATTAGTAAAGTTTGAATACACATATGGAGTTACACAGATAAATAAATAGTCATAATCACATTTCAAATTAGAGTGTATTGTTAATTGTTCTATTTGTCTTCTTAAAGCTATCACTGATTGCTCTGAAATGTCCAATTCTTGTTGCATCATAGTAGCTATATAAATTTGATATTGTAAAATCATAGACCAATTGTTAACATACTGAGCAGTTCAAAATTGGCAGTAATATCATGAAGGGTATTAATATTGAGGGTAATATTAGAATTGTGCCATGCCCTCAATAGGTGGGTATGTCTCTTGTCTCATGAAGCATCATAGGGTAGCAGGGTAATGTAAACATATGAATATTTATAACCATATTGCAATAGCAACCTTGTTGTCAAGGTTTCTAACTTATTTTCTAAATACAGTGCTGATTGCTCTAATAAATTGACTTTATACAATATATCAATAGCTTCTTGTGCTTTAAGTAGTAAACATTGCTAAGTAATATACAAATTATGCAGTTTAAATTTTAAATTGAAGCACAATAGATAAAACAGTAGTAGATACAATAAAAGGAGCAACAATGATTAAACCAATAATAAGGAGACCAATAAATTGTTTTGATTGACTTAATGAGGAAATAATAATTTTAGGAGCATGTTTACCAGTTCTGGAACTATTCATGTGGAATCTTAGTAGGGAAAATAACAAATGATTATTGTTTTACCAAAAGTACAATATAGTCATTATGATCAATACATTGTTTGAGAGTACAATTGACACAAGTAACATTCCAATTCAAAAATAGTATTAGATTGAATAAAATTTACATATCCATTAGACAAATGGGTATTAACAAATGATGTAACAAAGAAAAGACATGATTCAATATTGTTGCTAAATTTTGAAAAACATGTAGGTGTCCTGGATGCTAGAGATCTTCTTGTCTTACGAATATACAGGTGTTATTAGTATACATATAGTCCCAATTTGTCCATATTTGTGATAGGTTGCAACCATGGTGGTAAAGGAAAAAGAAGTCCAGTGCTGAGCATTCTGTACGTTACACACCTGAGCAGAAAGTAAAGCTACTATTGCTAAAAATAGAAGTTCAGGAGTCTTTTATCACTGGATGAGAGGGAGCTTTCACTTGACCCCATGTGGGAAGGCGACTCATCACCGTAGATTGCCTCCTTCTGCACTTCTCCTGAATTCTCATACTCTGCATTCGAGCTGTGAGGTGTTATACATGCTCTGACATTTTTCTCCAGTATCCAGGCAGGTTTATCAAAGTTTTCTGAAAAAAATACAAGCCCACCCTCATCCCCTCATTAGTAATGGATCCGGTAATGGATCCAGGCCTGTGGATGTTTTTAGGCTGGAGTGTACTCATCTTTGTTAATATTTAGAAAATTAATAGCCAATTGCAAAAAATATAACCAATTATCAAAAATTAATAGCCAATTGTTGATAAGGGGTAATAGCCCATGTTCCCCCTTTTTTGTAAAAAAAAAATTTTTAACATTTTTGTTTTTAATTATATAAAATGTTTGTGATTAGAGATATGTAATAAAAAGAATAAATAGAAGAAAATGTTTAGTAACATACGTAAGAGTATTATTTGTTTTAATTTGTGTAAGTACACTCAATAATTGTGAAGGCCTGTAAAATGTGATTGATTACGTTTTAATTGTTCCACTTGTTTGAAAAGTGGCAAAAGTGAAAGAAGAAAAAATATCAATTATGACATGAATATAAGAAAGCTTTTCAAAAGAAGGCATATAAGTTATATTCGATTGTCAATTATGTTTGGGAGAAAAGCCCTTTGATATATATATGAAACAGGCTATTAATTTAAAAAAATAATCATTATTCTTTATACAATGTTTGTAATACTGTAGGAGTTTATTTAAAAATAGTCCCAAAATATTTTCTTCTCATAAGTTAAGGTGGTTGTGTTGGCAGAATATAATCAATAAAAGGCTCAATAAAAACTTAATAAAAAGTTGTGTTAGCAATTAATAACTTGTAAAAGTGTTGGGTAGAATTGTAATTAAGAATCAATAATGGTATTACTTTTCAGTAAAAAGTCTGGACAAATTAAATGTACTTGTATGTAGGCAATAAAATAAGGTAATAACATGAACGAAGTGAGGTTTGAAGTTGGTATAAAGGAGTATATAACTGTGTATTAGTAATATATTTTAACTTTGCAGTCTCTGTATTTTGAGAGACATAAATAGATTATTTGCTAGTAGAAACAGTATTAACAAGCTCAGCAAAATCCTGTTATATATTTGTATTTAACCCATTGAGGAATGCAGTGGGTGTTGAAAGAATGAGGTTAAATTTAACATTTTTTTTAAATGACCATGAATAATCAGTAAAAAAGGTTAGTATTTTGAGAGACGGTTAGTGATTATCAATATCAATATGATCAGAAAAAAAAATAACAGCAATTTGGCAATCTTTTAAAAAGGAAACAAGAGTGTCTATTTTTTATTATAAGGTTGATGAATAACTGCAAATAAATTTTCTGTAAATTAAAAATTGTAGAGGACACTGGAGTACCAAGAATAGCACCTTGCACTTCTATAAAGAAATATGGGTGAGATGAATTTTAGGAATTTTTCTGTTTGACTAATTAAAGCTCATGTTTTGTTTTAAGAGTTAATATGCTAGGGGACTTTAAATAAGGATCTTCTCTTAATGTAAAAAAGAAATTACAGAAATGTTCTGTAGTAATTTGGAGTGGTGGTCGGAGCTAATTAATATCCTCTAGAAGTTTTTGAAAATCATTAAAATTAAATGCTGTTAAAGAATTAAAAGGTAAATGTACTTTTTGTGGCTTCACTGTTGTTTTGGTGACAATATGACCTAGGTAGAAGAATGAAGATTTTTCTTAAACTTTTTCCAGGGCTATAATAAGCCCAGAGTCTTGAAAAGCTAATTAAAGCTGAAATAATAAATATGTGAGTTCACTTTAAATGGAACAGCTACAAAATAGGTCACTATGTAATGTATCATTTTTAGCTTTTTGTAACGGAGTAGTAAAAAAGCAATCTTTTAAATCAATAACTATCAAAGGCTAGGAAGTCATAAAGCATCGTCAATTTTCCTGACTTCTTTTCAATAATAAAAACAGGTGAATTTTAAGGAATCCAAACATGTTTATTAGATTTCTTTTGTATTTTGTCAGTTTTATGCATAGGTAAAGCACAAACAGTGGGTGGGAGAAAATAACAGTTCTCATTAAATGTGAAATATTGTGCCCCACAAATTAAGGGGAATTAATTGAGTTTCAACTATGTTTTATTCTACTAGTTTAAATTCATCTTAAAATAATTGATTAGTAGTGATCTATTAGGCAGGCTAAAAGTAATTAATATCCTTAAAAGTCACTTGAAAATTATTAAAAGTTATTAAGGAATCTTGACTAATTTGTAATATTTTGGTCCTAATTGTAGACTGTGAACCAATATGTCTAAATTTTAAAGTAAGCAAAGGGTGATTTCTATTGTACCTTTTAAGGGGTAATTATTAATCTATGAGACTGAAAGGCTTGTTAAAACTTAGGCATTAATAAGGAGAGTTTGGTAGTAGTAGGATAACAGTAAAGTTTATCATCCATATAATAAATCATTTTTGTCTGGGAGTATTTTTGCCTAACAGGTATAATAGTTTTACGAACAAAATTTTGGCCCCTGGTGGGAAGCATTCTTTCTTAAAAGAACATAATAAGAAAACTTCAAATACTGATTTAATGGAGGCAACTATACTTAAATTTAAACTCAAAACAAAATTAGTCATAGTCCTAAGAGTCTTTTACTTAAAACAGTAAGTTTCACTAATTATGACTTAAAGCCAGATACAGTTAATTTTATTTTCATGGAAGTGTAATAGGCAATAAAGATTTACTAGGACTCACATATATAAGAAATTTTACTTAACATCCTTTCTTTCCCAAATTTAAACTTGTCTTGGTGAAAAAGCCAATTATTAGAAATCATTTATATAAAGTTGCAATTTCACAGTAAGCTAAATGAATTGTTCAGGAACTCAATGACATAGACAAATTCTTCTCTCAGAGCAGACGACCTTGCTCAGAAAGCTGATTGCTAAGATTGGCAAACTTACAAAGTAAAGGGAATTGCCTTGTGCCCCTCCTTTTCACTCATATGTAATTCAAAATTCTAAGTTTTAATTTTAAAACAGTGACTTCAAATAACTTAGTTAACAATTTGGTAATTTTCATAAATGATATTTAAATTGTTTTAGCTCTAAGTTGTTTGTTAATCATAGGTAAAGATGGGAATACCCAATTTTCTAATTGACAGTTATAGAACATTACAAAACAAGATTAACTGGACTTGATAAAATAAGCTAGCTGGCTTTACACAGCTTTCCCACTATCTTTTAGTTCACATTTTAATAACATCCAAATTATTAAAAATTGTTTGACATAAAAATTAACCAATTTGAAGCAATACTATATTTTTAAAATTTGAAACTAACATATTACTAATTTGAATAAACTAAATTATCTTTTGATTGTGTTCCAATAATTAAAAACTTTTCTTGTTGATCTGTGGAGGAAAACTCACCCTCCTTTTCTCCTCGTTCTTTCTCACCCACCCCAACCTGGCCAGGGTTGGAATTCGAGAGAAAGGAAGAGAATATTTTTCAACAACTTATCTTTGATAATCTTTCAATCTTACACCCAAAGCTTTGGCCAGAGCTGTAGAATGCAAAAAATAAAGAGAATTTTTTTTAAACAATTCTCCAAAAGTTTCCAAATCTTTTACTCTCAAATCATCTATTCCTGCTATTCATGCAAACAGATTATACTATTCTTTCTACCCATACTTTTCTTATTCCTGTATGCTTAAACTTTCTTGCCTTTTGTCAATTATATAACCTAAATAATGAAGTACTTTTCCTCCCATTCTCTCCCCCATCCACCTGCTCCTGGGAATGTGGCTGGTATTAGGGAGGGGGAAAGGGAGCAAGAAAAACGGCATTTCAGAGTCCAGCTCTGGCTGCAAAGGTTGCAGATTACACATATTATACACAGACAATTACAGACAATCATTCATACCTCACAGACACCCACAGGAAAAAAAATGACAGGAAGAATCCAAAAGTGAGAAACTTGTCAGAAATCCTCTACATGAATCAAATAATATCCTTTTTTATTTTATTTTATCTTTTCTTTTCATGGTATTGTAGAGGTTATAGAGGCCGAGCAAAATCTTTCTTAAGGTTTTGATGTTTATAAGAGGCAAAGCAATCTGTAGTTTTATAGAGACCTCTAGTCCTGCCACCTGAGCCTTTTTTACAGCTTAGGGCATGGAGAGTGTGGAGCGAGTGTTGAAACTTCAGCTACTTTATTACTTACTTCATTTTTAATTTCTGTTTTGGTTAACATTTCTGCAACTTTTTCCTCCTTTATAGTGGAACAAGAGGCTTCTTCATTAATTACTTTTGTGGCTAAAGACACCTCTTCTGGTTTTTGGAGACATATTTTAAGTATATTCCAAATTGCGAAAGTGAACACTGGAAAAGCACCAGGTCCGTGTTCTTGAAGATAGTAATCACTTAATTGTTCACCTACTATTTCCCGTTTTTCTATATCTATCATCCTTTCCTTGAAAAGCCAAGGACAGCATTGTTCCACTGTATCTAAAAATTCAACCAGCTGTCCAAAAGTGATTAATAATCCCCTGCCTATTGCTATTGATTTTAACATTTTTAAAGGATATTTTCTGCCTCTTTTTTCTGCTGAAGATCTCTGCCCCATCTCAACTGGTTATATTTTCTTATATTCTCAACTGATTATCTTTTCTTATGCTCTCAGTCAGCCCGTGTAACTTCACCTTCACTGTAAACTGAATATAACAAGGTACTTCAATTGAAAGTGAAAATAAAATACACACACTGATCTATTTTTCTAATATACCACTAAACCTGGTGAACTAAAACTACTTACGAAGAAATTATCGCCCTTACCTTGCTTGTGGTCTTTTTTCAAACGGCAGGAATCGCCTCCGTTCCCTTTCCGGCGATCCATTTGCTGTCTTTTTTCAAACAGCGGGAGTCATCTGCTTTCCGGTGACCATTTACATTATTGCAAATGTATAACCTATATCAGATTGCTTATCATTTTGGGGAGGGAGGATGGCAGGAAGTGGAGGAGAAAAAATTTGAAACTCAAAATCTTCTAAAAATGAATATCAATTGAGCAGAGACAGAGGCTGTGGACCCCTGGCCAGTTCCTCCGGAGTTTCCACTCCCCTCTGCACCCACTGCTTCTGGCTTCCAGACCTCAAACCAGACTGCCTCATCCTGGAACTTTCCACAGTGCCTGGAGCTTCCTTGCCCAGGTACAGCCAACCACTGCTGGAAACTCCTCAATTCAGAAGCCCCTCTGCAGTGCTGGTCCCATCTCCCATTGCCACAAAATAAATCTCCTGTGAAGTAAAGGACCACTTAGCATTCCTGATGAAAAGGCCAGAGCTGGGAAGAAACTTTGAAGTGCAAACAGAGGAGTGAAGAAAAACCATAAAAAGGAGGCTTTGCAATGTTCCAGAGCTTGATGAAACCAGTATGATGTTGTCCACAAACAGGACCAACTAGAGGCCGTCACTATCCAAAGGGAATCTTTGTTTAGCCCAGACTGAGCTGATCTCCTCCACCCCAATGGTGAACAACTTAGGTTTTCCAAAATATTTCCTTCTATCCTCATTTATTTCCAACTTTGCATTGAAGTCATTAAGTATCAAAGTCAATGATAATATAATTTGAAGGGTTATACCAAGATCTTCACAGAATTTCTCTACACACTTATCCTCTCGAAGAAATGTTGGTGTACAGCATACAATTATCTTCACTGTCATCTTTTTACAGGAACTTATCACAAGAAAAACCAATCAACAAGGATTATTAAGCACCTACTATGTACCAGAAAGGCACTGAAGATACAAGTACCAAGAATGAAACAATCCTTGTTTTCAACAAAGCCACATTTTAATGGACTCCAAATGTCCCAGGAAATGAGGTTCCTTGTGGCCCTTAAGCATACAACAAAACCAACTCTGCCACATCTTTTATTTGCATCTCTAAGAAGAACCTGTGAGCCACTCTTGGCTTTCTCATTCCACTTATAGCAGTAATTTCAAGATTGATACAATTCCATTGCTCTCATGGTAGGTCCATTCATTTGTCACTGGTGAAGGATCTCATATTCAGATTGTTAAATTTATAAATGTAGGGGGAGAAAATCTCTGAAGCAAGTTTCTTTTATTTTCAAGATCTGTAAGAGACTAAACCAAATTATTTTCTAAGTACCATTCTCCAATAGATAAGTGGCCAAAGAATACGAACAGAAAATTTTCAAAGGAAAAAAGCCAAGCTATCAAAAATAATGTAAAAAATCTTCAAAACATTAATTCTTAAAGAAATGCAAATTAAAGCAAATTTAAGTTTCCGCGGTATGCCTATTATCAAACTGGCAAAAGAAGAAAAGGACAAATGCTAGAGGGTCTATAAGAAAATATGTATACTAGTGCATGGTTAGTAGAGCTGTGATTTGGTCCAGCCTTTCTAGGAAGTATTTGGAACTATGTCCAGAAAGTTACCAAACTGAGTATACCCTATGAGCTAGCAATATAACCACTTGATGTGTGCCCCAAAGAGATCAAAGAGAGAGGAAAAGGATCCATAGGCACAAAAATATTTACAGTAGTTCTTCACAGTAGCCAGGAATTGGAAACCCAAGAACTGTCCTCTTTCTGGGTAATGGCTAAAGAAATTGTGATGTATGAACATAACAGAACATTACTGTGCCAATAAGAAATAATGAAATGGACAATTTCAGTGGAAAACAGGAACGCCTTTATGAATCAGTGCAGAGGAAAGTGGGCAGAACCAAAACAATTTGTACAATGGCAACAACATTCTAAGGAAAAACAACTTGGAGAGACTTTATAACTCTGATCTAACTAATTCTGATAAAACATGAATCTAAAAGAATGATGATAAAATATTCCACTTACATCTTGAAAGAGAGAGAGGTGAAGAAGATAACATGCAGAAAAAGACCTACATTTTCAGACACAGTTAATGTAAGAATGTGTTTTTTTTCAGATTTTATAGATATTTATTAAAGGATATGTTTTGGTTTTGTGTTGTTTTTAATTTGCTTAATGGAGGAGTGGTAGTAAGAGGGGCATATTAATGAAAAAATATTTGTTACCTGAATAACTTTTAAAATGTTTATTACTGTTTCTAGATTTAAAAAGATATATTACCATACTAATATATCATGTGCATCACAAAATATACACAAAAATAGGAGTTCTAAAAGGACGAGATAAAGTAAAGAATATTTTAAAAGAATTTGTATTTTATATAACAATAATACAAAAACACCTTTTGCTCTCATTGTTAATGCCATCATTAGTAAATATAATTTTGAAAGGAAAAAAATATGAATGTTCAAAACTATCTTTACATGTTCTTGGAAAAAAATACTATTTAGCAAAAAAAAAAGAAAGAAAGAGAAAATAAAGAAATAAGCTGTGCCACATTACCTCATACAAACTCAGAGCTTTTGTTTCCAGTCTGAAAAAAGATCCTCCTCCCCAAACCTCACTCTTACTACCTCCTTGAAAATCACTCAGCTTTCCCTC
Organism: Phascolarctos cinereus; assembly: GCF_003287225.1. Classification (NCBI taxonomy): domain Eukaryota; kingdom Metazoa; phylum Chordata; class Mammalia; order Diprotodontia; family Phascolarctidae; genus Phascolarctos; species Phascolarctos cinereus. Next base: position 63,010,137 of record NW_027555625.1, read on the forward strand.
TCTCCCCACCCCACCAACAGCTGATAGAAGACTTTTTGTAAGTAACACTTGGAGAAGTTATCAATTTCTTAGCTGCAAATTAAGTTTGGCCTCCTGAAATCAAACTAAGAATAATCTTTCACCCCCAAAACCACCCATCGAATCAGTCAGTGAAGGCAACAAGAGAAAAAGCAATGCACAAGTCCTGTACCTCCCATGAGAAAATCAAAGGACTCCTCCCATGCCCCCTGAAATCATCTCCTACTCTGGGTCAGCCTGGCAGAGCTCCTCACCTGGGGCTTGAATCAGGATGCTCAGGATGCCCAAAGTCAGGACCTTGGGCAGCAGGGAAATCTTCCCCATCTTTCCCTCTGCACAGCCTTCTGGTGATGCCTAATCAGGCACTTGGCCTGGCCTTTAATACAAAAAGAGAACCTGATCCAAGGGCACTTCAGGGAAATTGGGGCTAAGTGTTACTTAAAGGACTTTCTCCTCAGACTTTGTCTTAGACATATTTGAAAAAAAATTAGATTGAATCTTTAAAGGAAAAAGAAAACATGTGAAAATCTATCTGTCCAACAGGGATATGCTGGTAAATGTGTAATAACAACCTCACCAGAAAACAAAAACAAACAAACAAATATGTCCATGAAATACTTCTAATTTAATCTCTATTAGTAGCATTGTTTCCAACACTTAAGTCTAGACAATCAACAGAAGGATAAATCAAGCCCTGAATGGTAGCATTTTCTGATTTCAGAGGGGCAAATATGACAATGGGTTCACAAGAGCCAGTTGGAGCTGCCCCCACCACTTCACCTGAAGGGTCAAGGTCAAAATTTGAATTATGCAACTTAACCACTCTCCCTCTCAATTTCTGAAGACTTCTATGACCTTTCACCTCTTGAAGATCTTCAGTTCCTTTGTTCACTTCCAGATCCCATTTGGGGTCTCATCAACAAAGATACTGGAGTGGTTTGGTATTTCTTTCTCCAGCTCATTTTGCAAATGAGGAAACAGGGGTAAGTGACGTGCCGAAAGTCACACAGTTAGGAAGCGTTTGAGGCAGGATTTGAACACACAGTGCTAAGGTCTGAGAATACAAATACCAGCAGAAATACAACCCAAGAACAGTGGGAACTTGCATTTTGATGGAGGGAAACAACAGATAAAAGATGGGGGATGGAGAAGGAGAAAGGGAGGAAGGTACCATTAAGAAAGTACTTGGAGAGTAGGGAATGTGGTATGGAGAGGAATGAAAACATGGTTGGCTAGGGCCTGCCACTTAAAACAGAGGTTTGAAGAGCTCCCATAAGGCAGAAGACATCACCTCACCAGGCCACTCATTCTATGTTAACAGTTCTGATCCTTAGCACATCTTTCCTGGCATCAAGTCTAATTTTGCCCCTTTGTAACTTTGCCCCAATCTTGAGTTCCTGCCCTTGGGGAACCAAACAGACCAAATCTAATTCCTCCTCATTATGATCTTTGAAGTGTTAAGACAAAGAGTGCTTCTACCCTCATCAAACCAATGCAAACCAAATTCTTAATGGGTTATGAGGCAAGATCTCCATGGTGATCATTCTGTACTAGCCCCTGCATGACCACTGCTCAGGTAAGTTGTTGAGGATGGTTATTGTCCAGGTAGAAGTGGGTCTAGATGGCTTCTCAAGTGTCTTTTGATTTTGGGTCTCTGTGGTTTGGCCAATCTCCACCCACTCTCCCATTGAGGACTTAGAGCTGCCAATGAGGCCCCAAGTAAATAGACAACATGACTCCAAGAAATTTCCCCAGGGAAATGGGAATGTGTTTCAATGGCTCTGTTAGGGGCTGCATGCCATTAAATGTACCCAGTTATGGCCAATTCCCTTCAAGGTAGAATGTGGTTAGAACTACAAGTGGATAGAAAGGGGAAAGGAAGAGGCCCTCCCATCTCAGTTTCCCTATCTGTAAAATCAAGGGTTTGGAAAGAACAACCATTTTCAAAATCCTACTATGTGCCAGGCACTGAGTTAGCACTTTACACATGTCTTATTTGATCCTTACAGCAACCCTGGGAATTACATACTGTTGTTATCACCCCTATTTTACAGTTGAGGAAAATGCCCAGCATCACACAGCTAGTTAGGCATCTGAGACTAGATCTGAACTGAGGTCTTCCTGAATCCTGACCTATTGCTACCACTATGGTACCATCTTGCTGCCTCTAGGTAGCTGTGGAAAAGAGTTACAGCTCCACACAGGAGGCCACAGAAAATCAGAAAGAAGCACTGGGACTGTATGTGGCTCATGGAATGGTTAGATACTTGTCTGGGTATGGTAAAGACTGGAGAATAGTCTGAGTCCTAGCAATTGGGAGTCAGAGTGAGTGACTTGGTGAGTGAAGAAAAGTTATGAGATGTGAACCAGCTTACTTCCTCCCTATACCAGGTGGAACCTCACTCAGCTTAGAAAAGACTGAAACCTGGATTGGCCAATCAGGAGAAAGGCATTTGTTGGCCCACTCTAAGCTTAACTTTCCATAATGCTTTGCATGCTCTAACATAACAGATATGCTTTGCTTTACTCTCTGAGTGAACCCAAGCCCTCCTGCTGGATTTTGCTAACTGGAAATATTCTTTTGCCAATGACATGGCCCACTGGACATTTCCTTTGTCTTTTTATGGCCCTACCACATTACAGGCACTATCTTGACACTCCTCCTTTATGACATGTTATGTTTACTGTTCACAGAAAACTAGAAATCTTGGGGCCACATTATTTGTTTTATGAAAGTACAATTTTGGCTAATGAAGCCCAGAGGCATCCTGAGTCAGGAAGTGAGGGAGGGGTGAGGGAGAATGGCTCTGAAGATATAAAGTCTCCCTTGTCTATCCTTGTTTGAGTTGATTTTCATGATGAAGTCCATGTATATTTCTATATGCATGATTTGGCAGATTTCAGAGAAATAAACATGCACATGCAGCCTAATTTTGTTTTTTCTTTCCTAGAACAAATTCTGTAAAGGTTGACATTTGACAGTGAGAAGATAGCAAGTTCCATGTTAGAGAATTTAGTAAATGTATAAGAAAGAATAGGAGTAACTGAAGAAGTGTGGAAAGAATGACTTTAGTTGGATCCTATAGTAAGGAAAGAACTGAAATCTACTCAATGGTCAGCTTGGCATACAAAGCCCCCCACAATGTGGCTCCCACATGTTATATTCTAGTTCATCCTGTATGCTTGCTGTCTCTGGCACGACATTTCATTTCCTGTCTCTGCAGACTGTTCCACATGTCTGGAGTGCACTCAATTCTCATCCTTTCCTGGGAGTGTCAGGGAGGATATAAAGATAATTCTTTTTTTTTATTAATTTATTTTGATTTATCAATAATCACTTCCATATGCTTTTGAGTTGAAAATTTTTCTCCCCCTTCCTACCCCCCCAAGATGGCGCACAATCTGATATACGCTTTACATTTACATACCCATTAAACATATTTTCACATTGGTGAAGTTGCAAGTAAAAATTAAAACCAATAGGAGGAACCATCAGAAAGATGAAACAAAACTCAACAGAGGTAAAAATAAGTGACAGCAGTTCTACTTCCATAGTTCTTTCTTTGGATGCGGACAGCATTTTCCATCCTGAGGCCTCTGGAGATGTCTTAGATCCTAGTAATGCTGAGAAGGGTTCAGTTTAACAGTCTTAGTCGTTGCATAACGTGGCTGTTATGGTGTACAAAGTCCTCTTGGTTCTGCTCACTTCACTTACCATCAGACCATATAAGTCTTTCCAGGTTTTTCTGAAGTCAGCCTGTTCATCATTTCTTATAGCACAATAGTATTCCATTACATTCATGTACCACAACTTGTTTAGCCATTCCCCAATTGATGGGCATCCTCTCAATTTCCAATTTTTTGCCACCACAAAAAGAGCTGCTATGAATATTTTTGTACATGTGGGTCCTTTTCACATTTGTTTGATCTTTTTGGGATATAGCCCTAGAAGTGCTATTGCTGGATCAAAGGGTATGCACATTTTTGTAGCCCTTTGGGCATAGTTCCAAATTGTTCTCCAGAATGGTTGGATCATTTCACAACTCCACCAACAATGATTAGTGTTCCAATTTTCCCACATCTTCTCCAACATTTATCATTTTCCTGTTTTGTCATATTGGCCAATCTGATAGGTATGATGTGGTACCTCAGAGTTGTTTTGATTTGCATTTCTTTAATCAATAACGATTTAGAGCATTTTTTCATATGGCTATAGATGGCTTTAATTTCTTCATCTGAGAACTGCCTGTTCATATCCTTTGACCATTTATCAATTGGGGAATGGCTTGTGTTCTTATAAATTTGTCTTAATTCTCTATATACTTTAGAAATGAGGCCTTTATCAGAGAGACTGGTTGTAAAAATTCTTTCCCAATTTTCTACCTTCCTTCTAATCTTAGTTGCATTGGCTTTGTTTGTGCAAAACTTTTCAATTTAATGTAATCAAAATGATCCATTTTGCTTTTCATAATGTTCTCTATCTCCTCTTTGGTCATGAATTCTTCTGTTCTCCATAGATCTGATAGGTAAACTATTCCTTGTTCTCCCAGTTTACTTATGGTATCAGCCTTTATATCTAAGTCCTGAACCCATTTTGACTTTATTTTGGCATATGGTGTGTGATTTGGGTCTATTCCTAGTTTCTGCCATATTCTTTTCCAGTTTTCCCAGCAGTTTTTTTCAAAGAGTAGGTTCTTATCCCAGAAGCTGGAGTCTTTGGGTTTATCAAATAATAGATTACTATAGTCATTGACTACTGTGTCTGCATATTTAACCTATTCCACTGATCTGCCTCCCTATTTCTTAGCCAGTACCAAGCAGTTTTGATGATTGCTGCTTTGTAATACAAATTAAGATCTGTAATTGCTAGGCCACCTTCCTCTGCATTTCTTTTCATTAGTTCCTTTGATATTCTGGACCTATAAAGATAATTCTTCACAAGGATGGGTTGGCCTAGAGGGCCTCAGAGGACCCCTCCAACTTTGATTCTATGATTCTTTTAATCCCAAGGGGTAGAGCTTTGATGAGGCTTCCGGTAAACAAACAATATGGCTCCCATAGCTTTCTTGAGGGTTGTTATCTCCCCCAAAATATCAACTTTTATGTTGTTCCTGGGATTTTTGTTCCCAATTGGCATAATATTTAGAATCTTCCCTGAGTTAATCAGCATCTATTATAGGTCAAAGGATATCACAGAATTGCAGAATTTCAGTTGTGGAAATTGGATCTTATAATCAAAGTCACAATTCTGCCAGACATAGATAGTCACTTGATTTATTACATGAGAAAGACTTATCCATGTGGGAACTCCATATACCAAGGAGCCTACCCCACAGATGATGCTTTGGATATTTATGGGGTACAGGAAAAAGGAAAGGTCTTACGGGAGGAGTACAGGGCAAACCCTTCCCAAATGGAAATGACATGGGAGGAGGAATGGAGCAGCAGAGGAGGGGAAATGAGAGTAAGCAGGAGGACTTGGAACATCAGACCATGCAGGGAGGATGTTCTGCTCATCTGAAAGGGTCTCAGCTGCACAAACAGTTTATCAGTCTGGGCAGAGTGGCCAGAGCCAGAAAGCCTGATAGAGTTCAGTTATGAAAGATCACAGTTATGTTGGATTAAGGGAGTTTCATCTCTGGAAAACAGGTTACCTCCAGAACACAAGTTCAGGGGGCCTCCTCCACAGATCTCAGGGAACATCTAATCCAACCCATATTGGGAAGAAATCCCTCCTGTAACAACATCATACAGGATTAACCATATCTACTTGTTGGTCATCTCTTAACCTGTTACTTGACTCATTTCCTTCTTCATTCTTATTACTTAATTTCTCTAATAATCTAAAGCTACATCCAGCTATTTTCTTATTAATTATTAAATTAGAACTTTTCTCTTTAGTCAATTAAGCTTTAAGATAGTTCTGGAAATGCTAGCAATAGCAATAATATAGAAGGAAGAAAGGCAGAGAAATAGGCCAGGAAGAGAGACAATTATCCCTATTTGTCAATCACATAGTTTTCTTAGAAAATCAGCAAAGACACTTCCGCTTCCAGGAGCCAAGATGGCGGAGTGAAAAGATAGTTGCTCTCACTCTCCCCTATCAGCCTCTAAAAACCCAGAAAATATCACCCCAGAAAAAAAGAAACCATGGAGCACCTGAACTAGAAGAAAGACAAGGAGCAGCAGTGCAGTAGCCCAGCAAACGGGTCTCCCAGTGCCTCAGCAAAAACAAGGGGCCCCAGGTGAATAAGTACCCTGTGGCATTCATCTGAAAGGAGGTGAAGAAAACAACCTAAAGGCTTCCTAAAGCCCTGGCCTTGCTGATTCCAACCCAACACCAGGTGAGCTGTAGGAGCCCTGAAGCCTCCAATTGTGAAGAAATCCTGAAGCCCAGGTGGTAGAGCAGGCAAACACCAACACCTGGACCTCCAAGTGCCTCAGTGAGGGTGGGGGAACCGGTGGAAACCAGCTCAGAAAACCACCAGGAGCCTCGGCAATCCACCACAAAGGAATCTCCCAGTGCATTAGCAGAAAGAGGGAGACAACACTGCAGGGGCCCCAGGCAGATAAACATCCTGCAGCAGCCATCTAAAAGGAGCTGAAGAAAGCTAAAGGAAAGGAAAAGCAGGCAACCTAGAATTGCCTGAAAGTTCCAGCCTTGCTGATTCCAGCCCAACACAAGGTAAGCTGCCAGAAACCTACAGCCTCCAATGGCCAGCATAAGAGGCCCCAGACACAAAGCCAGTGACCAAGACCTAGGCTCCCAACACAAGAAGCTTGGGTCAGTACCCTCTGTTCCCCAGCAGGAGAGCTCAATCTCTTTAAAGGCCAGGGAATAAAGAAACACCATGAGTAAAAAGAAACGTACCATAGATTCATATTATGAGAAGAGTGAAGATCAAGACAGAAATTCTGAAGAGGACAACATTGTCAACAAACCCACATCTGCAACAACAAAAGGGAATATGAACTGGTCTGAAGCCCAAAAAGCCTTCTTAGAAGAGCTCAAGAAGGATATTAATAGTCAAATGAGAGAGGTAAAAGAGTCCTTCAAAAATACAATTGGCCATTGGAAAAAAAATACACTGAAGAAAACAAGTCCCTAAAAAACACAATTGGCCAATTGAAGAAGGAAGGACAAAAACTAACAGAAGAGTACTGAAGAAACAAGTCCCTAAAAAACACAATTGGCCAGTTGAAGAAGGAAGTACAAAAACTAACAGAAGAAAACAATCTGTTAAAAACTAGAATTGGACAAATGGAAACTAATGTCTCTATGAGAGAGCAAGAATCAGTCAAACAGAAACAAAAAAATGAAAAAATAGATGAAAATGTAAAATACCTCATCAGTAAAACAACCGACCTGGAAAATCGACTCAGGAGAGACAATTTAAAAATTATTGGACTACCTGAAAATCATGATGAAAAAAAGAGCCTGGACAGTATCTTTCAGGAAATCATAAAGGAAAACTGCCCAGAAGTCCTAGAACCAGAAGGGAAAATAACCATAGAAAGAATCCACCGATCACCACCTGAAAGAGATCCCAAATTGACAATGCCAAGAATATAATAGCAAAATTCCAAAATTACCAGATGAAAGAGAAGGTGCTGCAAGCAGCCAGAAAGAAAGAATTTAAATATCATGGAACCACAGTCAGGATTACACAGGACCTTGCAGCTTCTACATTAAAAGACCGCAGGGCATGGAACATGATATTCCTAAGGCAAAGGAGCTTGGAATGCAGCCAAGGATCAATTACCCAGCAAAAAAATGAGCATCATTTTTCAAGGGAGGAGGTGGATATTCAATGAAATAGGAGACTTCCAAACTTTCCTGATAAAAAGACCAGAGCTCAAAAAAAATTTGATCTTCAAGTACAGGACTCAAGAAGGACTTAAAAAGGTAAATGGGACAGAAGGATACAATATTGTTAATAAGGGGGGGCTGTTTAAACCCCTACAAGGGAATATGAGACTTGCAACCCTTGAGAACTGTATTGTTATTACACCTTGTTAAAGGAGTATACATAAAGAGGGTGGATATTAGTTGACTTTGATGTAATGATAAAAAAAAAATCAAGTGGGTTAAATGGATCCAAATAAGTGGATCAATCTGATCTTAGAAAATGTACTGAGAAAGGAGGAGGCAGACAAGGGTAAATTACATTACAGGAAAAGACACAAAATCCTATTACAGCAGAGGGAAGGGGGGGAGCATTGTTTGAACCTTACTCTCATCAGATTTGGCTCAAGAAGGGCATAATATAATCAGTTAGGTATAGAAATCTAACTTGCCCTATAGGCAGTAGGAGGGAAAAGGGGAAAGAAAAGGGAGGGGGGAAAGAAGGGAGGGAAGCAGCAGTAAGACTAAAGGGGAAGAAAAGGGAAAGGGATAATAAAAGGGGAAGGGACTGAAGGAGGGGTGGTCAAAAGCAAAACACTAGTGAAGGGGAGAAAGGAAAAAGGAGAAAGAAAAGCATAAATGGGGGAAAAAGGATGGAGAAAAAGACACAGATAGTAATCATAACTGTGAATGTGAATGGGATGAACTCTCCCATAAAACGGAAATGGATTGCAGAATGGATTAAAAACCATAATCCTACAATATGTTGTTTACAGGAAACACATTTGAAAAAGAGTGACACATACAGGGTAAAGGTAAAAGGCTGGAGCAGAATATATTATGCTCAGCTGAAGTAAAAAAAGCAGGGGTAGCAATCCTGATCTCAGACAAAGCAAAAGCAAAAATAGATCTAATCAAAAGAGATAAGGAAGGAAACTACATCCTGCTAAAAGGCACCATAGACAATGAAGTAATATCATTACTAAACATATATGCACCAAATGGTGTAGCATCCAAATTCTTACAGGAGAAGTTCAGGGAGTTACAGGAAGAAATAGACAGCAAAACTATACTAGTGGGGACCTGAACCTCCCCTCTCTGGCACTAGATAAGTCTAACCACAAAATGAACAAGAAAGAAGTTAAGGAGGTGAATAGAACATTAGAAAAGTTAGGTATGATAGACCTCTGGAGAAAACTGAATGGGGATAGAAAGGAATATACTTTTTTCTCAGCAGTACATGGCACATACACAAAAATTGATGACCATGTACTAGGGCATAAAATCTCACATCCAATGCAGAAAGGCAGAAATATTAAATGCATCCTTTTCAGATCATGATGCAATAAAAATTATATGTAATAAAGGGCCATGGAAAGATAGACTAAAAAATAATTGGAAACTAAATAATCTAATCCTAAAAAATGATTGGGTCAAACAACAAATCATAGAAACAATCAATAATTTCATTCAAGAGAATGACAATAATGAGACAACATACCAAAACCTATGGGATGCAGTGAAAGCAGTTCTTAGGGGAAGTTTTATATCTCTAAATGCTTACATAAATAAAATAGAAAAAGAGGAGATTAATGAATTGGGCATACAACTAAAAAAACTAAGAAAAAGAACAAATTAAAAATCCTCAACTAAACACCAAATTAGAAATATTGAAAACCAAAGGAAAAATTAAAAAATTGAAATTAAGAAAACTATTGAACTAATAAATAAAACTAAGAGCTGGTTTTATGAAAAAATAAAATAGATAAGCCTTTGGTTAATTTAATTAAAAAAAAAGAAGAAAACCAAATTACTAATATCAAGAACGAAAAGGGGGAAGCTACCACCAAGGAAGAGGAAATTAAAACAATAATTAGGAATTATTTTGCCCAACTATATGCCAACAAATTTGACAATCTTAGTGAAATGGATACATATTTACAAAAATATAAATTGCCCAGATTAACCGAAGAGGAAGTAAAATACTTAAATAACCCCATCTCAGAAAAAGAAATTGAACAAGCCATTGATGAACTCCCTAGGAAAAAATCTCCAGGGCCAGATGGATTTACATGCAATTCTATCAAACATTTAAAGAACAATTAATTCCAATACTATATAGACTATTTGGGAAAATAGGTGAAGAAGGAGTCTTACCAAATTCTTTTTATGATACAAATATGGTGTTGATACCTAAACCAGGAAGAGTCAAAATAGAGAAAGAAAATTATAGACCAATTTCTCTAATGAATATAGATGCAAAAATTTTAAACAAAATACTAGCAAGTAGATTGCAGCAACTTATCACAAGAATAATACACTATGACCAGGTAGGATTTATACCAGGAATGCAGGGTTGGTTCAATATTAGGAAAACTATCAGCATCATTGAGCATATCAACACAAAACCAACAGAAACCACATGATCATCTCAATAGATGCAGAAAAAGCTTTTGATAAAATACAACACCCATTCCTATTAAAAACACTAGAAAGCATAGGTATAAATGGAGTCTTCCTTAAAATAATAAATAGCATTATCTAAAACCTTCAGCAAGCATTATATGTAATGGGGACAGGCTAGAAGCATTTCCAATAAGATCGGGGTGAAACAAGGATGTCCATTATCACCACTGTTATTCAATATTGTACTGGAAACCTTAGCTTTAGCAATAAGAGAAGAAAAAGAAATTGAAGGCATTAGAATAGGCAAAGAAGAAACAAAGCTATCACTCTTTGCAGATGACATGATGATATACTTAGAGAATCCTAGAGAATCAAGTAAAAAACTACTTGAAATAATAAACAACTTTAGCAAAGTTGCAGGCTATAAAATAAACCCACATCATCAGCATTTCTATATATTACCAACAAAGCCCAACAGCAAGAGATAGAAAGAGAAGTTCCATTTAAACTCACTGTAGACATTATAAAATATTTAGGAGTCTACCTCCAAACAAACCCAGGAACTCTATGAACACAATTACAAAACACTTTTCACACAAATAAAATCAGATCTAAATAATTGGAAAAACATCAGTTGCTCATGGGTAGGCCAGCTAATATAATAAAAATGACAATCCTACCTAAGCTAATTTACTTATTCAGTGCCATACCAATCAAACTACCAAAAAATTATTTTATAGAGTTAGAAAAATAATAACAAGATTCATTTGGAAAAACAAAAGGTCCAGAATATCAAAGGAACTAATGAAAAGAAATGCAGGGGAAGGTGGCCTAGCAATTCCAGATCTTAAATTGTATTATAAAGCAGCAATCATCAAAACTGCTTGGTACTGGCTAAGAAATAGGGAGGTGGATCAGTGGAATAGGTTAAATATGCAAGACACAGTAGTCAATGACTATAGTAATCTATTATTTGATAAACCCAAAGACCCCAGCTTCTGGGATAAGAACCCACTCTTTGAAAAAAACTGCTGGGAAAACTGGAAAAGAGTATGGCAGAAACTAGGCATAGACCCAAATCTCACACCATATACCAAAATAAAGTCAAAATGGGTTCATGACTTAGATATAAAGGCTGATACCATAAGTAAACTGGGAGAACAAGGAATAGTTTACCTATCAGATCTATGGAGAACAGAAGAATTCATGACCAAACAGGAGATAGAGAACATTATGAAAAAAATGGATAATTTTAATCACATTAAATTGAAAAGTTTTTGCACAAACAAAGCCAATGCAACTAAGATTAGAAGGAAGGTAGAAAATTGGGAAAGAATTTTTACAACCAGTCTCTCTGATAAAGGCCTCATTTCTAAAATATATAGAGAATTAAGACAAATTTATAAGAACACAAGCCATTCCCCAATTGATAAATGGTCAAAGGATATGAACAGACAGTTCTCAGATGAAGAAATTAAAGCCATCTATAGTTATATGAAAAAATGCTCTAAATCTTATTGATTAGAGAAATGCAAATCAAAACAACTCTGAGGTACCACATCACACCTATCAGATTGGCCAACATGACAAAACAGGAAAATGATAAATGTTGGAGAAGATGTGGGAAAATTGGAACACTAATACATTGTTGGTGGAGTTGTGAAATGATCCAACCATTTTGGAGAACAATTTGGAACTATGCCCAAAGGGCTACAAAAATGTGCATACCCTTTGATCCAGCAATAGCACTTCTAGGGCTATATCCCAAAGAGATCAAACAAAAGGGAAAAGGACCCACATCTACAAAAATATGCATAGCAGCTCTTTTTGTGGTGGCAGAGAATTGGAAATTGAGAGGATGCCCATCAATTGGGGAATGGCTAAGCGAGTTGTGGTATATGAATGTAATGGAATACTATTGTGCTATAAGAAATGATGAACAGGCTGACTTCAGAAAAACCTGGAAAGACTATATGGTCTGATGCTGAGTGAAGTGAGCAGAACCAAGAGTACTTTGTACACAATAACAGCCATGTTATGCAATGACTAATTGTTAAACTGAACCCTTCTCAGCATTACAAGGATCTAAGACATCTCCAGAGGTCGGGATGGAAAATGCTGTCCACATCCAAAGAAAGAACTATGGAAGTTGAATCGCTATCACTTTTTTTACTTCTGTTGAGTTTTGTTTCATCTTTCTGATGGTTCCTCCTATTGGTTTTAATTTTTACTTACAACTTCACTAATGTGAAAATATGTTTAATAGGATGTAAATGTAAAGCCTATATCAGATTGTGCGCATCTTGGAGGGTGGTGGGGAGGAAGGGGGAGAAAAAATTTAAACTCAAAAGCATATGGAAGTGATTGATGATAAATCAAAATAAATTAATAAAATTGAAAAAAATTTAAAAATGACTGAAGGCCTTGGAGTCTAAAGAGTTGAAATGAAGCCCCTGTACCTCTTTTTAGCTGTGTGACTTAGGGTGAAGCAAACATTCTGGGGCCTTGGATCCTTTTTGATACAATGAGTGGGTTGGAGCAGATTTTTATTATGATTTTTATTTTTTTTTTAGCAATTGAGTTAAATGTCTTGCCCAGGGCCACAGAGTAAGTGTTTGAGGCTGGATTTGAACTCAGGCCCTCCTCACTGCAGGGCCAGTGCTTATCCGCTGTGCCACCTAGCTGCCCCTCAATCAGATGTTCTTTAAGCTCTTGTAGAGCTTGGATACTCCCTGATGCTCACAATAATGCTGGGAAGTCAGTTATGTAATTTTAATTATTCCCACTGAGTTCATAAGGAAAAAGGCATTCCAACAGGCAAAGAGAATTTTCTGATACCATATATCTGGCGGACAAGTGAAGTATTTCCTAAGGGCACTCAAACACTGGGGATGCAAAAAGAGGTAAATAAACTGTCCTCATGGGGCAGCTAGGTAGCTCAGTGGATAGAGCACTGGCCCTGGATTCAGAAGGACCTGAGTTCAAATACGGCTTCAGACACATAACACTTACTAGCTTTGTGACTTTGGGCAAGTCACTTAACCCCCCACTGCCAGACAAAAAAAACCTGTCCTCATGTAGCTCATAATCTAATGAAGGTAGACAAGCTTTGAACAGGCAAACTGGGGATGATCAACAGTGAGAAGGCACCAGCTTTAAGGGGCACTTAGCAAAAGATCCTTGTAAAAGGTGAGATTTTAGCTGAGCCTTGAAGGAAGCCAAGAGGGGCAGATGAGGAGGGAGAGCGTTCCAGGCATGGGGGCAGCCAGAGAGAGTGCTCAGAGCCCAGACATCGAGTGTCTTCATCCAGGAACACCAAGAAGTCCAGTGTCACCAGATCAGAGAGTACATGTGAGAGAGTAAAGTGCAAAGAAAAAAGGTGGGGAGGTTCCAAATTCTGAAGGTTGTAAAAGCCAAAGAATTCAACATTTGATACTAGAAGTAAAGTGAAACACTAGAGTTTAGCACATAAGGGGTGACATCATCAGATGCTGGATGACATCATCAGATTTGAGTGGAGGGTGGGCTGGACTGGGAAGAAAAACTGAAGCAAAGGAAAGTAGACAGCGGGATATTTGGAAGTCCAAATGTGAGGTGACCTGGCCACCTAGCTTCCATTACATTCCTTATCACCTTTATCCTGTCTTAATTGTCTGAACCCTATAACTGAGTTAGTGACAAAAATGTTTTGACAATTCAATATTGGATTTTTCTAAAGGGAGAGAATGTTTTGGTACCATATATCCCTGTATCTCAGGGAAGTGCTAGAGCCAACTTCTACCAGAGCTGGTTGTTAAATTTTCAGCATGAGCATTTCTACCTCAGAATTGGCATCCCCTGCAAATTGGTGTTTGGGTCATTGTTTTCTTGATTTCTAAACTTAAGAAAGTGATGGAGATAATGTGAATAATATATGTTGAAAGTATATCTTGTGGGGTTTTTCAGAGAGCTGGTTGTTAAATGTTGACCAGCAGACCCATGCCAGTATCCTGTTAGTAAAGGAACTGTTATTGTGAAATATCTTGTTAGCATAACTACTCAGAGTAGAGAAAGGATTTCATTTCATTTTGAAATTTTATTTTGAATAAAAGGAATCATGTAGAAAAGCTACATTGAATTTCGGTTCACAGATACTAGCTGTCTCTGTGCTGCTCCTTTGCCAGTAAAGAATCACTTGACTTGCAGGATTATCTTGAAGTTTTGTTTACAAGACCCTCAATGTACTGAATTATCTCCTCAGAGAAGTGTTATCTGGAAAATGCTAGCTAATTGATGAAGCAGGACAGAGGCATCCAATATTTTCCCCAGTCCCTGGAAGCAGCTCAGTGTACTGATTTGGAGTCAGAAAACTTGGTTGGTTAGTGTCTGCATCACCTTGGACAAGTCCTTTCCCTTCTCTGGGCCTTGGTGTTCCTTCTTGTTCAATGATTTCTAATAACCCTTCCAGCTCTAAATCAATCATTTGATCAATCATCACATATTAATTCTTTCTCTACCAAATGGCCTAAAGGTACATTGACAGAAAATGAAACCACCTCCACTATAATTCTGTGAAATGAACTAGGGATTTTTTCCTCTAGAGACAGGGTGGAGTGGCTGCTCTCATCAGATTCTCATTGTCTCAGACTTGGAAGGTCCATTCGAAATGAGATGGCATTTGTAAAATTATTTCCTTAGCACAGTGGCTGGAACATAGTAATCATTATATTAATTTTTTCCTTCTGAATATCATTTAAATTCTTATCCCAATGTAGATGATACCAAGGAACTGCTCAAAAGAAGTGATTGGGTGTCATTGGACTGCAACAATTGCAAAAACGGTTGTGCTTAGAGATCACAGCTCCATCTGAGCCTTTTCTGACTGTGATACCTTCATCTTCTCAGGCACAGTCTTGGTCCAGAACTCCCACTTATTCTTCCTCAGGCTCTTTCCCAAAGACAGCTGCAAATTCAGCTCCAGGTACTCTTCCTCCTGGTCATAGACTGGCCAGTGAAAAAGGTCTGCACCATTTGGGTCCCTGGGAGGAAAAACCAAATATTGAGAACTGAAAGGGGCCATTCCATTGGCAAGTGTAGCAAGCCACCATCAGCTCAGCCTGGGAACCAATGGAAGGGGCCCGAAGGTTGGGGTCAGCTGACAGTGGTGGCACCCATAGAGAGCTTGTTCACCCATCCTAAAGCAGTTTGGTCTTTACCTTTCCTGTTTCTAATGCATCTGAGGTAGAAAGTCCAAAGAGTGAAAGGACTCATGTGGGAAATAAGTAACAAAGTCAAGATTTGAACTCATATCATTGGACTCCATTTCACTGGGGTAGCTAGGTAGTGCAGTGGATAAACCTGTACCTGGAGTCAGGAGGGCCTCAGATACTTACTAGCTATGTGACCCTGGGGAAATCATTTAACCCTGTTTGCCCCTGTTTCCTCATCTGTAGAATGAGCTGGAGAAGGAAATGGCAAACCACTGCAGTATCTCTGCCAAGAAAACTCCAGTTGGGGTCACAAATAATCAAAGACCATATCACTGGACTCCACATCCAAAGCTCTTGCCACGGCCACCTGTTCTACTGTTTTCCAAGAGGGAAGAGAAGTCACTGACACTTAAGGTTGATGGTGTGGGCCAAGAGAGTTCCTGATCTTTCTTGTTTTCCTTTCAAGATGCCCATGTGGAGGATGAATCTGCCAGAGCAATTCCTCCCCAACCCCAGCCATGAACTTGAGAAGGGCTAAACTTGTTCATCACACCATGCCTCATTCAACCCATAGGTTGAATGAACTATTTATTTTTCCCTAAACAAATTTCAATCAGAGAAATTCTGTGGAAGTGGGAAACATTTAGGTTTCTAGGAACAGGCAGTACCCCACAGGGAAACTGTAGGGAAAGCAAGGGGCAGCTTTCTCACCCGTGACGGGCAAAGTTTGCCCAGTATGTCATTATCCTGTGGCTCAGGAGTTTTTCCTCTTCTGTTGCCTCGCCTAAATCTAGGAACAGAAAAAGAAGCGTCTTGGTTAAGGTGAAAATGCAGACCCAAAGGCCTCCTTTCCTCCAGTCCCCAGCCCCAAATACCCAGTCAGTTCTTGTCTGGCCGCTGAACTTGTCTTCCATCTATACCTTCCCTCATATCACTCCCCTGCAAGAGGGCCTCCCAAGGCTTTTGTTGGCCTGCTTTATCTAACTCCATAACAGAGTCTCTTCCCAAAAGACAAAGTGATGCAGCTGGTCCAGATATCAGAAAGACTCTACTTCTAATGCAGCCTTAGACACTGACTAGATGAGTGACCTTGGACAAGTCACTTAACCACTGTCTGACTTTTGGTTTCTTTGAAAAATGGGGACACTAATAGCACCTGTGGCCCTGGGTTGTTTGGGAGGGTAAAAAAAAAAAGTGGGATAATATTTACAGCATGCTTTACAAAACTTGTAAAACTGTTACATATATGCTAGCTCTTATTTTTATATTTATATTATTTATATTTATTATATACTTATAACATATGTTATAATAATAAAGTATATTACATTATAATTTTACAATTGCATGTTTTGTTATATGTAATTATAATAATGTGTGATTGTTATAAATGTTATTTATGTTAATAATTATCATTATGCTAAGCCATAACAGCATAGAACAAGCTCTTGTAGTTGGAAAGACTTTGCATGTGGCCCCTGCACCAGACAATGCCTGCTATTCCAGACCCCTGCCTGGGGCAGTGCAGAGAGGCTCAGCAGAGGTAGCTGGCCCATAAGGTAGTGAATTCATTGGCCATGGCAAGTCATGAAACAGATAAAGGTATAAACTGGCCTTCCAGTTATGCCAGGACAGGAGTAGAGAGGTGAAAATAGGGAGAGAAGACTCCAAAAAAGACAGATTTGGGACCATCTACAACCATTAACTTCAAAGATTGTTAAATGTGAAACTTTTGTCCAACAATCAACAAACGGATGCACTGGTAGAGAAAGTGAATGAAGAATAGCTGGAGAAAAGGGAGGGAGAGAAGGAGGAAGGAAGGAAGGAAGGAAGGAAGGAAGGAAGGAAGGAAGGAAGGAAGGAAGGAAGGAAGGAAGGAAGGAAGGAGGGGAGAGATGGAACAAAGGAGCAAAAAATGGGAGTAAGGGAAGAGGGAAGAGGTCTAGCACATTGGGCAGGTGCAATGTGGACAATTTATGGAAGCACCAGGAAAAGAATCACATAGAATCAGATAGTATAACAGTTAGGTTCTACATTAGAAGAGAGGGTGAGGGTGTTAGTGAGGTCACTATTCCATTGAGGTAGGGAAACAGAGATGAAAATGTGTTTTTTTGTGTTCATGCCTCATCTTCTCTTCTGGGTAGCAAACTCTCAAAGTCGGAGACTGTGTCTTATTTATTTTGTGTCTTCCCCAGAGATAAACAGAAGCTCTGCATGCTGGACGCACTTAATCATGTAAACTGAATTGAACAGAATAGCTGATTCAAAATCCTGATTCAGTTCACTTGAACAAGCAGACTGAGTTAGAGGACTTGCAAGACTGATACCTTAATCTCCGATCACTCAGTGAACCAGGTAACTATTAATTGCCTTCTCTATCCCTGGCACTGTGCCAAGGGTTGGAGATACAACAGCAAAGAGTAAAAAATAGAAACAAAAACTCTTCCTAGGCAGCTGAGCTGCTCTTCAGTGCCTCCTAAGGGAACCTGGATTTGGGCTTAGACCTGCTAACTCTGTGGTATTGATAAGTCTGTTCCTCTCTTTGAACTTCAGTTTTCTGTTCTGAAAAACAGACACAATCCCTCACTTCCCCACACCCTGACCCTCACAGGGTATTTGGGAAGATCAAAAGCAGTTAGATGACAGGTGGACTGAGTGCAGAAAATGGAACCGAGAATCCATGAGTTCAGATCCTGACTCAGACCCTTAACTAGCTCTGTGACTCTTGGCTAGCCAAGAGTCACCTTTCTTAGCCTCCGTTTCCTCATCTATAAAATGGAGATAGCATCAGCACCTACTTCACAGGACTGTTTTGAGGCTATGAAATGAGAATGGTATATACAAAGCTCTTTGTAAGCCTTCAAGCAGTATATAAATGCTAGCTACCTATTGTTATTATCATTATTAAATCAGCCAATATATGGGAAGGTCCTTTGGGGAAAGGTAAGGCATTATTACATGTTTTGATGTCAGAGAGATTAAGTAAGATGATGGAGAAGGCAGCCCAGAGTTCCAGGGATTCTGCTCCTTCTGCCCCCCACCCTGGCTTACAACTTCCCTCTCCTTCACCTCTCCACCACTTACAAGGCACTCCAAAGACAAAAGGCACATCATCACCATGGTCTGCTTTCACAAAATCTGGCTTGATTCCATTAACCCAACTTGGTCGATGCTGAAATTCATAAGAGTAGACTGGAGAGCTGTGACCTAGGCAAACATAAGAAATGCCCATGGTAAGTGATATATTGAACACAGGGCAGGGCCACATACCAGGGGCCTCTGGCCTGGTTCCCTCCTTTGGGAAGGAGCTGGGGCGATGGTAAGTGGCCAATTAACAGGCAAGCCTCTAGAGGGCAGCCCCTTAACAAATCCTGTCCAGGAGTGATGCTGTGAGGCAGGACAAGGGCTGGTGTCTGGAGTAACAGGACCTGTGTTGGAAATCCGGCCCTGTTATTGATTGACTATGAGATCTTGGGCAAATCCCTGTGCTCCTCTGAGCCTGATTTTTCAAAGATAAGGTAGAGATAAGAATCCCTGGACTGTCTGCCCAAGAGGGAAGGAGAGGGGAAGAAAATAAGCATTTGTTGTTCAGTTGTTCGTCAGTTGTATTCGACTCTGCATGATCTCGTTTGGGGTTTACTTGGAAAAGATACTGGAGCACTTTACCATTTCCTTCTCTAGTTTATTTTACAGATGAAGAAGCTGAGGCAAAGAGGGAGAAGTGACTTATACAAGGTCACACAACTAGTTAGTGCTTGAGGCCATTTTTGGAGTTGGGAAGAGGGGTCTTCCTGACTCCAGGCCCAGAACTCCATCCACTGTGCCACCTAGCTGTCCTATGAATATGCATTTACAGAGAACTCATTTTATGCCAGACACTGTGCTAAGTGCTTTGCAAATATTTTCTCATTGTAGCCTCAGAACAACTCTGAGGTGCTATTATCATTTCCATTGAGGAAACTGAGGCAAACAAAGGTTATATGACTTGCTCAGGATAAAACAGGTATAAGGTGTCTGTGGCTAGATTTGAACTCAGGTTTTCCTGATACCAGGTCCATGCTATACCAACTGGGATGAGGTTGTTGTGAGGATCCAGGGATAATGGATGTAAAGTGATTTATAACAATAAAACATTCCAGCAGCAGTTCTTGAATTAACATTTTGCGGTTGAGCATTTTGATAACATAATGATAGGATTAGGTTGGATCTAATTGGTTTCCTATGGTATGTATTTTATTTTATACATTTAAAAACATTACTCTGGAAGGAATTTTTAACTTTCCCTGGAGTTCAAAGGGGTCCACAGTGCATACCCACAAAAAGTTAATAACATCTGCTTACAGAAACGTAGGTTATTATCATTTATTATTATTTGTAGACAATGGTCACAGAATCCCCCCCCAAAAAAAAAACCTGATGGGGAAGGTAGGGGTATGAGGGAAGCAGGAAGGTGAATGAGGGGGAAACTCCTTCTGCATGAGTGGGTGGGTAATATAGAAACATTGCTCCGGAGAGTAGACATTTTTACACTGGTTCTGAGAAGGGTCAATGCCATACTCCCTGTATTGATATCTGGCTGCTTTGAGGGAAGGAATAACAAAGATGAAATCTCCCACTATTTCCTGGAATTGAGCTCGACATTGTCCCGGGTCCTCAGTGTCTCTTAAATATTCTTCCATCACCAATGGCACAAGTTCAGAAGGTATACACTGTAGAAGACCCAGGAGAAGGGAGAGTAACAGAAAAATGGACATACCTGGCAGTGGATTGTTTGGGGATGTTTGTTGGTGGGTTATAGGGAATAAGTAAGTGAGGTAGATGATGCAGTGGATAAAGAGCTGGCCCTAGAGTCAGGAGGACTTGTGTTCAAATATAACCTCTGACATGTATTAGCTATGTGACCCTGGACAACTTAATGAATCTTGTTTGCTGCAGTTTCCTCATCTGCAAAATGACCTGGAGAAGGAAATGGCAAACTGCTCCAGTATCTTTGCAAGAAAATACCCCAAAAGGTCACGAAGAGTCAGACATGACTCATCAACTAAACAACCACAAGGAATAAGCCCACACAAGCTTGCCTGTTATTCATGGGTCCTGGACCTCATTAGATCTTTTTACAATCTCCCCACCAGGGCCTGCCTTTTTAGGGTTAAATTCCTCAAGAAGATACTAGACAACTACTTGTTGGGCATAGTGAAGAGAGGATGTCAGCCTCAATGAAAGGATAGAAAGAGCTGGTGTCTCCAAGTTCCTTCCCCCTCTGTGACTATGAAAGAAGAAAGTCAGAAGGTGGAAGCACCTTCGTTGGCTCTCTCCCGGACTGTTTCAATGGCCTCCTGGTTGGTCCCTGTGCCTCAGACCTCTCCCCACTCCAATCTATCCTCCACTCCTCTTCCAAAGTGATTATATAAGCACAGATCTGAGCAATTTATTCCCTTCTCCAACTAAATAAATTCTAGTGAATGTCCATTACCTCTAAGATTAAATATAAACTCTTCTGTTGGGTATTTAGAGCTTTTAGCAACCTGGCCCCATCCAGTATTATTATATATGATTATGCTCCTCACACTCTGCAGAACAGGTATGTCAACCTTCTGGTTCCACCTCTCACAACCACACCTTTGCATTGGAGAGACTCAGCTCACATAGTAAATTTTATAGAGCACCTTTCTCGGTTCCTCCCTCCTCCAGCTGTTATTCCCTTACCCCTCCCCACGATTTGCTCTCTGTATCTTTTCCAACTATCTCTGTACGTACAGGTTATCTCCCTCATGGAAGGTAAGTTCCATGAGGACAGGGACTATTTCACTTTTTCCATATGCTTAGCCCAGTGCCTGCTACATAGCAGGTGCTTAAAAAAAAAGTTTGATTAACTGGTATCTCACCAAAGCTGAAGTTTGCAATGCTAAGTGGACACTTTCTTTATCCATGTTTTCCTGAAATCCAGGAATTGCATGTGCCTGTGTAGAGAAAAATGGTGAACTGTGAATGGTCCTTAGAACTTTTCGAAATTTATGCATTTTTTAAAGAAATCTAATCCAAGGAATCATTTTACCCTTTAAGGAGGAATTAGTGCCATAGATTTGGTTAGGAATTACTGAATGTGCCCAATACCACTGAACAATTCTTAAGAGTTTTTGCAAAATGGTGGGTAATGCCAAGTATATAATCAATAGTGGTCATGGTTTCTATATAATGTCCAGTGGCCTTAGACAATAATCGATGCTTACTTTAATACATGATGCTGGAAATGATGCAGATAAATTTTATTTTTCTGATTTGTGTAAATAGACCAACTTTACATGCATATGCTTAAGGAGGCAGTTGACAAATGGTTGTTAATACCATGTCACATTTAAAATTAACATTGAGTCAATGACCTTTAGATGTGATGACCTGAAGTCCATAGGAAAGAGACCTGGTCTCCCAGTAGGAGGCCCAGGTTCTAGTCCCAGCTGTGTGACTGGGGTTAAATCAAGTCCTTTCTGGGAGATTCAGTTCTCTACTTTACAAAATGAGGATAAACATCCTGATGGTCTCTACCAGCAGGTAGGGATATATACAGCATGTATATGAAAAGAAGTTTTTTGTAAACTATAAAGTGCTGTGTTAATGTCAGCTGGTATTATTAAGTGTTCATTTAAACTAAAGAGACTTGAGGCAGCCCGATGACACGGCAGATGGAGTACAAGACCTGGAGTCAAGGGGAATGAGTTAAAATCTGGCCTCAGACGCTTACTTGCTGTGTGACTTTGGGCAAGTCACTTAACTCTGCCACCAAAAATTTAACAATTTTAGAAATGAAAAAACTAAAACAAAAGAAAGAGACTTGTAGAATATATTTTAGCCAAAAAGACATTGACCTTTCTTGGGCTTCTCTTCCTATATTCTAAAGAGATTTGCACATGAAATGAGTTATTCATTGAGAAAATAACCAAAGGAAGAAAAACTTGGAATTCTTCCCGGGAAGTCTGTTCGGGGTAACTTTTCTCATTTCAGAAAATGCAAATTTACAGAAGAGATAAAGTGAAGAAGGCCAGCTAACATATTAGATCATTGAGTCAGGATCCAAAAAAAAGGATTTGACAGGCTAGAATGTTGGACCGACCACATCCATTGCGATCAAATTTAATGGGGACAAAGTTTTGCAATCTCAAGATGAAGGGGGCACGGTTAGGTGGCAATTTATTTGAAAAAGATCTAGGGACTTTGGTGAACCACAAGCCCCTGAGGAGTTAACAGTAATATGGCAACCTAAAAAGGAACATGATGTTGAGCTCTGTTCAGAGAGACACAGCTTCCAAGAATAAGGAGGTGAGAGTGCCTTTGTGCTCTGCCCCTGTGGAGGCTACAGATATCTCTTCCACATCGCAACTTTCCTCATTGTGGTTTCAATATATTACAGGAAGGAGTAAGCAATTAAATGGGAATTTGGGGGAGTTTTGCTAAAGCCACAGATGACAGGCAAAGGCCAGTAGGTGACACAGAAATTGTTTAGTAACTCAGAAATGCAGAAAACATATGTATGGTATTGTATGATATCAACACATGTTATCCTTTAGTACCATAATAATTCAGTCTTTTGTGGTAAGAAGGGTAGGGAGTCAAAAATGTTATACAAATTTTCCAGATACTGTGGCACTGCACTTCAATCCCCCTGATGTGGAAGGGATAACTGTACATCTGGAATCTTTGGTTCAGTTCTGGGCATCACATATGAGACAGAAAACAGAGAAGCTTAGGAGGGGGTCATAGTCTTGCCATATAGGGATGGGTTGAAGGAACGTGATTTGCTGGTCAAAGAAAAAACTTGGGGCAGGGCTGACTTGACAGTTAACTTTAACTGTCTGGTGGATGGTCACCTGGAAGAAGCATTTAATTGGTGTCATTTGCCCTAAAGGCAGAGCTGAGAACAACAGGTAGAAGTGTAAAAAGAAGTAAATTTCCACTTCCTGTCATGATGCCCTGTCCAACTGTGAGAGCTGCCTTGGGAGCCAGGAGGTCTTCCCTCTTTGCAGGTCTTCAAGAAGAGCTGGATGGCCATTCATCCAGCAAGTTATAGAAGGGATTCTCCTTCAACTCTGGCTTAGACTCCATGGCCACCAAGCTCCTGACCTACTCAGAAGGTCTGTGATTCTTTAGAGAAGCATAAACTGTGGAGATCAGAAAGAAGCTGGCACTAAATAGAACATACTAGAATCTTACCTGTGGAAGACCCCAAGAATGGAAGGGATGTGGTGGAACTCTCCTGCAGCCAGCATCTCTTCAGGATGTTTGGGGAAGAATTTCCCATCAACTACACTAGGGATTACGTCCAAATGCTGAAGAAAGAAGAAGAATAAAAAAAATGAAGAAAAGAAAAGGCAAGTCTATCTCCATAATCTCCCTTACATGTATCACTTTCTCTTCATTCTCGATGTTACCATCCTATTTTAGATACTTTTTACCATTTACCTGAACTGTTTTGGGTTTTGGTGGGGTTTTTTTTGGAGGCAATGAAGGTTAAGTGGTTTGCCCAAGGCAGACAACTAGTTATTGTCTGAGCCCAGATTTGAACTCAGACTGTCCTGACTTCAGGGCCAGTGTACTACCTAGCAGTCCTCACTTATTTGGACTCTTGTAACAGTCTCCAAACTTCCTCCCTGCCTCCACCTCTAATTTATAACACAGGCACAGACACAGACACAGACACACACACACACACACACACACACACACACACACTTCGTCAACTCAGATATGCTCATGATAATCCACTGAATTCAAAGAAAAAAAAGTCCCATGACTCCCCATTACCCAAAGAAAACATTTAACACTTCAAAACTCTCTTCTACCCTTCCAGCCTTATCTCATGCTATTCGAACTCCAGCCTGTGCCAATTATCATGTTTCACCAACAATGGATTCCCAGCTCTCCACTGAAAGTCAGACAACTTTTCCTACCTTTCTGCCTTGGCTCACTTCATTCCTTATGGCTAGAATGATCCCACTGCTTCCTGCTGAAATTCTTCACTTTCTTCAAGGGCCAATTTGACTGCCTCATCTTCCACAAAGCCTACTCTGATATGGCAGCCAAAAGAACTCTTTCCTTCCTCAGAGTTCCCATTATATGTTCTTGTGACTCCCTCTGTGAACTTAGGGTCTGTTACTTGTCTATGGCACAAAACCTTCTCCCCTAAGAAGGGGAGTTCTACCATGGATTCATCCCTTATCCAAATTTTGTGTCCCCCCAGATCAGACACAGAAGCTGCTCCAGAAATGCTTCTGGAATGAATGGCAGGAGTGCACTGTCCTCATACTCAGTAGATCTGGATTCTAGTCCTGGTTGAGCCACTAACACACTGTGTAACTTTAGGAAAATGACATCTCTCTGGTTTCATTATCCTCTCTTACAAAATGAGTGCATTGGACCAAGTTATTCTCAAGATCTCTTCCCATAAAGCTTCCTAATAGGGAGCATTGAAATTGGGCTTTAACAAATAGGGAAGAATTCAACAGACAAAGGAGGGCTAGGAGAGGCATCATGGGAGGGAGGAAGGAATGCTGGATTGAAAATTGGGAGACACCTGGGCTTGAATCCCAGTTCTAATGTTTACTGACTGTGTAATGGCAGAGAAGTGGATAAGTCACTGCCTCTAGGCTCCATGCAGGTTTCTTGTAGTTGTTCAGTTGTGGCCAACTCTTTATGACACTGAGGACCATAGCACACCAATACAATCCATGGGCTTTTCTTGGAAAAGATACTGGAGTGATTTGCCATTTCCTTGATCAGTAGAGTAAGGCCAACAGAGGTTAAGTGACTTCCCTAAGGTCATGCAGCTAGTAGTCTTCCTGACTCCACGCCTAGTTCTCTATTCATTCAGAAGTTTACCCAACTGTCAAACAGGAATACTGATTGTTGCACTTCCTACCTTATGGATTGTTATGAGAAGGGCATTTATAAACCTTGATGGTAATAAGAAAGGAAGACTTTACAGACATGCGACACCCCTGAACAAAGGCATGCAGGTAAGAGAGTATAGGGAGCATTTAGAAGACTGAGGACAGATGACTTTGGCTGGAGCATAGAGTACATGCAGGGAGGTAATATAAGATAAGTCAGGAAGGTCATGGAGGCACCAAGCCATTCAGTATCTGAATATCAGGCTTGGGTTTGACTGAAAGTCAGGAATCCTTTCTTCTTCCATCTCCTTGGCATCTGCTGTGGCCAGAATGAAACTCGACCTCCCAGGTGCTTTGGCAAAGGATATTCCTAGGACTGAAGATTTAGAGCTGGGAGATGCTTTAGAAGACCATCTGGTCCAACCCTCTCATTTTCCGGGTAAGGAAACCGTCATCAAATCAGGTACAAAAATATGATAGTTTTCAGACTGAAGGAAGAAGAGCCAATATGGCTTATGGACAGAGTAATTAGAGGTAGGGGGAGCTAGATGGCACAGCGGACCAAACACCAGCCTGGAGTCAGAAAGACTCATCTTCCTCAGTTCAAATCTGGCCTCAGACACTTATTAGCTGTGTGAACCTGGACAAGTCATTTACCCCTGTTTTCTTCAGTTCCTTAATGATCTGGAGAAGGAAAAGACAAAGCACTCCAGTATCTTTGCCAAAAAAAAAACACACCAAAAAACAAATGGGGTTACCAAGAGTCAGACTCAACTAAAAAATGACTGAACAATTAGATGCAATTAGATCTGCTACTGATATTTAATCTGGCTCTAACACTTACTGCTAAGTGAGTTCTTTCAGGAAGCAATGTGATGCAATGAATAAAGATCTTGGTTCTAAAGATATGGGGTCACATAACTGTCTTAATATTTGTGAGCTGTGTGACATTGGGCAAAGTCACTTAACCCCTCTCAGGGACTCAGTTTCCTCCTTTTTAAATATCCAGTCAATACATCAATTCACACACTGTCCCAGGCTCTGGGGATACAAATACAAGAGCAAATGGCTCCCTGACGTCTTGCTGCTTCCGTTTAATGACTCTAATTCCCAGGTTCAAAACTGGGGGAATGACATCATAGTTATACTACCAATGGCACAAGGTTGTCGCAAAATTATTGAAATGAGATAATATATATATAATATGTATTTTTATGAAAGGAATATTTCAATGAGAGCTATCAATCCCAGGGGATAGAGAGAGTCTTCCCACAACTATGATACTTTCTTCCAAAGATCCATAAGGTATTAGATGTGAAAGGTGACGAAGAACAGAATACTGGAGGGAGAAGGGTCCTCCACCACCACCACCACCACCAACATCATCAGCATCATCACATCATTTCTTTAGTGCTTACTAAGTGCCAAGCACTGTGCTAATAAGCACTTTATAATTATTATCAGCTCATCTTCACAAGAACCCTGGGAGGTAGGTGTGATTCTTATGCCCATTTTATGAATAAAGAAACCGAGGTAAACAGGTTAAATGATAGCTGCTGTCTGAGGCTAGAGTTGAAAGCAGGTCCATTTTCCCAGAACTCGAAACACTGCACCCACCAAGCTGCATCCTCTGTATCTTCACTTGTAGAATATTAGAACATGGAATGTTACACCCTGGAAAAAAAATCATGTTAAGTAGACTAGCAGGAATGGAAGGAAATTTGGAACAAATATTGTTGGAACCCAGAATGTTAGAATCAGATCAGAATGGATCCTTCCAGCTTTAAAGGTACAATTCTGTAAAGAGAGAATGCTTGAGTGGGAAGGGTTGTGAGACTAGAGAATGAAAAAGCTCAGAACGTTAGAACCTGAAATGCTTAGAGCACAGAATGTTGGAAGGATTCTTAGGACACAGCAACTCTAGTGTAGAAGGGGTGGAATCTTAGTACATGGAAAAAGTTAAGAGCATAGAATGTTGAAGGTAGATGAGATCCTAATAAGCAAAATGTC
The DNA here is from genome assembly GCF_003287225.1 of Phascolarctos cinereus. Taxonomy (NCBI): domain Eukaryota; kingdom Metazoa; phylum Chordata; class Mammalia; order Diprotodontia; family Phascolarctidae; genus Phascolarctos; species Phascolarctos cinereus. The sequence goes on from NW_027555625.1 coordinate 63,037,487, forward strand.
AGAGCTAGAAAGGACCTTCAGACCAAGAATATTGGAGATGAAAATATCCTTGAAGATCATCTAGTTAGTAGGGGGAAGCTGAGGTTAAGAGAGTGACATTCCCAAGATCTTCACCCTAATTCCACCCAATCAAGGTTGGGTGTCCAGCCCTCCCCTGAGTGATCTTGGCAGCTTGTCTTGGCACTGGAACCTTTGTTTTTCAGCTTACATACCTCAGCAATGGCCAGGATCTCTTCTTCAGATTTGCTCCTAAGGCACTGAACCATGGAGGCAGAACTGCGTCTATTACAAGCAGATAGATTGGCAATGGCCTGCAAAAAGGCACCCGCAAGGAGATAATATTCTCATCGTGGAACACCTGGCATGTATCACAGGAAAGGAGTCTTTTCATACTCATTGGTAAGCTAGCAAAGAATCATTTCAATAGGTGATGATGCAGTAATGGTGAAAAGGAGACTAAGGTGGAATCTGTCTGACCCCCAAAGGGGGTGAGTCCCCCAATCACAAGCCTTCTCTATACAGGGCTCAGTGCCCACTAGTGGGGATAGGGATGGGCAGGGGCAGGTTACAAAGACACAGTCCCTGCTTCCAAAGAGTTTACCATTTCCTCAGGGAGAAAGGATCTAAATATCCATAACAGACTCACAATTGGGTCTCGTATGTTGAAAGTGCCCTGAAAGTGGCTAAGCGACTTAAATTCTGGTCCCAGCTCAGACACCAACTCATGGTGTGACTTTGCATGATTTACTACAGAGAACTAGACAAGTACTAAAGAGGTAGAAGGGACCTTCTAGATCATTCCATCTTGAAGAACTTTTCCTCCTCCTCAGGGGATGTCAGAAGATAAAATTTGGAGCTAGAAGGGATGTTACAAGCCATCTAATTGAATTGACTTTTACAGAGAAAGAAACTGAGGCCTCAAGAAGGAAATGCCTTATCTAAAATCATAGGTACAGCCAGGAACTGAATCCTCCCTCTCTGTGCCTCAGTTTCTTCCTGTGTAAAATGAGGGGGTTGGACTAGATGGTCTCTACGGTAACTTTCAAGTTGAACATTCAGTGGCATTCCAGTGTACCTTCTTATAGCCCAGGAAAGCCAGAAGGCCAATGGGGCACTGGGCCATGGGGTTGGGAGGCCAATAAGCCTAAGGAAGTATACCAGGGATTGCAAAAACAAAAGAACAAGGAACTTACATTTGTAACCATTTCTGAGTTGGAACAAACCAAGGTAGGGGCAAAGGCCACACCGCTCTCCATGATTGCTCTGTGGAATAAGCCTTTGGACATGGGGGATAGAACCTGGGAGAACAAAGCACAGCAAAGAGGAGGAGGAAGCATTCATGGGGAGGCCCAGACACTCCTGACTTAGCAGAGATGGAGGAGACTGGGAGTCTGAAGGCCAGGATTGTTATTTGCCCTGCCACACCCCTAAGGTACCCATATCGGACAGTCCCAAACAGTGGCCTCTCTATGGAACCCTGGCTTTTGAATCTTTGGGCACAGCCCAAAGAGAGTTAGACAGAAAAGAGGGCTAAGTATCTTTGGCCATGGTCTAGTACTCTCTGGGTGGTTCAGTAATAGGGTATAAGATGCCTGTGCTCTGTAACCTAGCAACTCTGTTCCTATGCCCTGCCTCCATATAAGGTCTCATTCTTCATTGATTATTGTTTGTTTATTGATTATGAGAAAGGCCAAGATTGTTGTTAGGATCAAATGACATCAAATCCAACAGTTTTTCCCACTGTATCATGGGAATTTACCACGTTCCAATCAGCCATTTTTTTTTTAGCATAATCCTTCCACTAAAGCCTTCCTCCCATGCTTGTTTACAGCATGAATAGTATGTCAGTGATATGCAATCACCTGGGGGAGGGCTACCAAGCCAGATGTTCTTTGCCTCTAAGCCTCCTGATGGATTTTATGTCTGTCCCATGAGGGCCAGCCATGCTAAGCTCTCAGAGGCTCATCAGCAAAGAATGGAGAGAGCAGATCTGCAGCCACAGATGGTCACAAAGGCCACCAGGGGAAGTGCAGAGAGGTGCTGAGCAGTGTTGGGAACAGGTGAACCGAAATGGCAAAATTGTGAATATATTGGGCCTTGAATCATTTCATCATTACCCTGTGTATTTCTTTTGCTCTTACTTGAAGTTGTCAGTAAGCCTTTAAAAAGAGACAACTCATCTTTAAAATAAGTGGAAGAAAGGCCTAGATAATTAGTTGGGACTGGGGTAGCAGAGTATAGTAGGGACTCCAAATGAAATGCAAGGGCAGGTGCCAGCCTTAGAGAAAAAAATCATCAGCCACAGTGGTTCTGAGCAGGGTCAGGATAAGAGAAGAGGAAGAAAAACACAGGTACATCCAGGGCTGGGGAACCTGCAGCCTTGAGGCAACATGTGGCCCTCTAGGCCCTCAAGTGCAGTCCTATGACTGAAGCCAAACTTCACAGAACAAATCCCCTTAATAAAACAATTAGCTTTGTGAAGTTTGAGCTTAGTCCAAGGGCCACACTTGAGAGACTAGAAGGGCATATATGGCCTGGAGGCTGCAGGTTCCCCACCCCTGGAGACCTTGGGTTTGCCTACAAGAGGCCCCCTTTGGGCTGGAGTCATGTCTTCACCATTTACCTGTGAGGAAACACTCGTCCCCCCAGCTGACTCGCCAAAAATGGTGACAAGGATGGGATCTCCTCCAAAGTGGGCAATGTTCTTCTGGACCCATCTCAGGGCAGCAACCTGATCCAGGTAACCCCAGTTGCCAGGTGCATGCTCATCCCCAGTGCTGAAATCCAGACATTAGACAAAGTTGGAGACTTCTGAAGAAGAGCACCAAGTTCACAGAATTTTGACATTTAAAGACTATTTCCTCCAGGTGGATGACTAGCTGGATAGACTGCTGGACCTAGGCCTGGCAAGACTAGCCTTCATCTACTAGCTGGGTGACCATGGGCTAGTCACACAGACCTCTGCCTCAGTTACTCCTCTTTAAAATGAGGAAGACAATGGCATTTACTTCTCAGAGTTGTTGCAAGGATCAAATGAGACACTATTTATAAAGCATTTTGTAAACCTTAAAGGACCATACAAATGCAACTTGTTGCTGTTCTGATTTTACAGACGTAAATTGGTGACAGAAATCTTGATTTCCCCCACCAGAAGGATTACCAGTGCATACCTCTTTCCATGGGTCACTGTGCCTTCTAGTCGGAGCCTCTACCATGCTGCTTCTTCCTTCCCTTCCAGCTGACTCCCAAATCTCTTCCACCTCCTCACCAGCCACCTTGCCCCCACTCTCCCTTCCCTCCTCCTTTTTTAGCCCTCTTTTCTATTTTTTCTTCCCCTATTAAGTCAAGAAACATTTACTGAGCACCCACTATGTGCCAGGCACTATACCAAGCTCTGGGCATGCAGAGAAAAGTAAACAGAGTCCCTGCCATCAAGGAGTTTGCAGTTTAATGGGAGAGACAGTATGCAAACAGCTGTGCCCAAAGACGACCTATACAGGAGAGGTTGAGAATGATCCCAGAGGGAAGGCCCTGGCAGTAAGGGAGACAGGGAGAGGCTTCTTGCAGAAGGTGGGACTAGCACCAAGTCATGAAGGAAGCCAAAGGAAAAGGAGAGAAAATGAACCGATTCTATGGAATATCTTATTCAAGGATGAGGAAGGAGGTAGAGAATGTGAGAGTATCAGAAAACTAGAGAGGTGGGGGGAGGCCAGGCTCCTCTCTGTGAACTCTGCTATCCAGCAACATCACTATCCTTGTTGTCCTCACACACAACTCTCTGCCTCCCAAGTCTGACTTTCCCTGGCTATCCCCATGACTGGAATTCCTTGAAAGAATCTGAGACAGCTGTAATCCCACCTTCTTCAACAGATCTAGCCTTTCCTCCCCGCCCCCAACACATCCCTCACTGCTAGGGCCTTCCAGAGTGAGGACTCCAATTTGAGACTTTATAGAAAATTGGACTGGGGGAAGCTAGGAAAAGCAAAAGCTTTATTACCACGTGGTGAACCAAGCAGGCAAAAATGAAAGCAACACACACACACACACACAGAGGCAATCACAAGCACACACACACACACTTTATATGACAACCTGCATGGACAAACCGAGATTCATGGCACTCACATGCAGGGGAATCATACGGTGGCAAGATCTTGGTGGGACTACACACTCAGAGTGGGCTTTTAGAAGGTCAGTCTTATCCCTTAAAGGGAAGTTTGGTTGGAACAATCAGCACAACATGTGAGAGAGGGCATTCCTCATCAGACCCTGATGTGGTGGGGAAGTTGCCTAGGATTCCTTATTGATTCCTGACTCAGGGACTCCAAGAGTGAGTGCCAGCACACAGACATGCAGTCTGCTGCAAATCCATTCAGGAGCTGAAGTTACTTACAGGATAAGAATAAATCAGGGCTTTTGAAAATACTGGTTGTCTGCCATTGCTTAAATGTATTATGGCCCTTAGGACCACTTACCCTGTGAGTCCATGTTGGAGTCCTGTCACTTATAACAACAACATGACAATGTATTTCAAAAATCACAATTGTCACACCTTCCATCTGAGATTGGTTCTCCTTTTCATTGTATATATTTTGTGTCTATATGTGGTTATTTATATGTTGTCTCCCATTAGAACTGAACTCCCTGAGGGTAAGAATTGACTTTCTTTTGTATCCCAAGCACTTAGCACAGTAACTGGCATATAACAAGGGCTTAAGTAATGCTTGTTAACTGACTGGTTAATTGAATAAGGGGCTGATGGTCTGAACTGTGATGTAGGAAGATCACTGACAGCTGAGTGGAAGATGAACCGGTGTAGAGAGAGAAGAGGCAAGGAGGCCAAGCAAGGAGGCATTATTAGTCCAAGTGTAAGGTGGTAAGAGCTTGCACAAGAGGGGTGGTAAAGTGAGAGGAGAGAAGTGAGTGTATATGAGATATGTAACAAGGGCAGAAACAATAAGACCCGGCAATAGATTGGATATATTGGAAAAGTAAGTCAGTAGTGGACAATGACACCTAGATCACAAGCCTGGGTAACTGGAGGATGATGGTGGCTTTAACAAATAATAGGGAAGTTATGAAGAGAGCAGGGCTTGGTGGGAAAGAGAAAGAGTTCAGTTTTGGGGATGATGTTTATAAAATATGTAGGATATACATTTTCAGGTAGTTGGAGATGGGATGCTGTAGGTCTGATCCTGAGATTGGAAGCCAGACTGGAGAGAGTGAAGATATGTCTAGCCATAAAAGGGAGGAGATATATGGGATGACAGCTAGTGGGGATGGATGGATGGATGGATGGATGGATGGATGGATGGATGGATGGATGGATGGATGGATGGATGGATGGATGGAACCAGTAAGGTTTTCTAATAACACAGGTGAGACATGTTCAATTTTATAGGTAGTACAGAAGCAGCTGGGAGGTGGTGTGGAAGGGGGGACAGAGAGAGAGAGAGAGAGAGAGAGAGAGAGAGAGAGAGAGAGAGAGAGAGAGAGAGATATTAAAAATAGTGAAACTGAGAATGATACAAAGGGTAATCTTCTGGAAAATACTTGATGGTATGGGATCATTTGTGTGTGTAGAAAGCTTAGCCTTAGTGAAGAAAAGGTCCACTTCCTCATGTAAGACAAGAGGTAAAGGAGGAGATAGTGACAGAAAGCATCTGATCAATATGAGATAAGGAGGAGAAGGAAATATGAGGTAGCTCAGTGGATGGCCTCATTTTTTTTTTTTTCAGCAAAACAGAAAGCAAGGTTCTGAGTTGAGTTGGTGAGGAGAGGAAGAACCATGAGAAGTTTGAGGACGGATGCAAAGGTTTAGAAAAGCTACTCTGTTGATTGAGAAAGTGAATTCTTTACAGAGGTGCAGAAAGATTGCCTTGCCATAGTGAGGACACAGTTAAGATTATGTATGATTAAACAGTATGGACACATGCGACATGATTTCATGTTTTTCTCTATCTTCATTCAGCAGTATGCAAAAAGAGCAAAAGGAGTGGGTGATGGGAGAAAACAAAGGCTGAGGTTTGGCAGGGAAAGATTTCTCATAAGATAACAGGTCAACGTAGAAATGAAGTGGTTCACTAAAGGGTTAAGGTAGGGAAGGGAAGAGAGTATAACAAGGCAGGGGTGATGGCCTGGGAAAGAACTGAGGGTGGGGGGATTGAAGGTCAAGGATGAGGATGAAGAACAAGGTTAGGGTGTACCAGGCAGAGAATCTAGTGGAATGACAAGAGATTATAATTAGATGGAGAAATTTCAGAGTTAATGAACATAGAAGTGGAACAGTCATGAGTCAAAGCAAAGTCAAGAGTGATATCATCTCTGTATCTAGCTGAGGTGGGTTGGGGGAGTAGGTTATGAGAAATGAATACACTGAGGACCTGAAGAGTTAGCATGTTAAAGGGCACATCAAGATGAATGTTGAATTCCCTCAGTATGAAGGTGAGAATTGGGAAAGAGAGAAAGACTGGAAACAAGGCAATAAACTCCTTGAGAAAGGAAGGAGAGTGTTCCAAAGGATCTGATAAATAACAGCTACTAGACTCTTGACTGGTTGATGAATAAGGGTTGAATGAGCATCAAAGGAGGAGAAGTTGCTGAATGATGATGGTAGAGGGAGAGTCTGGAAGTGGGAGTGGGAAACAAGGAGTATTTTGGCTTTCTTGTGATGGAGGTATGAGTAAAAATGCAAATAGTGGTAGAAATGATCACCAGGACAGCTGTGTCCTCAGAAAAAAAAAAGTCAGGTTTTGGTGAGTACAAGTAGGTAGAAGGGGTAAGAAAAAAAGTGTTAAAGATGAAAACAGGTTTGTTACTTAATGGAGCAGAAATTCCAGAGAGCACAGTGAAAAGCGGAGATAGCTTTAGAGTACGATACTACAGAAAATTAGTACTTGTAAAGTTAATGTAATCATGAGATTTATTACTATATGCAGTACAGCAAGCTGAGGTTGATTATGACAGTAGGACCATCTTGTTTTCTTGTTTGGTAAACCTAATGGTAAAGTACCTGCTGCTTGATAAAGGGTTTCTCTTCCTAATGATCTGTCTGCTAGTCTGTTTATCCGTCAGTCTATCTATCTATCTATCTATCTATCTATCTATCTATCTATCTATCTATCTATCTATCATCTGAGGCCAAGGAAGAAGTGAATTTATTGGTCATAAGAAGCAGGGCCATAATTTGAAATTGGGTCCTCCGGAAACAAATCTAGTGTTTTTTCTATTTTACCATGAGTACCTTGTAGGGAAGGCAAGGGAAAGCAAGAGATATGAAGTCTAGTCAGTAATTCATGTTTATCATCATTCAACCATTCAGACACCTGGGAATTCATCAAGGAAAAAATTCTTGTGCTCACATATCAGTGAGCTCATATCTCACCTGAAGAAGCCAAGGATCCCCACCCTGTACTGGATGGTGACCACTACCACATTCTGGGTGGCAGATAATATCGAACCATCATATAGGAAAGCAGCACCACCAGTGAGAGCACCACCATGGATCCACACCATCACCTGCAGGAATCAGACATGGCTTTCTTTACAGGAACAAATCCCACCAAGCATGGCTCTGTTGCTCATTTGCTCAACAGGAGAATACTATATCCTTTTATCTTGTGACCAATGTTTAAGTAGCTCTATATGTGAGTGAATTTACTTATCAAGATACTGTATATCAGGAGTTGACAGGATGCATCTGAACTACTCTCAGATAAGAGTCCACTTGACTTGACTCAGAGGCAGTTCAGATCCTCCTTGGAATTTTCCTGGCAGAATCTTCTTAAGATTATCTTGCTGCCAAAGATTGACATGGAGCAAAACAATGTCTTCTAAAGGATCCTTGTTCCCTTGAAACAGGGAAAGGAGGCAGTACTCCCTTCTGAGGGACACAGACCCAACCAGATAATAGAGAATACACTGTGGGAAATAAGCTCTCAGTGTCACATCATCTTGTGAGTGTTTCAACTGTGGCCCAGAGAACCTTTCTATGTAACAGTAGCTGCTCTCTCAAAGCCAAGAGAAGCTGCTAGAATAGATTACCAGCATTAGGCTATGCTTTGGATTAGCTATTTTTTTAAATTGATTTATGGAATAAAACAAGTATTTCTATAATATAGTATAATTTAAAAAGATGATTGCACAGGAAAATGCATATCCACTATGTACAATTTGCTATTCCTTTTAAATATACAACCAAGTTATAAAAGTAATTTTTTTCTTTTTTTCTTTTTGGTTCTTATATGTTACTCACTTCATAAGAAGTTTCCACTGATTAAAGTCCATTTTTAAAAGACTTTAACCCATCTCCTGCTCATAAGCCTGTGTTTAATCGTTCCCATTATGTTTGCATTGTGGAGATGGGATAGGTTAGGGAGGGATGTCATTTCAATCTTATGTCACTGACACCAAACAGGATACCCCAATTAGAACATAGGAGACCAAAATAACTTTCAGCCAAGGCTAAGCTGTAGAAAACCAGAACAAGTAAGAGTTAAAAATTAAGTTGTCTCCTTAAAAGCATAATGATGCTATTGTTGAGTCTGTCCAATTCTTTGTGATGCTGTAAGGGGGTTTCTTGGCAAAGATACTGGAGTGGTTTGCCATTTCTTCCTTGAGTAGATTAAGGCAAACAGAGGCTGACAGAGCTGGTGAATGGCTGAGGGCAGATGTGAACTCAGCTCTTCCTAACTCCAGGCCTATTGTTCTATTCACTGAAACAACTAGGTCAATGGATACAGCAAAATTCTAAGTGTTAAATGCTGGGCAAGAAAGAGATCTTATAATTTCTATATCTAAAACTACAAGAGAAGGCCTAATGTTACTGTTCAGATAACACCATTGTGTTTCGAATGTATAGTTCCTTTAGTCAATGGATTAGGATGCTGCATGCCTAGAAGGTGCAAAGAAATGAAGGGGATTTAATTCACTTGGGAAGAGTTTTTTTCCTTCTATGGAATGAAGGAAATGATTGGTTGGAATTCTGTGGGGGACATGCTTGGGCATCAGAAAGTAGACAATTGCAGCTATATGAGGAAATGAAATGGACCAAATCCTGGACACTGAGAAAGCCAGAGCATGCACTGGCAATGGAGAGGGCACCTTTTGCTGTGAATAACTGAGTACGTGGAGAGAGCAGGGAGACCATCACAGAAGTGGACTTGCCTTGGAGCTCCTTCCCTTTGGTGATCATCGAGGTGTATATGACTGTGTACCTGGGAATTCTGTGTCAGCCAAGATCATTGGATCTTAGGTTGTAGAGCTGAAAAGGATTTTAGAGATTGCCTATTGCAACACCTCCATTTGACAGATGAGGAAAATGAGGCCCAGAGAAGTTAAGTGACTGGCAGAAAGTCATAAAGCTAGTAAGTGGCAGAGCTGGGCTTTCTTCTCAGAAATTCCCACTCTAAATGCTATATTCTCTTCACTACACTCTGGTTTATTGTTACTACACCCATCTCCCCCCCAACCTCTATTCAAAACATAAACCCATAGGGTACTAACAATGAAGGAGACTATAAGATCAGACTCTTTCCAGTATACTTGATCTGAACCCAGGCCTGCTGAGCTTTGCCTGAGCAAGCTCAGTTTCTCTTATACAAAAGTCCTCTGCTCCGAGTGACCAGGCGGCCTGACACCTACCCCAGCTCACTCCTTCCTTCCAAGTGCTCCTGTGTCTCTGGAAGCAATGGAAATTCATTTCTTTGTTTCCCTTTGCAGGGCCAGCATGGGTGGCATGTCCTCCAGTCTTAGACTCCTCCAAGCCCTAGAGTATTCCAAACTCCAAACTCCTTTCATGAAAATAACTCTGATAATCCTATATTTAGGAACTAGCTCCGGCTTTGAGGCATATTCATTCATTCATTCAATACATTTACTGAGCATCTACTCTGTGCAAGGCTCTGGGATAGGTATTTTGAATGAGACCAGGTCCCTGCTCTCAAAGTACTGATAGTCAACTAGAAGGAAAGGATAGGATATAGATCCAAAAACCATAATACAGACTGCTGCCTTGAATGTATATGGAATCAGATTTCAGCCTCATAGGAGGAGACATTTGCTAACAATGTGAGTTGTTGCCCAAGAGTAGAGCTGATTGCCTTGAGTGGTAGTGAGTTCCCTGACCAGGACAACTTCAGGGAAGGCTAGATGACTTGGCAGAGATGTTTGGAGAAGATGATTGTTCCCATGCTGGCGGGACAAGGTGACCTCCAAGGTCACACACAGTTCTCATGCCTTAGGATTCTCATCCCTTGCAGTAGACTTACAGAGATCTGGCTTACTGGCAATCTGGCCCACTCCTTTGTATGGTCAGGAACATAGATATTGAGGTACAAACAGTCTTCAGAGCTGGCAGGAATAGGGATATTTACTTTCATGTCATCTGCCATTTTTTCTAGGGGACTGATATGCTGCAAACACCTGAAAAATGTAAGAGAGTAATAATCTGAATAGAATCACATGTGGATAACAATAATATTAATAACAACAATAATAATAATAATAATAATAATAATGATAACTGAGTGCTCTGAGGTTTGCAAAGCACTTTACAAACACGATGTCTTTTGACCCGCACAATAGCCTTGAGACGTAGGTGCTATTATTATCTCTATTTTACAAATGAGGAAACTGAGGCAGGCAGAGGTGCAGTGACTTGCCAACATTTCACAACTTCTTATATAGCCTTTTTTCATGTTCGTTGCTTATTGAAATGTTAAGGTTTGTTGGAAATCGCTAAGTTGGAAACAAAGTATTTTTTAAATTAAAAAAAACCCACCGACCTGGAAACAGATATTACCAACAGTCAAATAAGCTGAACACATCACAGTGTATGAATGCCTTGGAATGTGATTGCATTGTAACAGAGGATGAATGGGAGGAATTCAAAAATCCTTCTGCAGATCGATGAAAGTTGAGCTAGACCAAGACAGACCATCACTAGAGGCATTTTATCAAGTGTGTCATTGCTGGCCAAGGTATCAGGTGGATTTTCTTTGTTACAGAGGAGCATTAGTTTGGAGGGGTAGGAGGGAGGCTGAGGTAGGGAATGGACAATAAGTGTGTTCTCCAAAGCAAAAGGCATCAAATTGCTTAAAAAACAAAATGAGAGGTCAAATTTGATGACCACTAGCATTCTGAACCTGTCAGTCTGTGAGTTCTGGCTTTGTTATTTTCTAGCTTTGTGTTCTTGGGTGAATCACTTAATCTCTGTTGTTGTTCAATTGTGTCTGACCTGTCATAACCCATATGAGGTTTCTTGGCAGGGATACTAGAACAGTTTGCCAGTTCCTGAGGGCAAACAGGGTGAAATGACTGTCCTAGGGTCACACAGTTAGTAAGCGTCTGAGGCTAGATTTGGAGTCAGGTCTTTCTGACTGCAGGCCCGGTATTCTATCCTTTCAGACACCTAGCTACCTCTAATACGTTAGCCTTTGTTTTCCCATCTGTAGCAATATGTCTACTAACTACCTCAGAGTATTTTTCTGAAGTCTGTTATTCCCTAAAGTCCAAATAAACATGGACTTTTATCATTAAGCAATTATCTGAGGCCTCACAGCCCAGGGAACATTCATACCTAGAACAAATACTTAATTAATGTCTCCTGTTTGCAGAGCACAGAGAGATAAAATGTGGGTAAGACATGATGGCTTCCTGTGCTCATATGGCAAGAAAAGGAGAGAGGAAGGTGCTTCCACAGATGGATGAGTAGTCGCATTTCTCACGTTGCTCCAGGAATCTGGTGGTTGTGGAGGAGAAAACCTCAGAGCCCCCACAGGGGGTTCGGCAAAGGGGATTCCCAGGAAAGCATTGACAACTTTGTCAATCTCCTTGACACTGATTTGAGTGCCTTGGATCTGTCCAGGCTCAGTGGTCCTGATGAGGTCATCTGCATGATGCCCTGTGAAGAAAAGGGAGAGAAATCCTCAGGGACAGAGGCTGAAATGATGTCCAAATGCCCTCTCTACATCTCCCATCATGACTATTCTTTTTTCATGAGATGGGAATGCAAGCTTCCTCCTATTTCTGCCATGATTCTTTTCATTTCCTTGAAAGATCTCTAACAACGGGAAATTTACTCCAGAGAAGCGCCATTTGCACTTTGAGACAGCTCTGCCACTGACTCAGAAGCTGTCCAGCATTAGGAACCTGAGTCTCAAGATCAAAGCCACTTCTCCTCAATAATCCCATACCCAGCCTAGCTTAGGAAATCACAGAGATAAAAATCAGTGCCATGTAGTTTACTAGCATAATTCAAATGAACAAAGATTTAAGGAGCACCTACTACGGGCAAATGCCCTCAGTTCTGAATTGAGGCTAAAATGGCAGAAATTTCCATTCTCCTAGAGAGCCAATGACCTGTGCCCCAATAACTAGGAATACAAGGGAGAGGTATAAAGGAGAGTTCCTGGCAAAAAGCTAGGAAAAGATATGCAGAGGGTCAGGAAAAGCTCTGCTGCAAGTGGCAGTGCCCAAGCTGGGTCTTCAATGAAGAGTCTTCAACAGAACTAGACTAGGGGAAGTGCTTTCTGGGCATGGGAAAGACAATAGACAAAGAAGGGAGACAGGAAACTGCAGGGGATGAAAGGCAGATGAAAAGTAGTTACATTGGGGTACAGTATGAGCCAGAAAGACTCATGTTCCTGAGTTCCAATCCAACCTCAGATATTTACCTGGGCAAGTCATTTTACCTATTTGCCATAAGTTTCCTCAATTGTAAAATGAGCTGGAGAAGGAAATGGCAAACCAATTCTAGTACATTTGCCAAGAAAACCCTAAATGGGGTCACCAAGAGTGGGATATAATTGAAAAAGAACTGAACAACAATACAACAAATGTGAATAGAGTAGTAGGCGTGAAGGCTGGATGCACAGAGTACTGTATTTGGGCTCAGAGAATAGGGGTTCAATTGTAGCTCTACCTTTTACTGCCCATGTGAACGTGTTACAATTTCCTTCCCTTCCATAAGACTGTTTCTCCTCTTTGATGAAATGGGAAAAGGGCATTGAATTCAATGGTCCTTAAGATTTCTCCCAGCTCTCCACCCTAGAGTCCAAGAGCTAGAGACTGATGAAGTGTCAGGGCACATGGCTACTCTCTGCCTAGGTCAGAAGGACAAAGGTCAGGTGTGCCTCTGAACGATTAGCTCCCCCTTTATCAAAGGAGATCAAAGTATAGCCCTATATAAAAGCCTGGGATTGATTTTAACATACATCAGCTGAGCTTCAGTTTCTCCTCTGTAATCATAGTGGTTTGGGAGGATGAAAGTAAAGAAAGAACCCAAAGCCTCCCCCTTCTGGGATAAGAACTCACTGTGTGACAAAAACTTCCAGGAAAACTGGAAAACACTATGACAGAAATTAGTCATAGACCAACATCTCATACCATATACCAAGATAAAGTCAAAATGGACATGTGATTTAGACAGAAAGGGTGATACGATAAGCAAATTAGGATAGCAAGGAATAGTTTACTTGTCAGATCTATGGAGAAGGCAACTCTTGGTTGAGTTGTGAACTTATCCAACCATTTTGGAGAACCATTCATGACTGTGCCCACAGGGCTGTAAAATTGTGCATACACAATCCAGCAATACCACTTCTAAGTCTGTATCCCAAAGAGATCATAAAAGGGGGAAATTACCTACATGTGCAAAAATAGTTATAGCAGCTGGGTTTGTGGTGGCAAAGAATTAGAAAGTGAGGTAAGGCCTGTTAATTGGGTAATGACTGAACAAGTTGCAGCAAACGAATGTAATGGAATACCATTGTGCTATAAGAAATAATGTGCAGGCAGATTTCTGAAAAACTTGGAAAGATTGATATGAACTAATGCTGAGCAAAGTGAGCAGAACCCAGAGAACACTGTACGCAGCAATAGCAACAATATACAATCATCTCCCAAGAATGACTCAGCTCTTCTCAGCAATACAATGATCTAAGACAATTCCAAAAGATTCATGACGGAAAATGCTATCGATGTTCAGAGAAAGAACTATGGAGTCTGAATACAGATCAAAGCATACTATTTTCATTTGGGGGGGGGTTGGGCAGTTTTTCACTGTTCTTCTGTTTCTTCTTTCACAACATTGCTAATGTGGAAATATATTTACATTATTGCAAATGTAAAACCTGTATCAGATTGCTTGCCATCTCGGAGAGGGAAGATGGGAGGAGGGGGAGGAGAAAAAATTTGAAACTCAAAATCTTGTAAAAAATGAATATTGATTGAGCAGAGATAGAGGCTGTGGCCCCCTGGCCTGTTCCTCCTGAGTCTGCATTCCCCTCCAGATCCACTGCTACTGGCTCCCAGAATTCCAAACCAGACTGGCACATCCTGGAACTTTCCACAGTGCCTGGAGCTTCCTTGCCCAGGTACATCCAACCACCACTGCAAACTCCTCAATTCGGAAGCCCTTCTATAATTCTGGTCCCATCTCCCACTGCCAGAAAATAAAACTTCAATGAAATGAATGACTGTTAAACATTCATGATGAAAAGGCCAGAGCTGCAAAGAAACTTTGAAGTGCAAACAAAGGAGTCAAGAAAAATCATAAAAAGGAGGCTTTGCAATGTTCCAGAGCTTGATGAAACCAGCATGATGTCATCCACAAACAGGACCAACTAGAGGCCGTCACTATCCAAAAGGAATCTTTCTTTAGCCCAGACTGAGCTGATCTCCTCCATCCCAATGGTGAACAACTTTGGTTTTCCAAAATATTTCTTACTATCCTCATTTATTTCCAACTTTGCATTGAAGTCACTAAGTGCCAAAGTCAATGATAATATAATTTGAAGCATTATACCAAGATCTTCATAGAATTTCTCTACACACTTATCCTCTCAAACCAATGTTGGTGCTTAGCACACAATTATCTTCATGGTCATCTTTTTACAAAAACTTATTACAAGAAAAATCAATCAACAAGGATTTATTAAGCACCTACTATGTGCCAGGAAAGCACTGAAGATACTAGTACTAAGAATGAAACAATCTTTGTTTGCAACAAACACACATTTTAATGGATTGCAAAGGTCCCATGAAATGAGGTCCCTTGTGGCCTTTAGGCATACAATAAGAACAACTCTACTGCATATTTTATGTGCCTCTCCAAGAAGAACCTGTAAGCCATTCTTGGCTTTCTGATTCCATTTATAGTAAGAATTTCAAGATTGATACAATTCCATTGCTCCCATGGTAGGTCCATTCATTTGTCACTGGTCAAGGATCTCATATTTAGATTGTTAAAATTTATAAATGTAGGGGGAGAAAATCTCTGAAGCAAGTTTCTCTTATTTCCAAGATCCATAGGAAATTAAATCACATTATTTTCTAAGTACCATTCTACAATAGATAAATGGCCAAAGGATATGAACAGAAACCTTTCAAAGGGAAAAAGCCAAGTTATCAAAAATCATATAAAAAATGTTTACAACACTAATTCTTAAAGAAATGCAAATTAAAGCAAATTTGAGTTTCCACTGTATGCCTATTATTGAACTGGCAAAAGAAGAAAAGGACAAATGCTAGAGGGTCTATAAAAAAAATATGCATACTAGTGCATGGTTAGTAGAGCTGTGATTTGGTCCAGGCTTTCTAGGAAGTATTTGGAACTGTGCCCAGAAAATTACCAAACTGTGCATACCCTATGAGCTAGCAATATAACCACTAGATCTATTCCCCAAAGAGATTAAAGAGAGAGGAAAAGGACATATAGGCACAAAAATATTTACAGCAACTCCTCATGGTAGCCAGAAATTGGAAACCCAAGAACTGTCTTCTTTCTGGGTAATGGCTAAAGAAATTGTGATATATGAACGTAACAGAATATTACTGTGCCAATTAGAAATAATGAAATGGACAATTTCAGTAGAAACCAGGAAAGCCTTTATGAATGAGTGCAGAGCTAAGTGGGCAGAACCAAAACAATTTATGCAATGGCAACAACATTCTAAGGAAAAACAATTTGGAAAGACTTTAGAAGTCTTATCTAAGTAATTCTGATGAAACATGAATCCAAAAGAATTAATACAAAATATTCCACTTATCTCTTGAAAGAGAGGTGATGAAGTTAACAGGCAGAAAAAGACCTACATTTTCAGACACAGTTAATGTAAGAATTTGTTTTTTTTCAGACTTGATAGATAAGTATTAAAATATATGTATTGTTTTGTTTTGTGCTTAATTTGCTTAATGGAGCAGTAGTAGTAAGAGGGGCATATTAATGAAAAGATATTTGTTACCAGAATGATTTTTAAAATATTTAATAATGTTTATAGATTTTCTAAAAATATGTTACTGTACTAATATATCATGTGCATCATAAAATATACACAAAATAGAAGTTCTAAAAGAATGAGATAAAGTAAATAATATTTTTTAAAAATTTGCATTTTACATAACAAAAATAGAAAAAGCATTTTTGCTCTCATTGTTAATGCCAGTAGTAGTAAATATATTTTTGCGAGGAAAAAATATGAATGTTGAAAACTATCTTTACATGTAATTGGATAACATAAGATCATATTCACCAAAAAAAAAAAAGAAAAAAGAAATAGAAAATAAAGAAACAAGCTGTGCCACATTTTCTCATGCAAAAGCAGAGCGTTTGTTTCCAGTCTGAAAAAAGATCCCCCCCTAAGTCTCACCCTTACCTACCTCCTTGAAAATCACTCAGCTTTCCCTCTCTCCCTACTCCACCAGCAGCTGATAGAAGAGTTTTTATAAGTAACACTTGGATAGTACATCAATTTCTTAGCTGCAAACTGAGTTTGGCCTCCTGAAATCAAACTAACAATAATCCTTCACCCCCGCTCCCAGACCACCCACCCAACCAGTCAGTGAAGGCAAACAAGAGAAAAAAACAATGCACAAGTCCTATATCTCCCATGAGAAAATTGAAGTACTCCTCAAATATCCTGCAGTAATCAGCCCTTACTCTGGGTCAGCCTGGCACAGCTGCTCACCTGGGGCTTGAATCAGGACTCCCAGGATGCCCAAAATCAGGACCTTGGGCAGCAGGGAAGTCTTCCGCATCTTTCCCTCTGCACAGTCTTCTGGTGATGCCTAATCAGACGCCTGGCCTGGCCTTTAATACAAAATAGAACTGGATCAAATGGCACTTCAGGGAAATTGTGGCTAAGTGTTACTTAAAGGACTTTCTCCTCAGACATTGTCTCAGGCATATTTGAGAAAAAATTAGATTGAGTGTATAAAGGAAAAAGAAGACATCTGAAAATATATCTATGTAACAGGGATATGCTGGTAAATGTGTAATAACAACGTCTCTGGAAAACAAAAGAAACAAACAAATATGTCCATGACATGCTCTTAATTTAATCTCTATTAGTAACATTTTTCCAACACTTAAGTCTGGACAATCAACAGAACGATAAATCAAACCCTGAATTGTAGAATTTTCTGATTTCAGAGGGGCAAATATGACAATGGGTTCACAAGAGCCAGTTTGAGCTGCCCCCACCACTTCACCTGAAGTGTCAAGTCTCAAAATTTGAATCACACAACCTACCCACTCTCCCTCCCAATTTCTGGAGACTTCTATGACCTTTCATCTTTTGAAGCTCTTCAGTTCCTTGGTTTTTCTTCCAGATCCCATTTGGGGTCTCATCAGCAAAGATACTGGAGTGGTTTGGTATTTCTTTCTCCAGCTCATGTTGCAAATGAGGAAACAGGATTAAGTGACATGCCCAAGGTCCCACAGCTAGGAAGTATTTCAGGCAGGATTTGAACACACTGTGCTAAGCTCTAGTAACACAAATACCATCATAAAGGCAACCCAAGAACAGTGAGAGCTTGCATTCTGATGGAGAGAAACAACAGATAAAAGATGAGGGGTGGAGGAGGAGAAAGGTACCATTAAGAAAGTACTGGGAGACTAAGGAATGTGGTATGGAGAGGAATGAAGACATGGTTGGCTAGGGCCTGCTCCTTTAGATGGTGGTTTGAAAGGCTCCCATAAGGCAGAAGGCATCACCTCACCTGGCTGCCCATTCTATGTTGAACAATTCTAATCCTTAGCACATCTTTCCTGGCATCAAGCCTAATTTTGCCCCTTTGTAACTTTCCCCCAATCTTGCTGGTCCTGCCCTTGGGAAGCCAAACAGGTCAAGGCTAATTCCTCCTCATTATGATCTTGCAAGTGTTAAGACAAAGAGTGATTCTACCCTCATCAAAACCATGAGATCCAAATTTTTAATGGGTGTGAGGCAAGATCTCCATGGTGATCATTCTGTACTAGCCCCTACATGACCACTTCTCAGGGATGTTGTAGAGGATGGTTATTGTCCAGGTAGAAATGGGTCTAGGTGGCTTCTCAGGTGTCTTTTGATTGTGAGACTCTGTGGTTTGGCCAGTCTCCAGCCACTCTCACACTGAGGACTTGGAGCTGCCCATGAAGCCCTAATTAAACAGAGAACATCACTCCAAGAACCTTCCCCTGGGAAGTGGGAATTTGTTTCAATGGCTGTTAGGGGCTGCATGCAATTAAATGTACCCAGTCATAGACAATTACCTTGAAGGTAAAATGTGGTGAGAACTACAAGCAGATAGAAAGGGGAAAGGAAGAGGCCCTCCTAGCCTCAGTTTCCCCATCTGTAAAATCAAGGGTTTGGAAAGAAAGAAACAACAATTTTTTAAGCATCTACTATGTGGCAGGCACTGAGTTAGCACTTTATGCATGTCTCATTTTATCCTCAGAACAACCCTGGGAATTACATACATTGTTATCACCCCTATTTTACAGTTGAGGAAAATGCCCAGCTTCACACACCTAGTTAGGCATCTGAGACCAGATTGGAATTGAGGTCTTCCTGAATCCCAACCCATGGCTACCACTATTGCACCATCTTGCTGCCTGTAGGTAGCTGTGGAAAAGAGTCACAGCTGTACATAGAAGGCAACAGAAAGTCAGAAAGAAGCACTGGGACTATATTTGGCTCATGGAATGGTTAGAGACTTGTCTGGGTGTTGTAAAGACTGGAGTATAGTCTGAACGCTAGCAAATGGGAGTCAGAGTGACTGACTTGGTGAGTGCAGAACAGTTATGTGATGTGGACCAGCTTACTCTCTCCCCATACCAGCTTGAAACTCTGTCACCTTAGAAAGGCCTAAAACCTAGATTGGCCAATCAGGAGAAAGACATTTGTTGGCCCACTCTGACCTTAACCTTCCATAATGCTTTGCATGCTGACATAACAGACATGCTTTGCTCTGCTCTCTGAGTGAACCCAAGTTCTCCTGCTGGATTTTGCTTATTGGTAATATTCTTCTACCAATGACATGGCCCACCGGACATTTCTTTATCTTTTTATGGCCCTACCATGTTAGAGGCACTATCTTGAAACTCCTTCTTTATGATACCCTATGTTTACTGTTGGTAGAAAACTAGAAATCCTGAGGCCACAGTATTTGTTTTATGAAACTATAATTTTGGCTAATGAAGGACACAGGCATCCTGAACCAGGAAATAAGGGAGGGTTGAGTAGAATGACTCTGAAGATATAAAATCCCCTTTTTCTATCCTTCCTTGAGTTGATTTTCATAATGAACTTCCATGCATATCTCTATATGCATGATTCGCCAGCTTGCAGAGAAATAAATGTGCACATGCAGCTTAATTTTGTTTGTCTTTCCTAGAACGAATTCTGTAAAGGTTGACACTTGACAGTGAGAAGACAGCCAGTTCCATGTTAGAGAATTTAGTAAATGTAAAAGAAAGAATAGGAGTAACTGAAGGAGTGTGGAAAGAATGACTAGTTGGATTCTATAGTAAGGAAAGAGCTGAAATTAACTCAGCGTTCAGCTTGACATAGAAAGCCGTCCACAACCTGGCTCCCACACATTATGTTCTAGATCTGCCTGTCTGCTTGCTGTCTCTGGCATGATATTTCATTTCCTGTCTCTTCAGATAGTTCCACATGTCTGGAACACACTCAATCCTTGTCCCTTCCTGGAAGAGTCAGGGAGTATATAAAGGTAATTCTTGACAGGGATGGGTTAGAGTAAAGGGCCTCAGAGGACCCCTCCAACTCTGAGATTCTATGATTCTTTTAGTGCTCACCTTCCCTCAGACCAAGGGGTAGAGCTTTGATGAGGCTTCCAGTAAACAAACACTATGGCTCCCAAAGCTTTCCTGAGGGCTGTTAACTCCCCCAAAATAGCAATTTTTACCTTGTTCCAGGGATTTTTGTTCCCAATTGGCATAATCCTTAGAATCTTCCCTGAGTTAATCAGCATCTATTGTAGGTCAAAGGATTATCACAGAATTGCAGAATTTTTGTTGTGGAAATTGGATCTTTTAACCAAAGTCACAATTCTACAAGACATACATATTCACTTATTTATTACAGGAGAAAGGCTCATGCCTATTGGAACTCCATATACAAAGGAGCCTAACCCATAGACGATGCCTTCGATATTTATGGGGTACAGGAAAAATGAGAGGTCACATGGGAGGACTACAGGGCAATCCCTTCCCAAATGAAAGTGACATGGGAGGAGGAATGGAGCAGCAGAAGAGGGGGAATGAGAGGAAGCAAGAGGACTTGGAACATCAGACCATGGAGGGAGGATGTTCTGCTCATCTGAAAGGGTCTCAGCTACACAGACTTTATCACTTTGGGCAGACTGGCAAGAGCCAGAAAGCTTGATAGAGTTGTTATGAAAGATAAGTGTTATGTTGTATTAGGGGAGCTTCATCTCTGGAGAACAGGTTACCTCCAGAACACAAGTTCAGGGGGCCTCTCCACAGATCTCAGAGACCATCTAATCCAACCCATATTCTGAAGAAATCCTTCCTGTAACAAGATCATATAGGATTGATCATATCCACTTGTGGGTCATCCCTTAAACTGTTACTTGACTCATTACCTTCTTCATTCTCATTACTTGATTTCTCTAATAATCCAAAGCTATGCCCAGCTGTTTCCTTATTAATTATTAGATTAGAACATTTCTCTTTAGTTAATCAAGCTTTAAGATAGTTCTGGAAATGCTAGCAATAGCATTAATATAGGAGGAAGAAAATCAGAGAGATAGGCTAAGAAGAGAGACAATTATTCTGATTTGTTAATGACATAGTAGGTTACTTAGAAAATCCAAGGGAATCAGCAAAGAAAGTAATACCTCAAGAAAAATAGTTGCAGACTACAAAATAAACCCACAATAACAAATTGCTTTTTTTTTTTAAAGGCAATTGTAGTTAAGTGACTTGCCCAGGGTCACACAGCTAGTATGTGTCAAATGCCTGGTCTTAGGCCGGATTTGAACTCAGGTCGTCCTGACTTCAGGGCCAGTGCTCTATCTACTGTGCCACCTTGCTGCCCCGACAAATTGCTTTTCTATATAATACAGTAAAATCCTAAAGGCAATAATAAAAAGATTGATTCAAAATAGTTGAAAAATGCATAGAGCAACATCCCACACCATATACCAACATTAAGTCAAAACGGGTAAGTAATTTAGACACAGTGTGATACCACAAGCAAATTAGGAGAGCAAGGAATAGTTTAGCTGTCAGATCTATAGAGAAGGCAAGAATTCTGACAAAACAGTAGATAGAGAAGATTATAAAATATAAAATGGATCATTTGGATTACTTTAAATTAGAAAGGTTTTTTTTTACCCACAAAACTAACATACCCAAGATTAGAAGGAAAGCAGATAGATAGGAAACCATTTTTATAGCAAGTGTTTCTGATAAAGCCCTCATGTCTCAAATACACATAGACCCGAGTCAAATTTATCAGAATACAAGTCATTCCCAACTGATAAATGGTCAAAGGGTAGGAACAGGCAGTTTCTAGATGAAGAAATTAAAGCTATCTATAGTCATATAAAAATATTCTAAATCACTACTGATTAGACAAATGCAAATGAAAACAATTCTGGGGTACCCCCTCACACCTATCAGATTGGCTAATATGACAGAAAGGGAAAATAGGAAAAATTGGAGGAGATGTGGGGAAATTGGGACCGTAATGCACTCTTCATGGAGTTGTGAACTTATCTAACTGTTTTGGAGAACCGTTCAGAACTATGCCCAAAGGGCTATAAAAATGTACATACCTTGTGATCTACCAATACCACCTCTAGGTCTGTATCCCAAAGAGATCATAAAAAGGAGAAATAACCCAGATGTGCAAAAACATTTATAGCAGCTCTTATTGTGGTAGCAAAGAATTTGAAAGTGAGGTAATGCCCGTCAACTGTGTAATGACTGAGCAAGTTGTAGAATATGAACATAATGGAATACCATTGTGCTATAAGAAGTAATGAGCAGGCAGATTTCAGAAAAGCATGAAATTATTTATCAAAAAAAAGAAAGATAGAGAAAATAAAGAAATAAGCTTTGCCACATTTTCTCATGCAAATGCAGAGCTACTATTTCCAGTCTGAAAAAATATCCTCCACCAATCCTCACTCTTATCAACCTCCTTGAAAGTGACTCAGCTTTCCCTCTCTCCCCACCCCACCAGCAGCTGATAGAAGAATTTTTGTACATAACACATGGACAGGCCATCAATTTCTTAGCAGCAAACTGAGTTTGGCCTCCTGAAATCAAACTAGCAATAATCCTTCTCCCCCAGCCCATGATCATTTGGATTACATTAAATTAAAAAGGTTTTTTACCACAAAACTAACATATCCAAGATTTGAAGGAAAGCAGATAGATAGGAAACCATTTTTATAGCAAGTGTTTCTGATAAAGCCCTCATGTCTCAAATACACATAGACCCGAGTCAAATTTATCAGAATACAAGTCATTCCCAACTGATAAATGGTCAAAGGGTAGGAACAGGCACTGAGGGCAACTAGAGAAAAAAACAATGTATAAGTCCCATATCTCCAATGGAAAAATCAAAGTGCTGCTTAAAGGACTTTCTCCTGAGACGCTGTCTTATGCATACTTGAAAAAAAAATTACATTGAATCTATAAAGGCAAAAGAAGACAGATCTGAAAATCTGTTCATCCAACCTGGATATGCTGGTAAATGTGTGATAACAACCTCTCTGAAAAACAATAACAAGCAAACAAATGTATCCATGACATACACTTAATTTAATATCTATAAGTAACGTTGTTACCAACTCTTAAGTCTGGACAATTAACAGAAAGATAAATCAAGCCTGAAATTGTAGAATTTTCAGATTCCAGGCACCATCTTATCCAGTCCATATTGGAAAGAAATCCCTCCTGTATCAAGATCATACAGTATTGACCATACCCACTTGTTGGTCATCCCTTAGCCTGTTACTTGACCCATTACTTTCTTCATTCTCGTTACTTGATTTCTCTAATACGCCAAAGCTAGGTCAAGCTATTTCCTTACTAATTATTAAATTAGAACTTTTCTCTTTAGTCAATTAAGCTTTAAGATAATTCTGGAAATGGGAGCAATAGCAGTACTATAGGAGGAAGAAAGTCTCCAAGAAGAGAGACAATTATTCCTATTTGTTAATAACATAGTAGTTTACTTAGAAAATCTAAGGGAATCAGCAAAGAAAGTAATATCTCCAAAAAAGTTGCAGGCAACAAAATAAAACCACAAAAGCAAATTGCACTTTTACATAATATAGCAAAATTCCAAAGGCAGTAATGAGAAGATCCATTCAAAATAACTGAAAAAAATGCATAAAATAATTTATACAAGAAGTCATCATAGTAATGGAAATCCTCTAAGAAATCAGTATAAAATGTATGAAATTCCTGGGGACTAACCTCTCAAAGCACTGAAAAGAGTTGTATAAATTGAATTACAAAGACTTCCTTCAAGAAATAAAAAGCAACATAAATAGCTGGAAGAATATTCCATGTTGGTGACTAGGCTGTGCCAATATAATAAAAATGACAATGATACCAAAATTAATTTGCACTTTTAACACTATACCAAACAAATTAACAAGGGATACTTTACAGTACTTGACAAAATAATAGCAAAGTCCATTTGGAAAAACAAAGATTTAGAATGTAAGGGAAATATTGAAAAGAAGTAGGAATGAAGAGAAAATAGCATATACAAATCTCAGAATATATTATAAAACAGCAGTCACCAAAACCATCAGGTATTGGTAAAGAATAGAGAGATAGTTCAATGGAACAGGCTAGACAAGAGGGATTCAGAAACAAAGAACTCAATAACAAAGTGTTTGATGAAGTAGAAAGCTTTAGTTGCTTATGGAAAATTACTTATTTGATAAATACTACTTAGAAAACTGGAAAGCGGGGTGACAGAAATTATGCTTAGCCAACATCACCTTATACAATATTGCACAACAAATTCAAAATGGATGAGTGTCTTGAATATTAAAAATCATGCCTTAAAAAGTTAGGAGGAATAGGTCGTCTGCCCTTCGTGGCTATGAGTAAAGGATGAGTTAATTAAAAAAGGTAAAATAGCTAATTCTGATTACATGAATTGAAAAGGTTTTGTGTGAACAAGATAGCTGTGGTAATAAACGGCTTTACAAATAGCTTCTGCAATAGAAATGAATGTATTATGAAAGAAAAAACACGGGGATGACTGTCTCCCACTGCCTGCATTTTAAGACACTGAACTGCTGTGGGTCAATGCATGGGAGAGGGTCTCATGCCCCTTCTCACCTAGAACAGCGGCTCTCATTTCCGTGTTCTGTCTAGGCAGAATATGGGAGACAGGTATGATTTTGTAAGTTTAGAAGGTCAGAAGAGTCAGCCATCAGAAGTCCTGGATCTGGAGTCCATATCAGCAGATTTGCCAGCAGATTTGAGGAGCAATCAGTTTGACTCAGCTCAGCAGTGCCCTACAGCAAAGGAGAGGTGAGCACAAGCAGCTCTGCTGAATTTGGAAGTGAACTTGGTGGCAAGAACATTGTAGCATCTGCCTTAAGTTCAACTGATTCTCATGGACCAACATGGTGGAAAGGAGAGTCCCATTGGTAGGTTTGTACTTCTCAGAAAACATTACTTTGTAAAAGATGATTAATGTTAATTGGTTAAGATGATACTGGGGAGATAATCTTTGGTATCAATAATAATGAGGAGATATTAACCAGAACTCCTCTAGTGATATTGGAGAAAACACAGTAGAACAGGAATTGGAGTCAATAGCCTTAGGAAAATCACCCACAATCCCTTGTACATATCCTGTAGAGCTCCAAGGGGGAGACTTGTCTGAAACCCAATGGAAAACATACTTCCCAGTGTGACTTTAGATAAGGACGCCCTCCCAACCTACTTCCAACCATCCCACCCCCACCTCCTCTCTCTCCAAGCTTCATGGGACACCTAAGTGAAAGAATGGTCCAAATCACTAATAAAGAGAGAAATGCAAACTGAAACAACCCTGAGGTTTCACTTCACAACCAGAAAACTGATGGAGATGACAAAACATGGGAATAGTCAACAATGAAGTAATTGGGTAAAGACAGACACAATACATTGTTGAGGGAGCTGTGAATTAGGCAACAATTCTGGGAAATGAATTGGAATGAAGAGTAATATTAGCTAATAATAGCTAGAATTTGTTTTATGACTTCAGGTTTACAGAATGCTTTAAAAATATCTCATTTTATCTTCACAAGAATCCTGGCAAGTAAATACTTGCCAGTAACCTCTAAGACTCGCCCAGCCCGACTTTTCTTTCTCCATTTTCCCTCACCACTCTGTCCTGCACCACACCAGCTGCTGACAGTTGGCACCTGAACAGGGACTACCTGAGCCCTGGACAGGGATCACTTTTACCCCAGTGAGATAGAAGAGGTTGAACGTGACACAGCAGCGCTGTGCAGAACATAAAAACTTTTTTCTTTGATCTGAGGGGAAGAGATTCATCCTTCTTTCCTCTTTCTCTTCCTCTGTTCTGCATTCCAGCCCCATCCAAGTTGGGCGCCACAACCTCGCCAAAGCTGAATGTGAAAGAGAAATAGAAAAAATTTTCCAAATTCTTTAAAAGTTCACAAATCTTTTCCTCTCAAACCCTCTGTTCACACCGTTCATGCAAACAGATTATGCTTTTCTTTTTTACCAATACTTGTACCTCTTATGGACTTTGATTAAAGTCTCCTTAAAATTGCACATATCTTATTTCTTTCTAATTCTGACCTGACACTTCTAGGATCCTTCTCAACTTGTCTTTTACCAATCATATAACCTAAACAATAAAATATTTTTCTCTCTTTCTCTCCCTCCTGTGAGGCAGCTGGTATTAGGGAGGGAGAAGGGGAGAAAGAAAGCTGCATTCCAGAGTCCAGCTACAGCCCTTGGAATGCTATTCTTGCTACCTGGTTACAAAGGGTATCAGATTATATGTGGACACTCACTCATACCACACAGACAAACACAGAAACAGATACCCAGTAGTGACAGGGTGAATTTAAAAGCTTAGAGAGATTTGTTAGAAATTCCTTGCACAAATCAAACAATTTTTTTTTCTTTTCATGGTTCTCCAGATGTTATGGAGACCAGGCAAAATTTTCCTTAAGGTCTTGAAGAATGAGCTTCCTCTAGGGAGAACACACTTTACCCAGATGAGAGGAAAGAAAACTTGAAGGTATTGCTCTCAATCTTTAAATTAAGTCTGATCCATTTTAAAGGAGAGCAGAAAAATCCCCGAATAAACCTAGTGTCATGTTTCTTTCAACACAAATGAAATTCCTTTACCCTCTATATCATTTGTTGTAGTAGAGCTCGGATCCTTCCTTCCTTCCTTCCTTCCTTCCTTTCTTCCTTCCTTCCTTCCTTCCTTCCTTCCTTCCTTCTTCCTCCTTTCTCTTTCTTTCTCTCTTCCTTCCTTCCTTCTTTGCTTCCTTCCTTCTTTTTTTTTTTCTCTCTCATCCTTCCTTTTCTTCCTTTCTTGTGATAGCTTCCTGTTTCTTTCTTTCTTTCTTTCTCCCTTACTTCATCTTTCTCTCTTCCTTTTTCTTCTTTATGCCTTCAGTCCTCTCATTTTTTCTTATTACTTCTCTTCCTTTCTCTCTCTTTTCTTCCTCCCTTTCTTTTCATCTCTTTCTCTCTTTCTTGCTTTATTCCTCTCTCTTTTCTTCTCATTTCCGCTTCTTTGTTTCTTCTTTCCTTTTTCCCTCCTTCCTTCTCTCTTCTTTCTTTCTCATTATATTCTCAGCTCCCAGCTCAATGCCATACATTCAGTGGATTGTTTAATAAATATTTGTTGCAGTGAATTGAATTGAATTGCAATGGAGCAAATGTCAGCACATTTCTTCCTAACTGGGATTTGAGGACTTGGTGTAGAGTAGCTAAAGAATAGGAAGGCTACTGCCCTAAAGCCTTGAATTCCATTCTATAGGTGCTCAAAACTAGGGAAAAGAGGGTGGCCAAAATGATCCAGTCCCATCAAAAAGTATGTATTATAGCGAGCTCTGTGTTATTGTATTTATTCTCTTCATATACTTACATAGATACTTATTAATTTCTCCATGAGGACATAAACTCCTGGAACATTGGGGTTGTTTCATTCTTTGTATTTGTATCCTAGCTCCTGGCACAGTATCTAGCACATAGTAGGTGCTTAATAAATGTTTGTTGGTTGCTCAGTATCTTAACACTGCCACCCCTTCCTCTCCTTTTCTTCTCTTCCCTTCCTTTTCTCTTTCCTCTCCTTCTGTCCACATAGGGTGTAATATGCAAGTTTCTGCCAAAAGGAATATAAATTTTGATTGATGGAACCACAAAATATATATATCTTGGGGTTTACAGGCTAGATTTCTTTTCTAAGGACCAGGCATTAAATCCAAAACACTCTGG
Organism: Phascolarctos cinereus; assembly: GCF_003287225.1. Classification (NCBI taxonomy): domain Eukaryota; kingdom Metazoa; phylum Chordata; class Mammalia; order Diprotodontia; family Phascolarctidae; genus Phascolarctos; species Phascolarctos cinereus. Next base: position 63,065,247 of record NW_027555625.1, read on the forward strand.
CTGTCTTTGATTCACCATCAATAAGTCCCAGCCAAAGTTGCAGCTGGGCATTGCTTGGATTCTGGTGGCTCAGAGTGAATGTCAAAAACAACTGTTAAAAAAAATTTAAAAAAAAGCAACTCTTTCAGTTTGGGCCAGAAACCCTGAGGGTCTTCCTCTTCCAGATTGATTTTTTTGACTAGGTAAAAGAAGCCAATCTTTAGCTCATTTCCTACCTAGTCTTAATCACTAAATGGGCTTTGCCTCAGTCAAACTGAGACCTCAGCTTAAAAAGGCCAAGGTCTCCATTGCATCCAGGGCCATCTCCAGTCCTCCAGATCTATATCTTGCCACTGGACCCAGATGGCTCTGGAGGAGAGAGTCAGACTGTTGAATTTGCACAGCCCTCCCTCACTTAAATCCAATTCACTTGCAAGTCATAGCATCATCTTTCTGATGTCATGGTTCTCTTTGAGAATGAAGGGCTAAAAACAACAGAACAGGATTCTTGTTTGGGTACAGGTTGGACCAATGGTCTCTGTGGTCATTTCCAATTCTGCACTTCTATGATCCTGACTGTCTTCACCCAACAAAGAGTAGGAGCTGCCAACATAAGTTGTTAAGCAAACAAATGACATGGCTCTCAGAAACTCCCCTAGGTTGTTGGCTTTCCATTGACATCATGCCAAGAATTGTTCCCAGAGTAGTGGGAGCCTGTTTCAATAACGGTTCCAGAAGCTGGAAGTGGATGCCCCTAAATTAATCCACTCAACCTACTTCATCCAAGTTGAAATGAAGCTAGAACTACACGTGGTTGGAAAGAGAAAAGGGAACCTTCCAAGAGACTTCAAGTTCTATGGTAGGATGGATGAATAGAGCACTGGACTTGGAATCAGGTATCCTGACTCAGACACTTCGTTGGTCAGTCATTATCCTTTGTTCTCCAAGAGAACCAAAATGACATTACTATGTTAGAGTCAAGGTTCAGGGTATCTGTCTGTGGCTGAGCAGACCAATATGACCTCAGAAGGCTCCATTACAGGTCAGACATGAATAGTCCATATGTACATTTGGAGTGAAATTTGTGTATTTCACATTTCTTTCGAGATATTGCAATTCTGTTTCACTCATAGAACACAGGGTCTTCTTTGATGGGGGCACACCATGCTTGGCAGTCCTTTGCCAGTTTATTTCATGTTGTGCAATCAATTCCAGAGTCCTTCAGAGAGAGACCTTGAGAATGTCTTTGTACCACTTTTTCTGACTTTCATGTGAGCACCTGCCTTGCAAGTGTCCTCTGTAAAATAGTCTATTAGGCAAACGTATATTTGGCATTTGAACAGTGTAGCTAGCTAGCTGTATGACCCTAAGCATGTCACTTAACCTCTGTCTACCTCAGTTTCTTCATTTCCAAAATGGGTATCATAATAGCACCACCCTCCCAGGGTTAGCTGATCAATGAGCTGATAGATGTAATGCACATGATTTAGTAGTTGACACACAGTAGGAACTATATAAATATTAGCTATTATCATTATTAATTATAGCTAATAAACATGCATCCAAACAGGATACAAAACACAGAACCTTCTTCACAGATAAACATTGCTACTCTTTCCTTTTTCCCAGAAAATTACAAGAGTCTTGTAATGATGCTGCTGCTTAAGTCTGAAGAGAGTGAAGCTTGATTCAGGTGACATATTCAAGAGTGAAGGACTTAGAGCCTAAAGACCTGAGATGGAGCCCCTGCACAACCTCTTCTTAGCCGTGTGACTTGGGATGAAGCACATGTTCTAGGCCCTTGAGTACTTCATGATACAATGAGTGGGTCGGAACAGACATTTATTTTATTATTATTATTATATTATTATTATTATTATTATTATTATTATTAGCAATTGAGTAAAGTGACTTGCCCATAGTGACAGAGTTAGTGAGTGTTCGTGGCAGAATTTGAACTCAGGCCCTCCTGACTCCAGGGCTGGTGCCTATGCACTGTGCCACCTAGCTGCGTCTGGATCTGAAGCCCAAAAAGCCTTCTTAGAAGAGGTCAGGAAGTATTTTAAAAGTCAAATGAGAGAGATAGAAGAGTCCTTAAAATATACAATTGGCCGATTGGAAAAAAGTACACTGAAGAAAACAAGCCCCTAATAAGCACAATTGGCCAACTGGAAAAAAAGTACACCAAAGAAAACAAATCCTTAAAAATATAATTGGCCGATTGGAGAATGAAGTACAAAAACTAACAGAAGAAAACAATCTGTTAAAAACTAGAATTGGACAAATGGAAACTATTGACTCTATGAGACAGCAAGAATCAGTCAAACAGAAAAAAAAATGAAAAAATAGATGAAAACATAAAATACCTCATGGATAAAACAACTGACCTGGAAAATCGATCCAGGAGAGACAATTTAAAAATTATTGGCCTACCTGAAAATCATGATGAAAAAAATAAAAGCACCTGGTCAGTGTCTTTCAGGAAATCATAATAGAAAACTACCCTGAAGTCATAGAACCAGAATGCAAAATAACCATAGAAAGAATCCACTGCTCGCTGCCTGAAAGAGAGACCAAATTGAAAACACCAAGAAATATAATAGCCAAGTTCTGAAATTACAAGATGGAAGAGAAAATACTGCAAGAAGCCAGAAACAAACAATTTAAATCTCATGGAACTACGGTCAGGATTACACAGGACCTTGTAGCTTCTCCTTTAAAAGACCACAGAGTGTGGAACATGATATTCCGTAAAGCAAAGGAGCTTGGATTGCAGCCAAGGATTGACTACCCAGCAAAAATGAGTGTGATATTTCAGAGGAGATGGATATTCAATGAAACAGGGGACTTCCAAACCTTCCTAATAAAAAGATCAGAGCTCAACAAAAAATTTGATCTTCAAGTACAAGATTCAAGAAAGACATAAAAAGGTAAATGGGACAGAAAGACACAATATGTTGTTAATAAGAGCAGACTGTTTACATCCCTTACAAGGGAAGATGACACTTGCAACTCTTGAGAACTGCATTGTTATTACACCATGTTGAAGGAGTATACATAAATAGGGTGGATATTAGTTGACTTTGATGTAATATTTTTTAAAAAATCTAATCAAGTGGGTTAAATGGATCCAAGTAATAGATTAATCTGATCTAAGAAAATGTACTGAGAAAGGAGGAGGCAGACAAGGGTAAATTACATTGCAGGAAAAGACACAAAATCCTATTACAGCAGAGGGAAAGAAGGGAGGGGGATGAGCACTGTTTGAACTTCACTCTCAACAGATTTGGCTCAAGAAGGGATTACCATAATCAGTTAGGTGTAGAAATCTAGCTTGCCCTATAAGCAGTAGGAGGGAAAAGGGGAAAGAAAAGGGAGGGGAGATAGATGGGAGGGAAGAAGCAGTAAGAGTAAAGGGGAAGAAAAGGGAAAGGGCTAATAGAAGGGAGGAGGGATCGGAGGAGGTAGTGGTCAAAAGCAAAACACTAGTGAGGGGGAAAAAGAGAAAGGAAAGCATAAACAGAGGAAAAAAAGGATGGAGAAAAAGACACAGATAGTAATCATAACTGAATATGAACGGGATGAACTCTCCCATAAAACAGAAGTGGATAGCAGAATGGATTAAAAACCGTAATCCTACAATATGTTGTTTACAGGAAACACATTTGAAAAAGAGTGACACGTACAGGGTATAGGTAAAAGGCTAGAGTAGAATATATTATGCTTCAGCTGAAGTAAAAAAAAGCTGGAGTAGCAATCCCGATCTAAGACAAAGTAAAAGCAAAAATAGATCTTATCAAAAGAGATAAGAAAGGAAACTACATCCTGCTAAAAGACACCATAGACAATGAAGTAATATCATTACTAAACATATATGCACCAAATGGTATAGCATCCACATTGCTAAAGGAGAAATTCAGGGAGTTACAGGAAGAAACAGACAGCAAAACTATACTAGTGGGGGACCTGAACCTCCCCCTCTCAGAACTAGATAAATCTAACCACAAAACAAACAAGAAAGAAGTTAAGGAGGTGAATAGAACATTAGAAAAGTTAGGAATGATAGACCTCTAGAGAAAAATGAATGGGAATAGAAAGGAATGTACTATTTTCTCAGCAGTACATGGCACATACACAAAAATTGCCCTTGCACTAGGGCATAAAAATCTCACAATCCAATGCAGAAAGGCAGAAATATTGAATGCATCCTTTTCAGATCATGATGCAATAAAAATTATATGTAATAAAGAACCATGGAATGATAGACTAAAACATAATTTGAAACTAAATAATCCAATCCAAGAAAATGATTGGATCAAACAACAAATCATAGAAACAATCATAATTTCATTCAAGAGAATGACAATAATGAGACAACATACCAAAACTTATGGGATGCAGTGAAAGCAGTTCTTAGGGGAAGTTTTATATCTCTAAATGCTTACATAAATAAAATAGAAAAAGAGGAGTTAATGAATTGGGCATACAACTAAAAAAACTAGAAAAAGAACAACTTAAAAATCCTCAACTAAACACTAAATTAGAAATATTGAAAACCAAAGGAAAAATTAAGAAAATTGAAATTAAAAAAACTATTGAACTAATAAATAAAACTAAGAGCTGGTTTTATGAAAAAACCAATAAAATAGATAAGCCTTTGGTTAATTTAATTAAAAAAAAGAAAGAAGAAAACCAAATTACTAGTATCAAGAATGAAAAGGGTGAAGCTACCACCAAGGAAGAGGAAATTAAAACAATAATTAGGAATTATTTTGCCCTACTATATGCCAACAAATTTGACAATCTTAGTGAAATGGATGCATATATATAAAAATATAAATTGCCCAGATTAACAGAAGAGGAAGTAAAATACTTAAATAACCACATCTCAGAAAAAGAAATTGAACAAGCCATTGATGAACTCCCTAGGAAAAAATCTCCAGAGCCAGATGTATTTACATGTGAATTCTATCAAACATTTAAAAAACAATTAATTCCAATACTACATAGACTATTTGGGAAAATAGGTGAAGGAGTCTTACCAAATTCTCTTTATGATACAAATATGGTGCTGATACCTAAACCAGGAAGAGTCAAAACAGAGAAAGAAAATTATAGAGCAATTTCTTTAATGAATATAGCTGCAAAAATTTTGAACAAAATGTTAGCAAACAGATTACAGCAACTTATTACAAAATAATACACTATGACCAGGTAGGATTTATACCAGGAATGCAGGGTTGGTTCAACAGCAGGAAAACTATCAACATCATTGAGCATATCAACACCAAAACCAACAGAAACCACATGATTATCTCAATAGATGCAGAAAAAGCTTTTAACAAAATACAACACCCATTCCCATTAAAAACACTAGAAAGTATAGGTATAAATGGAGTCTTCCTTAAAAAAGTAAGCATCTATCTAAAATTTTCAGCAAGCATTATATGTAATGGAGACAAGCTAGAAGCATTTACAGTAAGATATGGGGTGAAACAAGGATGTCCATTATCACCACTGTTATTCAATATTGTCCTGGAAACGTCAGCTTTAGCAATAAGAAAAGAAAAAGAAATTAAAGGTATTAGAATAAGCCTTTTGATGGAAAATGCTATCCACATTAAAGAAAGAACTGTGGAAGTTGAATTGCTATTTTTTTTTCTCTTCTGTTGAGTTTTGTTTCCACTTTCTGATGGTTCCACCTATTGGTTTTAATTTTACTTACAAGATCACTAATGTGAAAGTATGTTTAATAGGAATGTAAATGTATAGCCTATATCAGATTGTGAGCCACTTTGGGGAGGGTGGTAGGGAGGAAGAGGGAGAAAAATTTCAAACTCAAAAGAATATGAAAGTGATTGTTGATAAATCAAAAAAATTAATAGGATAAAAAAAATACAAAAAAAGATTGAAGGACTTGGAGCCTAAGGACCTGAGATGGAGCCCTGCACAACCTCTTCTTAGCTGTGTCACTTGGGTGAATCACATGTTCTGGGCCCTTGAGTCCTTTGTGATACAATGAGTGGGTTGGAGCAGACATTTATTATGATTTTTTTTTTTAGCAACTGAATTAAATGTCTTGCCCAGGGTCACAGAGCTAATAAGTGTTTGAGGCTGGATTTGAACTCAAGCCCTCCTGACTCCAGGTCCAGTGCCTATCCACTGCACCACCTAGCTGCCCCTGGATTAGATATTCTTTAAGCCCTTGTCCAGCTTCGATGCTTTCTGGTGCTCACAATAATACTCGAGGTCAGTTATGTAATTTTAATTATTCCCACTGAGTTCATAGGGAAAAGGTTATTCCAACAGGCAAAGAGAATTTTCTGACACCATATATCTGGTGGACAACTGAAGTATTTCCAAATGGCACTCAAACACTGGGGATGCAAAGAGAGGTTAAAAAAAAATGTCCTCATGGGGCAGCTAGGTGGTGCAGTGGATAGAGCACTGGCCTTGGATTCAGAATAACCTGAGTTCAAATCCGGTCTCAGACATATAGCACTTACTAGCTGTGTGACCCTGGGCAAGTCACTTAACCCCCATTGCCCAACCAAAAAAAAAAACCTGTCCTCATGTATCTCACAATCTAATGAAGGGAGACAAGCTGCAAACATCTAAGGATAAACAACATATATACAAGGCAAATAGGGGATGATCAATAGTGGGAAGGCACCAGCTTTAAGGGGCATTTAGCAAAGGCTCCTTGTAAAAGGTGAGATTTTAGCTGAGCCTTGAAGGAAGCCAAGAGGGGCAGATGAGAACGGAGAGCGTTCCAGGCCTGGGGGCAGCCAGAGATCCAATGTCTTGGTCCAGGAACACCAAGAGGTCCAACGCCACCAGATCAAAGAGTACATGTGAGGAAGCAAAGTGCAAAAAAAAAAAAGGTGGGAAGGTCCAAATTCTGAAGATTTAAAAAACTAAAGGGTTTAATATTTGATACTAGAAGTACAGGGAACCACTAGAGTTTAGCACAAAGGGGTGACATCATCAGATGCTGGATGACCTCATCAGATTTGAGTGGAGGATGGGCTGCACTGGGAAGAAAAACTGAGGCAAAGGAAAGTAGACAGTGGGCTATTTGGAAGTCCAGATGTGAGGTGACCTGACCACCTGCCTTTCATTGCATTCTGTATCACCTTTATCCTGCCTTAATTGTCTGAATGCTATATCAACTCTGTCTTATTTTCTTAGTGATAAAAATGTTTTGACAATTCCATATTGGATTTTTCTAAATGGAGAGGATGTTTTGGTACCATATAACACTGCATCTCAAGGAAATGCTACAGCCAACTTTTACAAGAGCTGGTTGTTAAATTTTCAGCATGAGCATTTCTACCTCAGAATTGGCATCCCCTGCAAATTGGTGTTTGGGTCATTGTTTTCTTGATTTCTAAACTTAAGAAAGTAATGGAGATACTGTGAATAATATAACTTGAAAGTATATCTTGTGGGGTTTTCAGAGACCTGGTTGTTAAATCTTGACCAGCAGACCATGCCTGTATCCTGTTAGTAAAAGATATTGTTGTCGTGAAATATCTTGTTAGCATAACCACTCAGAGCAGAAGAAAGATTTCAATTCATTTTGCAATTTTATTTTGAATGAAAGTAATCATGTACAACAACTACATTGAATTTGGCTTCACAGATACTAATTGTCTCTGTGCTGCTCCTTTGCCAGTAAAGAATCACTTGACTTGCAGGATTATCTTGAAGTTTTCTTTACAAGACCCTCAATTTACTGCATTATCTCCCCAGAGAAGTGTTATCTGGAAAATGCTAGCTAATTGATGAAGCAGGACAGAGACATCCAATATTTTCCCCAGTCCCTGGAAGCAGCTCAGTGTATTAAGAAAAGCCTTCGATTTGGAGTCAGAGGACCTGACTTAGTGTCCGCATCACCTCAGACAAGCCCTTTCCCTTCTCTGGCCTTGGTGTTCATTCTTGTTCAATGATTTCTAATAACCCTTCCAGCTCTAAATCAATCATTCAATCAATCTTCACGTATTAATTCTTTCTCTACCAAATGGCCTAAAAGTACATTGACAGAAAATGAAACTACCTCCACTATAATTCTATGAAATGAACAAGGGATTTTTTCCTCTAGAGACATGGTGGAGTAGCTGCTCTAATCAGATTCCCATTGTCTCAGTATTGGAAGGTCCCTTTCAAATGAGATGGCATTTGTAAAATTATTTCCTTAGCACACTGGCTGGAACATAGTAATCATTACATTAAAATTTTTTCCTTCTGGATATCATTAAAATTCTTCTCCCAAAGCAACAACAAGTGAGAGTCAAAGTATTTCATTCAAAACTGCAGTATAGTGTAGATGATACCAAGGAACTGCTCAAAAGAAGTGATTGGGTGTAATTGGTCTTCAACAGTTGTAAAAATGATTGTGCTTAGAGATCACAGCGCCATCTGGGCTTTTTCTGACTGTGATTCTTTCATCTTCATAGGCACAGTCTTGGTCCAGAACTCCCACTTATCCTTCCTCAGGCTCTTTCCTACAGACAGCTGCAAATTCAGCTCCAGGTACTCTTCCTTCTCATCATAGACTGGCCAGTGAAAAAGGTCTGCACCATTTGGATCCCTGGGAGGAAAAACCAAACATTTAGAACAGAAAAGGGACAACCCATTGGCAAGTGTAGCAAGCCACTATCAGCTCAGCCTGGGAGCCAATGGAAGGTTGGGGTCAGCTGACAGTCGTGGTACCCATAGAGAGCTTGTTCATACATCCCAAAAGCAGTTTGGTCTTCACCTTTCCTGTTGGTCCTTTCTAATGCATTTGAAGTACAAAGTGCAAAGAGTGAAAGGACTTATGTAGCAAATAAGTAACAAAGTCAGAATTTGAACTCATATCATTGGACTCCATTTCATTGGGGTAGCTAGGTAGTACAGTGGATAAACCTGTACCTGGAGTCAGGAGGACTTGAGTTGAAATCCAGCCTCACTTACTTACTATGCTATGTGACCCTGGGGAAATCATTTAACCCTGTTTGCCTCAGTTTCCTCATCTGTAGAATGAGCTGGAGAAGGAAATGGCAAACCACTGCAATATCTCTGCCAAGAAAACTCCAGTTGGGGTCACAAATAATCAAACACAATATCACTGGACTCCACATCTAAGGCTTTTGCCACTGCCACCTAGCCTAATGTTTTCCAAGGGGGAAGAGAAGTCACTGACACTCAAGGGTGATGGTGTGGGCCAAGAGAGTTCCTTATATTTCTTGTTTTCCTTTCAAGATGCTCATGTGTGGGGTGAATCTGCCAGAGCAATTCCTCCCCAATCCCAGCCATGAACTTGGGGAAGGCTAAACTCGTTCACCACACCTTGCCTCATTCAAGCAATAGGTTGAATGAACTATTTTTTTTCCTGAAGAAATTTCAATCAGAGAAATTCTATGGAAGTGGGAAATGTTTATGTTCCTAGGAATAGGCAGTACGCCTCAGGGAAACGGTAGGGAAACCAAGGGGCAGCTTTCTCACCCGTGACGGGCAAAGTTTGCCCAGTAGCTCATTATCCTGTAGCTCAGGAGCTTTTCCTCTTCTGTTGCGTCACCTACATCTAGAAAAAGAAAAAGAAACATCTGGTTAAGGTCAAAATGCAGACCCAAAGGCCTGCTTTCCTCCAGTCCCCAGGCCCAAATACCCAGTCACTTCTGGTCTGGCTCCTGAACTGATCTTCTATCAATAGTTTCTTTCATGCCACTCCCTTCCCAGAGGGCCTCCCAGGGCTTTTGTTGGCCTGCTTTATCTGACTCCATAACTGAGTCTCTTCCCAAAAGACAAAGTGATGCAGCTGGTCTAGAAATCAGAAGGACTCAACTTCTAATGCAGCCTCAGACACTGACTAGATGAGTGACCTTGGACAAGTCACTTAACCACTGTCTGCCTTTTTTTCTTTGAAAAATGGGGATACTAATAGCACCTGTGGCTCTGGGTTGTTTGGAGGGTAAAAAAAAAAAGTGGGATATATTTAGAATGTTTTAGAAAATACGTAAAAATGTTACATAAATGCTAGCTATTGTTATAATATTGATATTATTATATTGATATTGTTATATACTTATATAATGTTATAATAATAAAGTATATTACATTATAATTTTATAATGATGTTTTATTTTATGTAATTATGATAATGGTTTGATTGATATAAATATTATGTATGTTAATAATTATCATTATACTAAACTACAATAGTATAGGACCAGCTCTGGTAGCTGGAAAGACTTTGCATATGGCCCCTGTCCCAGAGAACACCAGTTGTTCAAGACCACTGCCTGGGGCAGTGCAGACAGGGTCAGCAGTGGTAGTTGACCCCTAAAGTAGTGAATTCATTGGCAATGGAAGTCATGAAACACATGAAGGTATGAACTGGCCTTCCAGTTATGCCAGGACAGGAGTAGAGAGGTGAAAACAGGGAGAGAAGTCTTCCCAAAAGACAGATTTGGGACCATCTACAAACATTAACTCCAAAGATTGTTAAATGCGAGACTTGTCCAACAATCAATAAATGGATGCACTGGTAGAGGAAGTGAATCAAGAATAGCTGAAGAAAAGGGAGGAAGAGAAGAAGGAAGGAGGAAGGAAGGAAGGAAGGAAGGAAGGAAGGAAGGAAGGAAGGAAGGAAGGAAGGAAGGAAAGAAGGAAGGAAGGATGGAGGAGATAGCAGGAGCAAGGGAGCAAAAAATGGGAGGAAGGGAAGAGGGAAGAGGTCCAGCACATTTGGGCAGATGCACTGTGAACAATTTATGGAAGCACAAGGAAAAGAATCGCATAGAATCAGATGGCATAACAGAGTCTACATTACAAGAGATCATGAGGGTATTAGTGAGGTCACTGGTCCATTGACATAGGGAAACACAGATGGAAATGTGTTTTTTTGTGTTCATGCTTCTCTTCTGGGGAGCAAACTCCAAGAAGTCAGAGACTGTGTCTTATTTATTTTGTGTCTGCCCCAGAGATGAACAGAGGGCTCCGCATGCGGGATGTGCTTAATCATGTAAGCTGAATTGAACAGAATAGCTGATTTAACCTCCTGATTCAATTCACTTGAAGAAACAGTCTAAGTTAGGGGACTTGCAAGACTGATACCTTACTCTCCAATCACTCAGTCAACCAGGTAACTGTTAATTGCCTCCTCTATCCCTGTCACTGTGCCAAGGGTTGGAGATACAAATACAAAGAACAAAAGATGAAAACAAAAACTCTTCTTGGCAGCTGGGCTGCTATTCAGTGCCTCCTAAGGGAACCTGGATTTGGGCTCAGACCTGCTAACTCTGTGATATTGATAAGTCTGCTCCTCTCTTTGAACTTCAGTTTTCTCTTCTGAAAAACAAACACAATCCCTCACTTCCCCACACCCCGACCCTCACAGGGTATTTGGGAAGATCAAATAGCAGTTAGATGACAGGTGGACTGAGTGCTGAACATGGCACCAAGAAACCATGAGTTCAGATGCTGACTCAGACCCTTAACTAGCTCTGTGACTCTTGGCTAGCCAAGGGTCACCTTTCTCAGCCTCCGTTTCCTCATCTATAAAATGGAGATAGCATCAGCACCTACTTCACAGGACTGTTTTGAGGCTATGAAATGAGATTGGCACATATACAAAGCTCTTTGTAAGCCTTCAAGCAGTGTAGAAATGCTAGCTACTTTTACCTGTTGTTATTATCATTATTAAATGAGCCAATACATGGGAAGGTGCTTTGGGGTAAGGTAAGGAATTATTATATGTTTTGATGTCAGAGAGATTAAAGTAGATGATGGAGAAGGCAGACCAGAGGCTGCGGGATTCTGCCCCTTCTGCTCCCACCCTGGCCCACAGCTTCCCTCTCCATCCCATCTCCACTACTTACAAGACTCTCCAGAGACAAAAGAGGCCTCATCACCATGGTCTGCTTTCACAAAATCCGGCTTGACTCCGTTAACCCTACTTGGTCTGTGCTGAAATTCGTAAGAGTAGACTGGAGAGCTGGGACCTAGGCAAACATAAGAAATGCCCGTGGTTAGTGACATATTGAACAAAGGGCAGGGCCACATGCCAGGGGCCCCTGGCGTGGTTCCCTCCTTTGGGGGGGCAGGGCGATGGTAACTGGCCATTAACAGACAAGCTCCTTGAGGGCAGCCCCTTAACAAATCCTGTCCAAGAGTGATGCTGTGAGGCAGGAGAAGTGCTGGCATCCAGAGTAACAGGACCTAGGTTGGAATCCTGGCCCTGTTATTGACTGACTACAAGATCTTGGGTGAATCCTTTTGCTTCTCTGAGACTGATTTTTCAAAGTAAGGTAGAGAAAATAATCCCTGGCCTGTCTACCCAAGAGGGAAGGAGAGGGGAAGAAAATAAGCATATGTTATTCAATTGTTTGTCAGTCGTATTCGACTTTGCGTGATCTCATTTGGGGTTTACTTGGAAAAGATACTGGAGTGGTTTGCCATTTCCTTCTCCAGCTCATTTTACAAATGAAGAAACTGAGGCAAAGAGGAAGAAGGACTTATACAAGGTCACAACTAGTAAGTGTTTGAGGCCATTTTTGGAGTTGGGAAGAGGGGTCTTCCTGACTCCAGGCCCAGAACTCCATCCACTGTGCCACCTAGCTGCCCTATGAATTTGCATTTATAAAGCACTTATTTTGTGCCAGACACTGTGCTAAGTGCTTCGCAAATATTATCTCATTGAGCCTCACAACAACCCTGAGTGCTGTTATCATTTCCATTGAAGAAACTGAGGTAAACAAAGGTTAAATGAGTTGCTGGGGATAACACAACTACAAGGTGTCTGAGTCTAGATTTGAACTCAGGTTTTCCTGATTCCAGGTCCATGCTATATCCACTGGGATGAGGTTGTTGTGAAGATCCAGGTGGATAATGGACGTAAAGTATTTATGATAATAAAATATTCTAGCTAAGGTTCTTGAATTATCTTTTTACAGTTCAGCATTTTTATAACATAATGATAGCATTAGGTTCAACCCAATTGGTTTCCTGTGGTACGTATTTTATTTTATACATTTAAAAACATTACTCTGGAATGAATTTTTAACTTTCCCTGGAGTTCAAAGGGGTCCACAGTGCATACTCACAACAAAAGTTAATAAGATCTGCTTATACAAATGTAGGTTATTATCGTTTATTATTATTTGTAGATAATGGTCACAGAAGCCCACCCCCCCCCCCAAATGCCTGATGGGGATATGAGAGAAGAAGGAAGGTGAATGAGGGGTTTATCCAGTCTGGAGGCTATGACAGCAAAGCCAGAAGCAGGAACCTCCTTCTGCATGAGTGAGTGGGTTATATAGAAACATTGCTCTGGAGAGGAGACATTCTTACTCTGATTCTGAAAAAGGTCATTGCCATACTCACTGTCTTGATATTTGGCCAGTTTGAGAGAAGGAATAACGAAGATGAAATCTCCCACTATTTCCTGGAATTGAGCTCGACATTCTCCCGGGTCCTCGGTGTCTCCTAAATACTCTTCCATCACCAATGGCACAAGTTCAGAAGGCATACACTGTAGGAGACCCAGGAGGAGAGAGAGTAACAGAAAAATGAACATATCTGGCAGTGGATTGTTTGGGGCTGTTTGTTGGTGGATTGTAGGGAATAAGTAAGTGAGCTAGGTGGTGCAGTGGATAAAGCCCTAGAGTCAGGAGGACCTGTGTTCAAATATGACCTCTGACATGTATTAGCTATATGACCCTGGATGACTCAATGAATCTTGTTTGCCTCAGTTTCCTCCTCTGTAAAACGACCTGGAGAAGGAAATGTCAAACTACTCCAGTAACTTTTCCAAGAAAATACCCCAAAAAGGTCATGAAGAGTCAGACATGACTCATCAACTAAACAACCACAAGGAATAAGCCCACACAAGCTTGCCTGTTATTCATAGGTCCTGGACCTCATTAGATCTTTTTACAATCTCCCCACCAGGGCCTGCCTTTTAAGGGTTAAATTCCTCAAAAAGATACTAGACAATTACTTGTTGGGCATGGTGTAGAGAGGATGTCAGCATCAAGGAAAGAATAGAAAGAGCTGGTGTCCCCAAAATCCCTTTCCACTCTGTGACTATGAAAGAAGGAAGTCAGAAGGGGGAAGGACATTCGCTGGGTTTCTCCTGAACTATTTCAATGGCCTCCTGATTGGTCCCTGTGCTTCAGATCTCCCCCCACAACAATCTATCCTCCACTCATCTTCCAAAGTGATTATACATGCACAGATCTAAGCAATATACTCCCTCCCTCAACTAAATAAATTCTAGTGAATGTCCATTACCTCTAAGATTAAATATAAACCCTTCTGTTGGGTATCTAGAGCTTTTAGCAACCTGGCCCCATCCAGTATTATTATATATGATTATGCTCCTCACACTCTGCAGAACAGGTATGTCAACCTTCTGGTTCTACCTCTCACCAATGCCTTTGCATTGGTGAGACTCATGTCACGCAGTACCTTCTACAGAACACCTTTCTTGGTTCCTCCCTCCTCCAGCTGCTAGTCCCTTACCCCTCCCCCAAGATTTGTTCTCTGTATGTTTTCCAACTATCCCTGAAGTACAGGTTATCTCCCTCACAGAATGTAAGTTCTACGAGGCCAGGGACCATTTCACTTTTTCCATATGCCTAGTCCAGTGCCTGCTACTTAGTAGGTGCTTGAAAATAAGCTTGATTAACTGGTATCTCACCAAAGCTGGAGTTTGCAATGCTAAGTGGACACTTTCTTTATCCATGTTTTCCTGAAATCCAGGAATGGCATGTTCCTGTGTAGAGAAAAATGGTGCATTGAGAATGGTCCTTAGAACTTTTTGAAATTTATGCACTTTTTTAAAGAATCTAATCCAAGAATCATTTTACCCTTTAAGGAGGAATTAGTGCCATAGATTTGGTTAGGATGTACTGAATAATGGCCAATACCACTGAACAATTCTCAAGATATTTTGCAAAATGACAGCAAAATGGTGGGTAATGCCAAGTATATAATCAATAGTGGTCATAGTTTCTACGTAACAACCAGTGGCCTTAGACGATGATGGATGCTTACTATAATACATGATGTTGGAAATGATGCAGGCAAATTCTATTTTTCTGATTTGTGTAAATAGACCAACTTTACATGCACATGCTTAAGGATGCAGCTGATAAATGGTTGTTAATACCATGTCATATTCAAAATTAATATTGAGCCAGTGGCCTTTAGATGTGATGATCTGAAGTCCATGGGAAAGAGACCTGGTCTCCCATCAGGAGGCCCAGGTTCTAGTCCCAGCTGTGTGACTGGGGTTAAATCAAGTCCTTTCTGGGAGATTCAGTTCTCTACTTTACAAAATGAGGATAAACATCTTAATGGTCCTACCAGCAGGTAGGGATATATCAGCAGGTATATAAAAAAGTTTTTCATAAACTATAAAGTGCTGTGTTAATATCAGCTGGTATTATTAAATGTTCATTTAAAATAAAGAGACTTGAGGCAGCTCGGTGACACCTGAGTCAGGAAGACCTGAGCTCAAATCTGGCCTCAGACGCTTACTTGCTGTGTGACTTAGGGCAAGTCACTTAACTCTGATTGCCACCAAAAATTTTAAAATTTTGGAAATGAAAAAACTAAAACAAAAGAAAGAGACTTGTAGAGTATATTTTAGCCAAAAAGACATTGACCTTTCTTGGGCTTCTGTTCCTATACTTCTAAAGAAATTTGCACATGAAATGAGTTATTCATTGAGAAAATAATCAAAGGTCGAAAAACTTGTGATTCTTCAGGGAAGCCTGTTTAGGCTAACTTTTCTCATTTTAGAAAAGGCCAATTTACAGAAGAGATAAGGTCAAGATGGCCAGCTAACACATTAGATCACAGAATCAGGATCCAAAATAAGGACTTGACAGGCTAGCATGTTGGACCAACCGCACCCAGTGGGGTCAAATTTAATGGGGAGAAAGTTTTCCAGTCTCAAGATGAGGGAGGCATGGTTAGACAGCAATTTCTTTGAAAAGGATCTAGGGATTTTGGTGAACCACAAGCCCATAAGGAAGCAACGGGTTAATAAGGCAACGTAAAATGCACTGTGACTTTGACCAGTGTTAAGAGAAGCACAGCTTCTAAGAATACGGAGGTGAGAGTCCCTTTGTGCTCTGCCCTGTGGAGGCTACAGTTATCTCCTCCACATAGCGACTTTCCTCATCGTGGTTTCAATATATTACAGGTAGGAGTAAGCAATTAAATGGGAATCTGTGGGAGTTTGCTAAAGCCACAGATGACAGGCAAAGACCAGTAGGTGACACAGAAATTGTTTAGTAACTCAGAAATGCAGAAAACATATATATGGTATTGTATAATATCAACACATGTTATCCTTTAGTACCACAATAATTCAGTCTTCTCTGGTAAAAAGGACAGGGAGTCAAAAATATTATATAGATTTTCTAGATAGTGGGGCACTGCACTTCAATCCACCTGATGTGGATGGGATAACTGTACATCTGGAATCTTTGGTTCAGTTCTGGGCATCACATCTGAGGCAGGAAATAGGGAAGCTGAGAAGGGGGTCATGGTCTTGCCATATAGGGACGGGTTAAAGGAACTTGCTTTGCTGGTCAAAGAAAAAACTTGGGGCAGGGCTGACTTGATAGTTGTCTTGAACTATCTGGTGGATGGTCACCTGGAAGAAGCATTTAATTGGTGTCATTTGCCCTAAAAGCAGAGCTGAGAACAACAGGTAGCAGTGTAAAAAGAAGCACATTTCCACTTCCTGTCATGGTGCCCTGTCCAACCGTGAGAGCTGCCTCAGGAGCCAGGAGGTCTTCCCTCCTCAAAGGTCTTTAAGAAGAGCTGGATGGCCATTCGTCCAGGGAGTTATAGAAGAGATTCTCCTTCAACTCTGGCTTAGATTCCATGGACATCAAGCTCCTGACCTAATCAGAAAGTCTATGATTCTGTAGAGAAGCTGTGGAGATCAGAAAGAAGCTGGCACTGAATAGAACATACTAGAATCTTACCTGTGGAAGCAACCAGCCATATTCGTGGTTGTTGACACCGATAATGGAAGGGACGTGGTTGAACTCTCCTGCAGCCAGCATCTCTTCAGGATGTTTGGGGAAGAATTGTCCATCAACTACACTAGGGATTACATCCAAATGCTGAAGAAAGAAGCAGAATAAAAAAAAATGAAGAAAAGGCAAGTCAGTCTCCATAATGTCCCTTACTTGTATCACTTACTCTTCATTCCCAATGTTACCATCCTATTTTAGACACTTTTTACCACTTACCTGAACTGTTTTGGTTTTTTTTTTCTTTTGGAGGCAGTGAGGGTTAAGTGGTTTGCCCAGGGCACAAAACTAGTTAGTGTCTGAGGCCAAATTTAAACTCAGGCCCTCCTGACTGCAGGGCCAGGGCCATTGTACTACCTAGCAGCCCTCACTTATCTGGACTCTTGCAATAGTCTCCAAACTGTCTCCCTATCTCCATCTCTATGACACAGACACAAACACACACACACACACACACACACACACACACACACACACCTTCGTCATCTCAGATATGCCTATTATAATCCACTGAATTTAAAGGGAAAAAAAGTCCCATTACTCCCCATTACCCAAAGAAAACCTCTAAGACTTCAGGCTGGCATTCAGAACCCTCTCTTCTACCTTTCCATCCTTATCTCATACTATTCAGGCTCTAGCCTGTGCCAAGTACAACATGTTTCACCAACAATAGATTCCCAGCTCTCCACTGAAAGTCAATCACTTTTTCCTACCATTCTGCCTTGGCTCAGTTCATTCCTTATGGCTAGAATCAGCCCATTGCTACCTGTCGAAATTCTTCACTTCGTTCAAGAGCCAATGTGACTGCCTCATCTTCCACAAAGCCTTCTCTGATATGGCAGCCAAAAGGACCCTTTCCTTCCTCAGAGTTCCCACTAGATGTTCTTGTGACTGCCTCTGTGGACGTAGGGTCCGTTACCTGTCTATGGCACAAAACCTTCTCCCCTAAGAAGGGGAGTTCTATCATGGATTCATCCCTTATCCAAACTTTGTGTCCCCCCAGGTCAGACACAGAAGCTGCTCCAGAAATGCTTCTGGAATAAATGGCAGGAGTGCACTCTCCTCAAAGTCAGCAGATCTGGATTCTAGTCCTGGTTCAGCCACTAATGCACTCTGTAACTTTAGGCAAATGACATCTCTCTGGTTTCAATTTTTTCTCCTATGAAATGAGTGCATTGGACCAAGTTATTCTCAAGATCTCTTGCCATAAAGCTTCCTGAAAGGGAGCATTGAAATTGGGCTTTAACAAATGGGGAAGAATTGAACAGACAACGGAGGGCTAGGAGAGGCAGCAGTGGGAGGGCGGAAGGAACACTGGATGGAAGATTGGGAGGCAACTGGGCTGGAATGCCACGGGTAATGTTTACTGACTGTGTGATGGTGGAGAAGTGGAGAAGTGGCTGCCTCTAAGCTCTATGCAGGTTTGTTGTTGTTCCGTTATGTCCAAGTCTTTATAACCCTGAGGACCATAGCACACAAATACAATCCATGGGCTTTTCTTGGCAAAGATACTGGAGTGATTGGCCATTTTCTTCTTCAGTAGATTAAGGCAAACAGAGGTTAAGTGACTTGCCTAAGGTCATACAGCTAGTGGTCTCCTTGACTCCAGGCCTAGTTCTCTATTCATTCAGAAGTTTACCCAACTATAAAACAGTAATACTGATTGTTGCACTTCCTACCTCATGGATTGTTATTGAGAAAGTCACTTTATGAACTAGAATGGCAATAAGAAGGGAAGACTTTACAGACACGAGACACACCTGAACAAAGGTACAGAGGTAAGAGAGCATAGGGAACAATAGAAGACAAAGGATAGATGACTTTTGCTGGAGCATAGAGTACATGCAGGGAGGTAATATAAGATAAGGCAGGAAAGCCATGGAGGCACCAAACCATTCAGTATCTGAATACCAGGCTTGGGTTGGACTGAGAGTCAGGAATCCTTTCTTCTCCCATCTCCTTGGCATCTTCTGTGGCTAACATGAAACTGGACCTCCCAGGTGCTTTGGCAAAGGATATTCATAAGACTGTAGATTTAGAGCTGGAAGGTGCTTTAGAAGATCATCTGGTCCAACCCTCTCGTTTTCCAGGTAAGGAAACCATCATCAAATCAGTTTGAAAAACATAATAGTTTTCAGATTGAAGGAAGAAGAGCCAATATGGCTTATGGACAGAGTAATTAGAGGTAGGGGGAGCTAGGTGGCACAGTGGACTGAGCACTGGCCTGGAGTCAGACAGACTCATCTTCCTCAGTTCAAATCTGACCTCAGACACTTATTAGTTGTGTGAGCCTGGACAAGTCTTTCAGCCCTGTTTGCCTCAGGTCCTTAATGAGCTGGAGGAGAAAAAGGCAAAGCATTTCAGCATCTTTGCCAAAAAGAATCTCAAATGAGGTTACCAAGAGTCAGACACAACTAAAAAATGACTTAACAATTAGATGCAATTAGATCTGGTGTTGATATTTAATCTGGCTCTAACACTTACTGCTAAGTGAATTCTTTGAGGAAGCAATGTGATACAATGAAGAAAGATCCTAGTTCTAAATATATGGGGTCACATAGCTGTCTTAATATTTATGAGGTGTGTGATATTTGGCAAAGTCACTTGGCCCCCCTCAGGGACTCAATTTTCTCCTTTTTAAATATCCAGTCAATACATCAATTCACACACTGTCCTTGGCTCTTGGGATACAAATAGAAAAGCAAATGGCTCCCTGACTTCCTGCTGTTTACATTTAATGACTCTAATTGCCAAGTCTGAAATTTGGAAATGGCATCATATTTATACTACCAATGGCAAAAGATTGTTGCAAAATCATTGAAATGAGATACTGTATGTAAAATGTATGTTTATGAAGGGAATATTTAGATGAGAGCTATCAATCCCAGGGCATAGAGAGAGTCTTCCCACCACTATGATTCTTTCTTCCAAAGATCCATAGGGTATTAGATATGAAAGGTGACTGAGAACAGAATACTGGAGGGAGAAGGGGCCACCAATACCGCCACCACCACCACCAACATCATCTGCATCATCAGCATCATCACATCATTTATTTAGTGCATATTATGTGCCAGGCACTGTGCTAATAAGCACTTTATAATTGTTATCAGCTGATCTTCACAAGAACCATGGAAAATAGGTGTGATTCTCATTTCCATTTTATGAATAAAGAAACTGAGACAAACAGGTTAAATGACAGCTAATTTCTGAGGCTAGAGTTGAAAGCAGGTCCATTTTCCCAGCACTCGAAACTGTGCCCACCAAGCTGCATCCTCTGCATCTTAACTTATAGAATGTTACGACTGGGAAAAAAAGTCGTGTAAAGTAGACTAGCAGGAATGGAAGGAAATTTGGAACAAATAATGTTGAAACCCAGAATGTTAGAATCAGATTAGAATGGATCCTTCCAGCTCTAAAGCCATGATTCTATGAACAGAGAATGCTTGAGTTGGAAGGGTTGTGAGACTAGACCATGAAAAAGCTCAGAACCATAGAACCTGAAATGTTTAGAACACAGAATGTTGGAAGGATTCTTAGGACATAGAATGTCTAGTGTAGAAGGGATGGAACCTTAGTACACAAAAAAAGTTAAGAGCACAGAATATTGAAGGCAGAAGAGATCCTAGTAAGCAAAATATCAGAGCTAGAAAGTATCTTCAGATCAAGAATATTGGAGATGGAAATATCCTTGAAGACCATCTAGTTAGTAGGAAGAAGCTGAGGCTAAGAGAGTGACATTCCCAAGATCTTCACCTCAATACCACCCAATCAAGGTTGAGTGTCCAGCTCTCCCCTAAGCTGTTTTGGCAGTTTGCCTTGGCACTGGAACCTTTGTTTCTCAGCTTACATACCTTGGCAATGGCCAGGATCTCTTCTTCAGATTTGCTCCTAAGGCACTGAACCATGGAGGCAGAACTCTGTCTGTCGCAAGCAGACAGATTAGCAATGGCCTGAAAAAGGCACCCATAAAGAGTTAATATTCTCATCAAGAAACACCTGGTGTGTATCACAATAAAGGAATCTTTTCATACTCATCAGTAATCTAGCAAAGGATCATTTCAACAGGTGATGATGCAGTAATGGTGAAAAGGAGACTAAGGTGGAATCGGTCTGACCACCAAAGAGGTTAAGTCCCCCAATCACAAGCCTTCTCTACACGGGGCTCAGTGACCACCAGTGGGGATAGGGATGGTCAGGGGCAGGTTACAAAGACACAGCCCCTGCTTCCAAAGAGTTTACCATTTCCTTAGGGAGAAACGATCTAAATATCAATAAAAGACACATGATTGGGTCTGGAATGTTGAAAGAGCCCTGAAATTGTCTCAGAGACTTAAATTCTGGTCCCAGTTCAGTCACCAACTCATTGTGTGACTTTGCCAGATTCACTACAGACAGCTAGACAACTTCTGAAGAGGTAGAAGGGACCTTCTAGATCATTGCATTTTGGAGGACTTTTCCTCCTCTTCAGGGGATGTCAGAAAATAGAATTTGGACCTAGAAGGGATGTTACAAACCATCTAATTGAATCAACTTTTACAGAGGAAGAAATTCAGCCCTCAAGAAGGAAATGCCTTATCTAAAATCACAAATACAGCCAGGAACTCAATCCTCCCTCTCTGTGCCTCAGTTTCTTCCTCTGTAAAATGAGGGTGTTGGACTAGATGGTCTCCATGGTAACTTTCAGATTGAACATTCAATGGCATTCCAGTGTACCTTCTTATAGCCCAGGAAAGCCAGAAGGCCAATGGGACACTGGGACATGGGGTTGGGAGGCCAATAAGCCTAAGGAAGGATACAGGGATTGCAAAGACCAAAGAACGAGGAACTTACATTTGTAACCGTTTCTGAGCTGCAAGAAAACAAGGTAGGGACGAAGGCCACACCACTCTGCATGATCGCTCTATGGAACAAGCCTTTGGACAGGGGGGACAGAACCTGGGGAAGCAAAGCACAGCAGAGGGGAGGAGGAAGCAGTCATGGGGGGGCCCAGACACTCCTGGCTTAGCAGAGATAGAGGAGACTGGGAGTCTGAAGGCCAGGATTGTTATTTCCCCTGCCACACCCCTAAGGTACCCATATTGGACATTCCCCAACAGTGGCTTCTCTATGGAACCCTGGTCTTTGAGTCCTTTGGCACAGCCAGGTCTTTAAGATAGTTAGACAGAAAAGAGGCTAAGTAGCTTTGGCCATGGCCCAGGACTCTCTGGGTGGTTCAGTAATAGGGTATGATAAGAAGCCAGTGGTCTGTAATCCAGCAATGCTGTTCCTATGCCCTGCGTCCTTATAAGGTCACATTCTTTATTGATTATTGTTTGTTTATTGATTATGAGAAAGCCCAAGATTGTTGTTAGGATCAAATGACATCAAATCCAA
Source organism: Phascolarctos cinereus (assembly GCF_003287225.1). Taxonomy (NCBI): domain Eukaryota; kingdom Metazoa; phylum Chordata; class Mammalia; order Diprotodontia; family Phascolarctidae; genus Phascolarctos; species Phascolarctos cinereus. Next base: position 63,087,644 of record NW_027555625.1, read on the forward strand.
CAGTTTTTCCCACTCTATCATGGGAATTTGCTACTTTCCCATCAGCTATTTTTTTTAAGCATAATCTTTCCATGAAAGCCTTCCTCCCATGCTTTATTGCAGCCTGAATAGTATGTCAGTGACATACAATCACCTGGGGTAGGACTACCAAGCCAGAAGATCTTTGCCTCTAAGCCTCCTGATGGATTTTATGTCTGTCCCATGAGGGCCAGCCACGCTAAGCTCTCAGAGGCTCATCAGCAAAGAATGGAGAGAGCAGATCTGCAGCCATAGATGGTCACAAAGGCCACCAGGGAGAGTGCAGAGAGGTGCTGAGCAGCGTTGGGAACAGGTGAACCGAAATGGCAAACTTGTGACTATACTGGGCATTGAATCATTTCTTCGTTACCCTGTGTATTTCTTTTGCTCTTACTTGAAATTGTCAGTAAGCCTTTAAAAAGAAACAACTCATCTTCTTTAAAATAAGAGGAAGAAGGGCCTAGATGATTAGTTGGGACTAGGGCAGGGGAGTATGGTGGGGACTCGAAATGAAAAGCAAGGGAAGGTGCCAGCCTTAGAGAAAGAAGTCATCAGCCACAGTGGTTCTGAGCAGGGTCAGGATAAGAGAAGAGGAAGAAAAACACAGGTACATCCAGGGCTGTGGAACCTGTGGCCTTGAGGCAACATGTGGCCCTCTAGGCCCTCAAGTGCAGTCCTATGACTGAAGCCAAACTTCACAGAACAAATCCCCTTAATAAAATGATTAGCTCTGTGAAGTTTGAGCTCAGTCCAAGGGCTACACTTGAGAATCTAGAAGTCACATGTGACCTTGAGGCTGCAGGTTCCCCACCCCTGGAGACCTTGGGTTTGCCTACAAGAGGCCCCCTTTGGGCTGGGGTCATTTCTTTACCACTTACCTGTGAGGAAACACTTGTGCTCCCAGCTGACCCACCAAAGATGGTCACAAGGCCAGGATCTCCTCCAAAGTGGGCAATGTTCTTTTGGACCCATTTCAGGGCAGCCACCTGATCCAGGTAACCCCAGTTGCCAGGTGCATGCTCATCCCCAGTGCTGAAAGGCACACATTAGACAAGGTTGGAGACTTCTGAAGAAGGGCACCAAGTTCACAGGATTATGAGAATGAGAGACCACTTCCTCCAGCTGGATGATAAGCTGGATAGACTGCTGGACCTAGACCTGGCAAGACCAGTATTCATTTACTAGCTGGTTGACCGTGGGCTAGTCACATAGACCTCTGACTCAGTTACCTCATCAGTAAAATGGGGATAATAATGGCATGTGTCTCTCAGAGTTGTTGAAGGATAAAATGAGACTATTAATAAAGGACTCTGTAAACTTTAAAGGACTATACAAATGCTAGTTGTTGCTGTTCTGATTTTACACATGTAAATTGCTGAGACAGATCTTGAATTCCCCTATTCAAAGGACTCCTAGTGCATGCTTCTTTCCATGACTCACTGTGCCTTCTAGGGGGAGCCTCCACTATGCTGCTTCCTTCCCTTCCAGCTTACTCCCTGATCTCTTCCACCTCCCCAATACCTGTCTTGCCCCCACTCTCCCTTCCCTCCTCCTTTTTAAGCTCTCTTTTCTATTTTGTCTTCCCCTATTAAGTCAAGAAGCATTTACTGAGCACCCACTATGTGCCAGGCACTATACCAAGCTCTGGGTATACAGAGAAAAGTAAATATAGTCCCTGCCCTCAAGGAGTTTGCAGTTTAATGGGAAAGACAGCATGCAAACAGCTGTGCCCAAAGAAGATCTATACAGGAGAAGTTGAGAATGATCCCAGAGGGAAGGCTCTGGCAGTAAGGGAGATAGGGAGAGGCTTCTTGCAGAAGGTGGGATTAGCACCAACTCCTGAAGGAAGCCAAAGGAAAAGGAGAGAAAATGAACTGATTCTATGGGGTATCTTATTCAAGGATGAGGAAGGAGGTAGAGAATGTGCGAGTATGAGAAAACTAGAGAGGTGAGAGGAGGCCAGGCTCCTCTCTGTGAACTCTGCCATCTAGCAACATCACTATCCTTGTTGTCCTTGCACACAACTCTGTACCTCCCAAGTCTGACTTTCCCTGCCTATCCCCATGACTGGAATTCTTTGAAGGAATCTGAGACAGTTCTAATCCCACCTTCTTTAACAGATCTAGCCTTTCCTCCTCACCCTCCCCCAACACATCCCTCATTACTGGGGCCTTCCAGAGCAAGGACCCTAGTTTGAGACTTTATAGAAATTGGTCCTGGGGAAGCTAGGAGAAACATGAGCTTTATTACCATGTGGTGAACCAAGCAGGCAAAAATGAAAGCAACGCACGCACACGCACACACACATACAGACAGATACTCACAAGTGCACACACACACATCATATGAGAACCTGCATTGACAGATAGAGATTCAGGGCACTACTATGCAGGAGAATTGTACAGGGGCAAGACTGGTGAGAGTGAAGAGATGTCTAGGCATAAAAGGGAGGAGATGTATGGGGTGATAGCTAGTGGGGATGGATGGATGTATGGATGGATAGATGGAAACAGTAAGATTTTTAGATAACACAGGTGAGACATGGTCAGGTTTATAGGTAGTGCAGAAGTAGCTGGGAGGAGGTGTGGAAGGGGGAAAGGAGGGAGAAAGAGACAGAGAGAGAGAGAGATTAAAAAACAGTGAAAGTGAGAATGATACAAACAGCAATCTTCTGGAAAATACTGGATGGAATTGAATCATTTATGTGTGTAGAAAGCTTTGCCTTAGTGAATAAAAAGTCTACTTCCTCATGTAAGACAAGAGGTAAAGGATGAGATAGGAACACGAAGCATTTGATCAATATGAGATAAAGAGGAGGAAATATGATGGAGTTCAGTGGATGGCCTAATTTTTTTTCCAGCAAAATAGAAAGCAAGGTTGTGTGTTGAGATGGTAAGGAGAGGAGGAGCCATGAGAAGTTTCAGGAGGGATGCAAAGGTTTAGAAAAGCCACACTGGTGAGTGAGAAAGTGAATTGAGTACACAGGTGCAGAAAGATTGCCTTGTCACAGTGAGGACACAGTTAAGATTATGTACTATTAACCTATATGGACACAGGCACCATGGCTTCATGTTTTTCTCTATCTTCATTCAGCAATATGCAAAGAAGAGCAAAAGAAGTGGGTGATGGGAGAAAACAAAAGCTGAGGTTTGGTAGGGAAAGATTTGTCATAAGATAACAGGTCAGTGCAGAAATGAAGTGGTTCACTAAAGGGTTAAGATGGGGAAGGGAAGAGAGTATAACAAGACAGGGGTGATGGCCTGGGAAAGAACTGAAGGTGGGAGGATTGAAGGTCAAGGATGAGGATGAAGAACAAGGTTAGGGTGTACCAGGCAGAGAATCTAGTGGAGTGACAAGACATTATAATTAGATGGAGAAATTTCAGAGTTAATGAACATAGAAGTGGAACAATCATGAGTCAGAGTAAAATCAAGGGTGGTACCATCTCTGTATCTAGCTGAGGTGGGGTGGAGGAGTAGGTTATGAGATATGAATACACAGAGGAACTGGGGAGTTAGAATGTTGAAGGGAATATCAAGATGAATGTTGAAGTTCTTCAGTATGAAAGTGGAAGTTGGCAAAAAAAGAAAGACTGGAAATAAGGTACTGAACTCCTTGAGAAAGGAAGGAGAGTGTTCCAGAAAATGTGATAAATAACAGCTACTAGAATCTTGATTGGGTGATAAATATCAATTGAATGAGCCTCAAAGGAGGAGAAGTTACTGAGTGCTGATGAAAGGGGAGAGTCTGGAAGTGGTAGTGGGAAACAGGAAGTATTTTGGCTTTCTTGTGATGGAGGTATGAGCGAAAATGCAAATAGTAGTAGAAATGATCACCAGGAGAGCTGTGTCCTCAGAAAAACAAGTCAGGTTTTGCTGAGTACAAGTAGGTAGAAGGGGTAAGAGAAAAAGGGTTAAAGATGAAAACAGGTTTGTTACTTATGGAGCAGAAATTCCAGAGAGCACAGTGAAAAGCGGAGATAGCTTTAGAGTAAGACACTACAGGAAATTAGTATTTGGCAAGCTAATGTAACCATGGGCTTTATTACTATGCAGTACAGCAAGCTGGGGTTAGGTTAACACAGTACGACTATCTTGTTTTCTTGTTTGGTAACCCTAACACTAAAGTGCCTGCTGCTTAAAAAATGTTCTATATACCTGCCTATCTTTCTGCTAGTCTGTCCATCCATCCATCAATCCATCCATCTATCTATCTATGTATCTATCTATCTATGTCTGTCTGTCTGTCTGTCTGTCTATCTATCTATCTAAAATCTTAGGACAAGAGAGTGAATTTATTGGTCATAAGAAGCAGAGCCATAATTTGAAATTGGGTCCTCTGGCCACAAATCTAGTTTTTTTTCTATTATATCATGATTAGCTTGTAGGGAAGGCAAGGGAAAGAAAGAGATATGAAGTCTAGTCAGTAATTTATGCTTATCATCATTCAACCACTCAGAGATCTGGGAATTCGTCAAGGAAAAAAATCTTGTACTCATATTTCAGTGAGCTCAAATCTCACCTGAAGAACCCAAGGATGCCCAGCCTGTACTGGATAGCAACGACTACCACATTCTGGGTGGCAGACAATATGGAACCATCACTTTGGGAAGCAGAACCAGAAAGGAGAGCACCACCATGGATCCACACCATCACCTGCAGGAATCAGACATAGTTTTCCTTTTCTTTTCCACTCATAAAACTTTTATTCCACTTACATCAGCTTAATATACATGTTCCTAACTATTATGCTTGGATTGTTCATGAAAATTTCATAAAACATTAGGCAAAGCTAGCCATTGTCTCAAGTTATTTCCCTGTTAACTATTTTTACAGCACATGCATGTTAGGCAAGTATCAAAAAGATCACAATAGCAAAAAACCTAAAAAAAGTTAAATAAATGGTTTTTTTGTTTTACTGCTGTGCTTCAGACATAGTGACTTTATGAATACCAAGCAATTCATTTTTTACTGCATCTTTACTTGTACATTTGTTCTTAGGATGCCTAAACCATTTAAATGCAAATAAAATGAGTGTAGCAAAAATAATGAAAGCTAACAGCAGGTAACTTTACAAATAATGGAATGTGAACCATTTCTGCCCTTCTCCAGAGTAAATTGACTGGGTTAAAACTGGGTCTTAAGGAACACTTTTGCAACTGCAATCATAAAGGTGTACACATTGAGATCGTGTATTCCACAGATACACATGGAATGACGTGTGATATCTATGGCACATCTGTTTCTACCACAGCCATGATTGCTCCAACCCTAAAGTACCCAAAAGAACTACACCTGTGGCTAGAACCAATTATCCCTTTATCCCCCCACCATGACAGACCAATATGTAGGCAGTTTTCTTTGCTTAGACATGGAAGCTTTTTTAACACTTGCCTTGTGAAATCACAGGGTACCAAAAGTACTATGCCAAACATGTAAAATGTGTATAAGAATTCCAAGTCCCCATATTGACCACCTCAGATGAAAACAGATAACTCCCCAAATGTTAACTCGCTCTACTCCCCTAATATTAAACATAAAAACCACATGGGAAACATAGAAATCCAAATAGAGGTAACATAAACCTGTCATAAATCGTAAACAAAAACTATTTGTGGGACAGCATGGATGACAAATGGTCTACTGTGTAAATTTTAGAATGAGGCAGAGAAAAGTTGGAAGGCTGATTAATTCTCCCATCCCTCTCTTGCTTCAGCTTCATCTCCTTGGGTGTCTGATGTCCACAATGTCAAGTTGTCTCTCATTAATTGCATTATTAGTGTGCTGTCTTTGTATGATTTTTCGCTTAATGTATCAAGTTCAGCAATGGCTTCATCGAAAACTGTCTTTGCAAGGGAGCAGGCTTTCTCTGGAGAGTTCAGGATCTCATAATAGAACACAGAGAAGTTCAAGGCCAGACCCAATCTTATAGGATGCTTTGGTTGCATCTCCTTTTCGCTGATTTCAAAAGCTTCTTGATATGTTTGTTGTGATTGATCCACTGTTCCTTTCTTGTCGTCACCAGCAGCAACCTCAGCCAAAAAATGGTAATAGTCTCCTTTCATTTTCAAATAGAAAACTGCTTTCTGCTTGTGAAGCATTAGGACTCAAAGACTTTTCCAATAGAGACTGTACATCATTGCAGATGTCTCTTCGTTTGGTCTCAATTTTCTCTCTGTGTTCTCGGTCCACCTCCTGTTTTTTCTCAGCACCTTCTGTCATTAGCTCAATACTTGAAACAACCGTCCAAGACGACCTTCAAGCCCCTATGGCATTTTTGTAAGCAACAGAGAGAAGATGCCTCTCCTCATTGGAAAATTCAGCTCCTTGCTCAGTTACAGACTTCATGCAGGCTGCCATGTCATCATATCTCTCAGCCTGCTCAGCCATTTTGACCTTCTGCACCAGCTCATTTTTATCCATGACCGAATATTCTGTGCCCAGAGTGAGTGGCAGCAGCAGGTGGACAGATGGGGGGTTCAGCAGTCTCTGGGCAGAGGCAGTGGCAGTGGAGGGGCTGAAACTTCGTCAGACATAGTTTTCCTTGCAGGAATAAGTCACACCAAGTGTGCCTTTGCCACTACTTTGCTCAACAGGAGAATATTGTATCCTCTTATCTTTTGACCAATGTTAAAGTAGCTCTAAATGTGAGTGAATTTACTTATCAAGATACTGTATATCAAGAGTTGACCTGATGCATCTGAACTACTCTCAGGTAAGAGTCCACTTGACTTGACTCAGAGGCAGTTCAGATCCTCCTTGGAATCTTCCTGGCACAATCAGCTCCCTCAGGTCCTCCTGCTGTCAAAGATTCACATGGAGCAAAACAGTCTCTTCTAAAGGATCCTTGTTCCCTTGAAACAGGAAAAGGAGGCAGGACTCCCTTCTGAGGGACACAGACCCAAGTAGGCAACAGAGAATGCACTGTGGGAAATAAGCTCTCAGTGTCACATCATCTTGTGAGTGTTTCAACTGTGGCCCAGAGAACCTTTCTATGTAACAGTAGCTGCTCTCTCAAAGCCAAGGGAAGCTGCTAGAGCAGATTACCGGCATTAGGCTATGCCTTGGATTGGTTCTTTTTTTTTTTTTAATTAAGTTATTGAATAAAACAATCATTTGTATAATACAGTATAATTGAAAAGATGATCACACAGGAAAATGCAAATCCAATATATACAATCTGCAATTTCTTTTAAATATAAAACCAAGTTGTCAAAGTACATTTTTTTTCTTTTTGGTTCTTATACGTTACTCACTTTATAAGGAGAAGTTTCCACTGATTAAAACCAATCTTTAAAAGACTTTAACCCATCTCCTGCTCATAAGCCTGTGTTTAATTCTTCCCATTATATTCGTATTGTGGAGATGGGGGGGGCAGGGAGGGATGTCATTTCAATCTTATATCACTGACATCAAACAGGATACCCCAACTAAAACATAGGAGACCAAAATAACTTTTAGCCAAGCTAAGCTGCAGGGTTACCATTCTTTCAGGAAATCAGAACCAGTAAGACTTATTGTCTCCTTAAGAGCATAATGATGTTGTTGTTGAGTTCTGTCCAATTCTTTGTGATGCTGTATGAGAGTTTCTTGGCAAAGATACTGGAGCGGTTTGCCATTTCTTCCTCGAGTAGATTAAGGCAAACAGAGGCTGACAGAGCTAGAGAATGCCTGAGGGCAGATCTGAACTCAGCTCTTCCTAACTCCACACTGAACCAACTAGGCCAATAGATAGAGCATAATTCTAAGGGTTAAATGCTGGGTGAGGAAGAGATCATATTATTTCTATATCTAAAACTACAAGAGAAAGGCTAATGTTACTGTTTAGATAACACCATTATGATTTCAATGTACACTTCCTTTAGTCAATGGATTAGGATGTTGCATGCCTAGTAGGCACAAAGAGATGAAGGGGATTTTATTCACTTGGGAAGATTTTTTTACCTTCCTTGGAATGAAGCAAGTGATTGGTTGGGATTCTGTGGGGGACATGCTTGGACATCAGAAAGTAGACAGTTGAAACTGTATGAGCAAATGAAATGGACCAAATCCTGGACACTGAGAAAGCCAGAGTATGCACTGGCTATGGGCAGGGCACACTTTGTTATGAATAACTGAGTACATGGAAAGAACAGGGAGCCCATCACACAAGTGGACTTTTCTTGGAATTCATTTCCTTGGGTGATCATGGAGGTCTATATGACTGTGTATCCAAAAATTCTATCTCAGGCAGGATCCTAGGTGGTAGAGCTGGAAGGGATTTTAGAGATTACCTAGTGCAACACCCCCATTTGACACATGAGGAAACTGAGACCCAGAGAAGTTAAGTGACTTGCAGAAGGTCATAAAGCTAGTAAGTGGCAGAGCTGAGATTTGATCTCAGGAATTCCCACTCTAAATGCTATGTTCTCATCACTACACTCTGTGGTTTGGTTGCTACTATACCCATCTCCCTTCCCAAACTCCATTCAAAACATAAATCCTTAGGGTACTAACAGTGAAGGAAGCTATAAGATCAGACTCTTTCTAGTGTAATTGATCTGAACCCAGGCCTGCTGAGCTATGCCTGAGCAAGCTCAGTTTCTCTTATACAAAAGTTCTCTGCTCTATGCAACCAGGCAGCCTGACACCTACCCCAGCTCACTCCTTCCTTCCAAGTGCAACTTTGTCTCCTGGAAGTAATGGAAATTCATTTGCTTGTTTCCCTTTGCAGGGCCAGCATGGGTGGCATTTCCTCCAGTCTTAGACTCCTCCAAGCCCTAGAGTATTCCAAACTCCAAACTCCTTTCATGAAAACAACTCTGATAATCCTATATTTAGGAACTTGCTCTGGCTTTGAGGTATATTCATTCATTCATTCAATACATTTACTGAGCATCTACTCTGTGCAAGGCTCTGGGATAGGTATTTTGAATGAGACCAGGTCCCTTCTCTCAAAGTACTGATAGTCAACTAGAAGGAAAGGATAGGATATAGATCCAAAAACCATAATACAGACTGTTGTATTCTGTATTGGGCCAGCTAGGTGGCGTAGTGGATAGAGTGCTGGGCCTGGAGTCAGGAAGACTCATCTTTCCATGTTCAAATCTGGCCTCAGACACTTATGAGCTGTGTAACCCTAGGCAAGTCACTTTACCCTGGTTGCCTCTGTTTCCTTATCTGCAAAATGGGATGGAGGAGGAAGTGGCAAATCACTCCAGCATCCTTGCCAAGAACACCCCAAAAGGGGTCATGAAGAGTCAGACACAACTGAAAATCCCTACTGAGCAACAACACAGTCTATATTAAGTGTCATAAGGGAGATCCAAAATGACATTAAGGTAACATTAAGGTGAGAGAAAACCCACCTCTCTTTCTATCCCCAGCACTAATGAGAAGGGCTCCAGGCTCATAGAAATGGTTGTTGAGTTGAATGTTGATTTGTTGAAGTTCAGAGAAGGTTTCATGGGCAGAGAAAATTTCAGCAATTTTGTTCACTATCATTTATTTTAAGTAAGGAAGCCCAGGGCTAGCCTTGGAGTGAGAAGGGCTGGGTTTGAGTTCTGCCTTGAGCACATATGAGATGTGTAACCACAAAGAAGTTACTTAGCATCCCAGTACACCAGACAAGCCAAGACTCTAAGTTACAAAAGAGGTGGCCGTCCTCATCAACAGAGAGAGTTTCCACATAGTCAAGTTCTCTATAGCAATGAGATGATAGCTCTGGACAGGATCAAGAAGTGTTTGGAAGGTCACACTTTTACAATGTTTTGCTCTCTTTCTATAGCAATAATAACTTGTAGCAGAAATTGATATCAATCTAGATCATGGAACCAACTCCCTGAAGTTATTTCAGTCATTTTCAGGGATGCCCAACTCTCCATGACTCCATTTGGGGTTTTCTTGGCAGAGACTCTGGACTGGTTTTCCATGTCCTTCTCTAGCTCATTTTACAGATGAGGAAACTGAGGCAAGGAGGGTGAGGTGAATTGCCCTGGGTCATACAGCTAGTAAATGTCTCAGGCTAGATTTTAACTCAGGAAAATTAGATTTCCTGACTCCGCCCCCTAGATGCCTTTTAAATATATGGAGGCAGATTTCAGCCTCATAGAAGGAGGCATTTGCTAACCATGTGAGTTTTTGCCCAAGGGTTGAGCTGATTGCCTTCAGGAGTAGTGAGCTCCCTGACTAAGACAACTTCAGGGAAGGCCAGACAACTTGTCAGAGATATTTAGAGAACATGATTGTTCCAGTGGTGGTGGGACGAAGTGACCTCCAAGGTCCCACCCAGTTCCTATGCCTTAGGATTCTCATCCTCTCCTGTGGAAGATATAGAGATCTGGCTTACCGGCAATTCATCCCCCTCCTTTGCATGGACAGGAGCATAGATATTGAGGTACAAACAGTCTTCAGAATTGGCAGGAATAGAGAGGTTTATTTTCATGCTCACTGCCAGTTCTTCTAGATAACTGACATCCTGCAAACACCTGAAAAACATAAGAGATGAATGATCTGAATAAAATCACATGGGGATAACAATAATAGTAATAATAATGATAACTGAGTGCTTTGAGGTTTGCAAAGCACTTTACAAACATGATCTCATTTGGCCATCACAATAACCTTGAGAGGTAGGTGCTATTATTATCATCCCAATTTCACAGATGAGGAAACTGAGGCAGGCAGAGGTGCAGTGACTTGCAAACATTTCACAACTTCTAAAAAGTCTTCTTTCTTATTCATTGTGTATTGAAATGTTTGGTTTGTTGGTGAATGTTAAGTTGGAAACAAAGTATTTTTTAAATTACAAAAAAAACCCTGTAAATAGATATTACCAATGGTTGAATAGCTGAACACATCACAGTATGTGAATGCCTTGGAATGTGATTGCATTGTAATAGAGGATGAATGCGAGGAATTCAGAAATCGTGCTGCAGATCGATGAAAGTCGAGCTAGACCAAGACAGAACACGACTAGAGGTATTTTAACAAGAGCATCACTGTCGGCCAAGGTGTCAGTTAGATTTTCTTTGTTACAGAGGACCATTAGGTTGGAGGAGTACGAGGGAGGCTGGGGTAGGGAATAGGCAATAAATGTGGTCTCCAAAGGAAAAGACAGCAAACTGCTTAAAAAAGAAAATGAGGGTTCAGATTCAATGACCTCCAGCTTTTTGAGCCTATCAGTCTGAGTCCTGGCTTGGTTATTTTCCAGCTTTGTGTCCTTGGGTGAGTCACTTAATGTCTGTTGTTATTCAATTCTGTCTGACCTGTCATAATCTGCAAGAGGCTTCTTGGCAGAGATACTATAACAGTTTGGCATTTCCTTCTCCTGCTCCTTTTACAGATGAGGAAACTGAAGGCAAGCAGAGTGAAGTGACTCGCTCAGGGTCACACAGTTAGTGAGTGTCTAAGGCTGGATTTGAACTCAGGTCTTTCTTACTGCAGGCCCAGTATTCTATCTTCTGAGCCAGCTAGCTGCTTCTAATCTGTCAGCCTTTGTTTTCCCATCTGTAGTAATATGTATACTAACTACCTCACAGTATTTTCTGAAGTCTGCTATTCTCTAAAGTCCAAATAATCATAGACTGTTATCATTAAGCAATTATCTGAGGCCTCACAGCCCAGGGAACATTCATACCTAGAACAAATACTTAATTAATGTCTGCTGTTTGCAGAGCACAGAGAGACAAAATGTGGGTAAGACATGATGGCGCCCTGTGCTCATCTGGTAAGAAAAGGAGAGAGGAAAGTGCTTACATAGATGGCTGAGAAGTTGTATCTCTCACATTGCTCCAGGAATCTGGTGGTTGTGGTGGAGAAAACCTCAGAGCCCCCACAGGGGGTTTGGCAAAGGGGATTCCCAGGAAAGCATTGACACTTTTGTCTATCCCCTTGATACTGATTTGAGTGCCTTGGATCTGTCCAGACTCAGTGGTCCTGATGAGGTCATCTGCTTGATGCCCTGTGAAGAAAAGGGAGAGAAATCCTCAAGGACAGAGGCTGAAATAATGTCCAAAAGCCCCCTCCACATCTCCCATCATGAGCATTTTTTCATTAGATGGGAATGCAAGCTTCCTCCTAATTCTGCCATGATTCTTTTCATTTCCTTTAAAGATCTCTAACAATGGGGAATTTACTCCAGAGAAGGGCCATTTGCACTTCAAGACAGCTCTGCCACTGACTCAGGAGCTGTCCAGCATTAGGAACCTGAGTCTCAAGATCAAAGCAACTGCTACCCAGTAATCCCACCCCCAGCCCAGTTTAGGAAAGCACAGAGCTAAAAATCAGTGCCATATAGTTTACTAGTATGATTCACCTGAGGAAGACTTCAGGAGCACCTACTATGGGCAATGCCCTCAGCTCTGAATTGAGGATAAAATGGCAGGAATTTCCATTCTTCCAGAGAACAATGACCTGTGCACCAATAACTAGGAATACAAGGGAGAGGTATAAAGGAGAGCTCCCGGCAAAGAGCTAGGAAAAGATTTGAGGAGGGTCAGGAAAGGCTCTGCTGCAAGTGGAAGTGCCCAAGCTGGGTCTTTAATGAAGAGTCTTCAACAGAACTAGACTAGGGGAAGTGCTTTCTTGGCGTGGGAAAGACAGTAGATGAAGAAGGGAGACAGGAGACTGCAGGAGATGAAAAGCAGATGAAAAGTAGCTACATTGGGCTACAGCATGAGCCAGAAAGACTCATGTTCCTGAGCTCCAATACAGCCTCACCTATTTCCCTGGGCAAATCATTTAACCTATTTGCCATAAGTTTCCTCATCTGTAAAATGAGCTGGAGAAGGAAATGGCAAACCAATTCTAGTACATTTACCAAGAAGACCCTAAATGGGGTCACCAAGAGTGGGATATAATTGAAAAAGAACTGAACAACAATACAACAAATGTGAATAGAGTAGTCGGTGAGAAGGCTGGATGCACAGAGTACTGTATTTGGACTCAGAGAATAGGGATTTAATCATAGCTCTCCCTTTTACTGCCTGTGTGAACTTGTTACAATTTCCTTCCCTTCCATAAGCCTGTTTCTCCTCTTTGATGAAATGGGAAAAGGGCATTGAATTCCATGGTCCTTAAGATTCCTCCCAGCTCTCCAACCTAGAGTCCAAGAGCTACAGACTGCTGAAGTGTCAGGGCACATGGCCACTCTCTGCCTAGATCAGGACAAAAGTCAGGTGTGCCTCTGAAAGATAAGCACTCCCCTTATATAAAAGGAGATCAAAGTATAGCCTTACACAAAATGCCTGGGAGTGACTTTAACATATATCGGCTGGGATTCAGTTTCTCCTCTATAATTATAGTGGTTTGGAAGGATGAAAATTAAGACATAATCCAAAGCCTCCAGCTTTGGAGATAAGAACTCATTGTTTGACAAAAACTTCTAGGAAAACTGGAAAACAGTGTGACAGAAACTAGGCATAGACCAACATCTAACAGCCTATACCAAGATAAAGTCAAAATGGATACATGATTTAGACACAAAGGGTGATACCATAAGCAAATTAGGAGAGCAAGGAATAGTTTACCTGTCAGATGTATGGAAAAGGCAAGAATTTCTGACCAAACAAGAGGTAGAGGGCAGCTAGGTGGCGCAATGGATAGAGCACCGGCCCTGAAGTCAGGAGGACCTGAGTTCAAATCCTGCCTCAGACCAAACACTTGACACTTACTAGCTGTGTGACCCTGGGCAAGTCACTTAACCCCAATTGCCAAAAAAAAAAAAACCCAAGAGATAGAGAACATTATGAAATATAAAATGAATCATTTGGATTACATTAAATGAAGAAGGTTTTTTACCAACACAACCAACATAACCAAGATTAGAAGGAAAGCAAATAGATAGGAAACCATTATTATAGCAAGTGTTTCTGATAAAGCCCTCATGGCTCAAATACACCAAGCACTGAGCCAAATTTATCAGAATGCCAGTCATTCCCCAACTGATAAATGGTCAAAGGGTAGGAACAGGCAGTTTCCAGATGAAGAAATTAAAGCAATCTAGGGCAATACAAAAATGTTCTATATCACTACTGATTAGACAAATGTCCATCAAAACAATTCTGTGGTACCCCATCACATCTATCAGATTGGGTATAATGACAGAAAGGGAAAATGATAAGTATTGGAGAAGATGTGAAATTGGGACACTAATGCACTGTTGGTGGATTTTGAACTTATCTGACTATTTTGGAGAACCATTTAAAACTATGCCCAAAGGGCTATAAAAATATGAATAGTGGGGCAGCTTTTCTCTTTTGTTTTGTTTCTTCTTCACAACATGACTAATGTGGAAATATGTTTACATTATTCCAAATGTATAACCTATATCAGATTGCTTGTCATCTTGGGGAGGGAGGATGTCAGGAAGGGTAGAAGAAAAAATTTGAAACTCAAAATCTTCTAAAAATGAATATCAATTGAGCAGAGACAGAGGCTGTGGACCCCTGGCCAGTTCCTCCGGAGTTTCCACTCCCCTCTGCACCCACTGCTTCTGGCTTCCAGACCTCCAAACCAGACTGCCTCATCCTGGAACTTTCCACAGTGCCTGGAGCTTCCTTGCCCAGGTACAGCCAACCACTGCTGGAAACTCCTCAATTCAGAAGCCCCTCTGCAGTGCTGGTCCCATCTCCCATTGCCACAAAATAAATCTTCAGTGAAGTAAAGGACCACTTAGCATTCCTGATGGAAAGGCCAGAGCTGGGAAGAAACTTTGAAGTGAAAACAGAGGAGTGAAGAAAAACCATAAAAAGGAGGCTTTGCAATGTTCCAGAGCTTGATGAAACCAGTATGATGTTGTCCACAAACAGGACCAACTAGAGGCCCTCACTATCCAAAGGGAATCTTTGTTTAGCCCAGACTGAGCTGATCTCCTCCACCCAAATGGTGAACAACTTAGGTTTTCCAAAGTATTTCTTACTATCCTCATTTATTTCCAACTTTACATTGAAGTCACTAAATATCAAAGTCAATGATAATATAATTTGAAGGGTTATACCAAGCTCCTCATAGAATTTCTCTACACACTTATCTCAAACAAATGTTGGTGCATAGCGTACAATTATCTTCTTGGTCGTCTTTTTACAAGAACTTATCACAAGAAAAACCAATCAACAAGGATGTATTAAGCACATACTATGTACCAGGATGGCACTGAAGATACAAGTACCAAGAATGAAATAATCCTTGTTTGCAACAAAGCCACATTTTAATGGACTCCAAATGTCCCAGGAAAAGAGGTTCCTTGTGGCCTTTAGGCATACAATAAAACCAACTCTACCACATCTTTTATTAGCCTCTGCAAGAGGAACCTGTGAGCCACTCTTGGCTTCCTGATTCCACTTAGAGGAAGAATTTCAAGATTGATACAATTCCGTTCCTCCCATGGTAGGTCCACTCATTTGTCACTGGTCAAGGATTTCATATTTAGATTGTTAAAGTTTATAAACGTGGGGGGAGGAAATCTCTGAAGCAAGTTTCTTTTATTTTCAAGATCTGTAAGAGACTAAACCAAATTATTTTCTAAGTACCATTCTCCAATGGATAAATGGACAAAGGATATGAACAGAAAACCTTCAAAGGAAAAAAGCCAAGCTATAAAAAATCATATAAAAATGTTCAAAACACTAATCCTTAAAGGAATACAAATTAAAGCACATTTGAGTTTCCCCTGTACACCTATTATTGAACTGGCAAAAGAAGAAAATGACAAATGCTAGAGAGTCTATAAGAAAATATGTATACTAGTGCATGGTTACTAGAGCTATGATTTGGTCAAGCCTTTGTAGGAAGTATTTGGAACTATGTCCAGAAAGTTACCACACTGTGTATACCCTATGAGCTAGCAATATAACCACTAGATCTATGCCCCAAAGAGATCAAGGAGAGAGGAAAAGGACCTACAGGCACAAAAATATTTGCGGTACCTCTTCGTGGTAGCCAGAAATTGGAAATCCAAGAACCTTCCTCTTTCTGGGTAATGGCTAAAGAAATTGTGATATACGAGCATAACAGAATATTACTGTGCCAATAAAAAATAACGGAATGGACAATTTCAGTGGAAATGAGGCAAGCCTTCATGAATGAGTGCAGAGTAAAGTGGGCAGAACCAGAAAAATTTATACAATGGCAACAACAATATAAGGAAAAGCAACTTGGAAAGACTTTCAAACTCTGATCTAAGCAATTCCGATAAAACATGAATCCAAAAGAATGAAGACAAAATATTCCACTTACCTCTTGAAAGAGAGAGAGGTGAAGAAGGTAACATGCAGAAAAAGACCTACATTTTCAGACACAGTTAATGTAAGAATTTGTTTTTTTCAGACTTTACAGATATGTATTAAAGGATATGTTTTGTTTTGTTTTGTTTTTAATTTGCTTAATGGAGGAGTGGTAGAAAGGAGGGCATATTAATGAAAAGATATTTGTTACCTAAGTAATTTTTAAAATGTTTAATACAGTTTATAGATTTTCTAAAAATGATATATTACTGTACTAATATGTCATGTACATCACAAAATATACACAAAAGAGAAATTCTAAAAGAATGAGATAAAGTAAATAATATTTTAAAAGAATTTGTATTTTGCATAACAATAATACAAAAACCCTTTTTGCTCTCATTGTTAATGCCAGTATTAGTAAATATATTTTTGAAAGAAAAAAATATGGATGTTGAAAACTATCTTTACATGTTCTTGGAAAAAATAAAATACTGTTTACCAAAAAAAGAAGAAAGAAAGAGAAAATAAAGAAATAAGCTGTGCCACATTTCCTCATTCAAACTCAGAGCTTCTGTTTCCAGTCTGAAAAAAAGATCCCCACCTAAACCTCACTCTTAACTACCTCCTTGAAAATCACTCAGCTTTTCCTCTCTCCCCACCCCACCAACAGCTGATAGAAGAGTTTTTAGAAGTAGCACTTGGAGAAGACATCAATTTCTTAGCTGCAAACTGAGTTTAGCCTCCTGAAATCAAACTAACAATAATCCTTCACCTTCCAGACCACCCACCCAATCAGTCAGTGAAGGCAACAAGAGAAAAAACAATGCACAAGTCCTGTATCTCTCATGAGAAAACCGAAGTACTCCTCCCATATCCCCCCATAATCCACCCCTACTCTGGATCAGCCTGGCAAAGCTGCTCACCTGGGGCTTGAATAAGAATGCCAAAGACACCCAAAGTCAGGATCTCGGGCAGCAGGGAAGTCTTCCACATCTTTCCCTCTGAACAGCCTTCTGGTGATGCCTAATCAGATGACTGGCCTGGCCTTTAATACAAAAAAGAAGCAGATCAAAGGGCACTCCAGGGAAACTGGGGCTAAGTGCTACTTAAAGGACTATTTCCTGAGACTTTGTCTTAGGCATATTTGAAAAAAAAAATTAGGTTGAATATCTAAAGGCAAAAGAAGGCACATCTGAAAATCTATCTCTACAGCAGGGACATGCTCGTAAACATGGAATAACAATCCCTCTGAAAAACAAAAAAGGAACAAACAAATGTATGCATGACATACACTGAATTTAATCTCTATTAGTAACATTGTTTCCAGTGCTTAAGTCTACACTATCAACAGAAGGATTAATCAAGCCCCGAATTGTAGCATTATCTGATTTCAGAGGGGCAAATATGCCAATGGGTGCCCAAGAGCCAGCTTGAGCTGCCCCCACCACTTCACCTGACGTGTGAATTACACAACCTACCCACTCTCCCTCCCAATTTCTGGAGACTTCTATGAGCTTTCACCTCTTGAAGCTCTTCAGTTCCTTGGTTATTTTTCCAGATCCCATTTGGGGTCTCATTAGAAAACACATTGGAGCAGTTTGGTATTTCTTTCTCCAGCTCATTTTGCAAAAGAGGAAACAGGGTTAAGTGATTTGCCCAAGGTCACACAGCCAGGAAGTGTTTAAGGCAGGATTTTAACATACAGTGCTAAGCTCTAGTAGTACAAATACCAGAAGAAAGACAACCCAAGAGCAGTGGGAGCTTACCTTCTGATAGAGGGAAAGAACAGATAAAAGATGGGGGGTGGAGGAGGAGAAAGGGAGGAAGGTATCTTTATGAAAGTACTGGGAGAAGAAGGAATGTGGTATGGACAGGAATGAAGACATGGTTGACTAGGGCCTGCTACGTAAAATGGAGGTTTGAAGGGCCCTCATAAGGCAGAAGACATCACCTCGTCAGGCTGCTCGTTCTACTTTTGAACAGTTCTAATCACTGGCACATCTTTCCTGGCATCAAGCCTAATTTTGCCCCTTTGTTACTTTCCCCCAATCTTGCTGCTCCTGCCCTTGGGGAACCAAACAGACCAAGGCTAATTCCTCCTCATTATGATCTTTCAGGTGTTAAGACAAAGAGTGCTTCTACCCTCATCAAACCATTGGGATCCAAAGTGTCAATGGATTCAAGGCAAGACCTCCACACTGATCATTCTGTACTAGCCCCTGCGTGACCACTTCTCAGGGATGTTGTAGAAAATGGTTCTTGTCCATGCAGAAGTGGGTCTAGGAGGCTTCTCAGGTGTCTTTTGATTTTGGGAATCTGTGGTTTGGCCAATCTCTACTCACTCTTCTGTTGAGGACTTGGAGCTTCCAAGGAGGCCCCAAGTAAATAAGACAACGTGACTCCAAGAACCTTCCCCAGGGAAGTGGGAATGTGTTTCAATGGCTCTGTTAGGGGCTGCATGCCGTTAAATGCACCCAATCATAGCCAATTCCCTTCAAGGTAGAATGTGGTTAGAACAACAAGTGGATAGAGAGGGGAAAGAAAGAGGCCCTCCTAGACTCAGTTTCTCCATCTGTAAAATCAAGGGTTTGGAAAGAAACAACCATTTTCAAGCACCTACTATGTGCCAGCCACCGAGTTAGCACTTTACAAATATCTCATTTGATCCTCACAACAACCCTAGGAATTACATACTGTTGTTATCATCCCTGTTTTACAGTTGAGAAAAATGCCCAGCATCACACAGCTAGTTAGGCATCTGAGACTAGATTTGAACTGAGGTCTTCCTGAATCCCAACCCATTGCTACCACTATTGCCCCACCTTGCTGCCTCTAGGCAGCTGTGGAAAAGAGTCACAGCTCTACACGGGAGACCATAGAAAGTCAGAAAGAAGCACTGGGACTATATTTGGCCTATGGAGTGGTTAGAGACTTGTCTGGGTGTGGTAAAGACTGGAGTATAGTCTGAGTCCTATCAATTGGGAGTCAGAGTGACTGACTTGGTGAGTGAAGAATAGTTATGTGATGTGAACCAGCTTACTCCCTTCCCATACCAGTTGGAACCTCTCTTACCTTAGAAAGGCCTAAAAGCTGGATTGGCCAATCAGGAGAAAGACATTTGTTGGCCCAATCAGAGCTTAACTTTCCTTAATGCTTTGCATGCTCTGACATAACAGACATGCTTTGCTTTGCTCTCTGAATGAACCCAAGGCCTCCTGCTGGATTTTGCTGACTGGAAATATCAGTGAAAAGATAGCAAATTCAATGTTAGACAATTTAGTGAATGTATGAGAAAGAATAAGAGTAACTGAGAGAGTGTGAAAGGAATGACTTTAGGTGGATTCTGTAGTAAGGAAAGAGCTGAAATCGACTTGATGGTCAGCTTGGCATAGAAAGCCCTCCACAATTTTTCTCCCACACTTTATGTTCTACTTCAGCCTGTCTGCTTTCTGTGTCTGACACAGGACATTTCATTTCCTGTCTCTGCAGATGGTTGCACATGTCTGGAATGCACTCAATCCTTGTCCCTTCCTGGAAGAGTCAGGGAGGATATAAAGGTAATTCTTGACAGGCATGGTTTAGACCAGAGGGCCTCAGAGGACCCCTCCAACTCTGAGCTTTTATGATTCTTTTAGTGCCCACATTCCCTCAGACCAAGAGGTAGTGCTTTGATGAGGCTTCCAGTAAACAAATAATATGTATCCCAGAGCATTCTTGAAGGATGTTAGCTTCCCCAAAATAGCAATTTTAATATTTTCCCCAGGATTTTTGTTTCCAATTGGAGTAATTCTTAGAACCTTCCCTGAGTCAATCAGCATGTATTATAGGTCAAAGAATTGAAGAATTTTATTTGTGGAAATTGGATCTTTTAACCAAAGTTACAATTCTACAAGCCATAGATAATCACTTGATTTATTATAGAAGAAAGGTTCATGCATGTGGGAACCCAATATACCAAGGAGCCTACCTCACAGACAATGCCTTTGATATTTATGGGGCACAGGAAAAAGGAGAGGTCTCATGGGAGGAGTACAGGGCAATACCTTCCCAAATGGAAGTGTTATGGGAGGAGGAATGGAGCAGCAGAGGAGGGGGAATGAGAGGAAGCAGGAAGACTTGGAACACCAGACCATGGAGGGAGGATGTTCTGTTTATCTGAAAGGGTCTCAGCTGCACAGTTTATCAGTCTGGGCAGACTGGCCAGAGCCAGAAAGCATGATTGAGTTAAGTTATGAAAGATCACTGTTATGTTAGTTTAGGGGGTTTCATCTCTGGAAAATAGGTTAACTGAAGAACACAAGTTCAGGGGGCCTCTCCACAGATCTAAGGGACCATCTAATGCAACCCATATTGGGAAGAAATCCCTCCTGTAACAAGGTCAGACAGGATTGACCATATCCACTTGTGGGTCATCCTTTAACCTTTTACTTGACTCATTGCCTTCTTTATTCTCATTACTTGATTTCTCTAATAATCCAAAGCTACATCCAGCTATTTTCTTATTCATTATTAAATCAGATCATTTCTCTTTAGTCAATTAAACTTTAAGATAGTTCTGGAAATGCTAGCAATAGCAATAATACAGGAGGAAGAAAGTCAGAGAAATAGGCTGAGAAGAGAGACAATTATTCCTATTTGTTAATGACATAGTAGTTTACTTAGTAAATCCAAGGGAATCGGCAAAGAAAGTAATAGCTCCAAAAACCAGTTGCAGACTACAGAATAAACCCACAGTAACAAATTGAACTTCTACATAATATAGCAAAATTCCAAAGGCAATAATAAAAAGAATCATTCAAAATAGTTGGAAAAAATGCATAAACAAACATCTCACACCATATATCAAGATAAAGTCAAAATGGGCACATGATTTAGACAGAAAGGGTGATTCCATAAGCAATTTAGGACAGCAAGGAATCGTTTACCTGTCAGATCTACGGAGAAGGCAAAATTTCTGACCAAACAAGAGATAGAGAACATTATGAAATATAAAATGAATCATTTGGATTACATTAAATTAAGAAGGTTTTTTACCAACACAACCAACATAACCAAGATTAGAAGGAAAACAGATAGATAGGAAAGCATTTTTATAGCACATGTTTCTGATAAAGCCCTCACGTCTCAAATACACAGAGAACTGAGTCAAATTTATCAGAATGCAAGTCATTCCCCACTAATAAATGGTCAAAGGGTAGGAACAGGCAGTTTCCAGATGAAGACATTAAAACTATCTATAGCCATATAAAAATGTTCTAAATCACTACTGATTAGACAAAAGCATATCAAAACAATTCTGAGGTACCCCCTCACACCTATCAGATTGGCTATAATGAGAGAAAGGGAAACTGATAAATATTGGAGAAGATGTGGGGAAACTGGGACAGTAACTTACTCTTGGTGGATTTGTGAACTTATCCAACTATTTAGGAGAACCATTTGGAAATATGCCAGAAAGGCTATAAAAATGCATATACCTTGTGATCTAGCAATACCACTTCTAGGTGTGTATCTGAAAGAGATCATAAAAGGGGGAAATAACCCACACATGCAAAAACGTTTATAGCAACTCGTTTTGTAGTAGCAAAGAATGGGAAAGTGAGGTAATGGCCCACCAATTGGGTAATGACTGAACAAGTTACAGCATATGAATATAAAGGAATACCATTGTAATATAAGAAATAATGAGCAGGCAGATTTCAGAAAAACCTCAAATATTATTTATCAAAAAAAAGAGAAAGATACAAAAAATAAAGAAATAAGCTGTGCCACATTTTCTCATGGAAATGCAGAGCTACTATTTCCAGTCTGAAAAAAGATCCTCCCCCAATCCTCACTCTTATCAACCTCCTTGAAAGTGACTCAGCTTTCCCTCTCTCCCCACCCCACCAGCAGCTGATAGAAGAGGTTTTGTACATAACACATGGAGAGGTCAGCAATTTCTTAGCAGCAAACTGAGTTTGGCCTTCTCAAATCAGACCAGCAATAATCCTTCACCCCCAGCCCACCCACCCAAACAGTCAGTGAGGGCAACAAGAGAAAAAACAATGCACAAGTCTCGTATCTCCCATAGGAAAAATCAAACAGCTGCTTAAAAGACTCCCTCCTGAGACCTTGTCTTAGGTATATTTGAAAAAAAAATTAGATTGAATCTATAAAGGCAAAAGAAGACAGATCTGAAAACTCTATCTATCCAATGGGGATATAGTGGTAAATGTATGAAAACAACCTCCCTGGAAAACAAAAACAAACAAACAAATGCATCCCATGATATACTCTTAATTTAATCTCTATTAGTAACATTGTTTCCAACACTTAAGTCCAGATAATTAACAGAATGAGAAATCAAGCCTTGAATTGTAGCATTTTCTGATTCCAGGGACCATCTAATTCAACCCATATTGGGAAGAAATCTGTCCTGTAACAGGATCATACAGGATTGACCACACCCAACTATTGGTCATCCGTTAGCCTGTTATTTGACTCGTTACCTTCTTCATTCTCATTACTTGATTTCTCTAATAATCCAAAGCTACGTCCAACTATTTCTTTATTAATTATTAAATCAGATCATTTCTCTTTAGTCAATTAAACTTTAAGATAGTTCTGGAAATGCTAGCAATAGCAATAATACAGGAGGAAGAAAGTCAGAGAAATAGGCTGAGAAGAGAGACAATTATTCCTATTTGTTAATGACATAGTAGTTTACTTAGTAAATCCAAGGGAATCAGCAAAGAAAGTAATACCTCCAAAAAAAGTTGCAGATGACAAAATAAAACCACAAAAACAAATGGCACTTCTACATAAGATAGCAAGATCTCAAAGGCAGTAATGAAAAGATCCACTCAAAATAACTGGAAAAAAGCATAAAATAATTGGTACAAGAATCAATCATAGAAAGGGAAATCCCATAAGAAATAACTATAAAATGTATGAAATGTCTGGGGACCAACCTTTCAAAGCACAGAAAAGACTTGTACAAATTGAATTACAAAGAGCTCCTTAAAGAAATAAAGAGCAACATAAGTAGCTAGAAGAATATTCAATATTCATTACTAGGCTGTGCCAATATAATGAAAACCAGTATGCTACCAAAATTAATTTGCACTTTTAAGGCTATGCAAATCAAATTAACAAGGGATATTTCACAACACTTGACGAAATAATAACAAAGCCCATTTGGAAAAACAAAAGATATAGAATGTTAAGGGAAATATTGAAAAGAAGTAGGGATGAAGAGAGAATAGCATGTCCTGATCTCAGACTATATTATAAAGCAGCAATCATCAAAACCACCTGGTATTGGTAAACAATAGAGAGATAGTTCAATGGAACAGAGTAAACAAGAGTGATTCAGAAACAATAGAACTCAATAACAAAGTGTTTGATAAAGTAGAAAACATTAGTTGCCTATTGAAAAATTCCTTAATTCATAAATAGTACCTGAAAAACTGGAAAGCAGAGTGACAGAAATTAGGCTTAGCCAACATCGCCTTATACAACATTGCATAATAAATTCAAAATGGATGAGTGTCTTGAATATTAAAAATCATGTCTTAAAAAGTTAGGAGGAATTGGTCATGTGCCCTTTGTGGCTATGAGTAAAGAATGAATTAATCACAAAAGGTAAAATGGTTAATTTTGATTACATGAATTGAAAAGATTTTGTGTGATCAAGATAACTGTGGTAAGAAAAGGCTTTACAAATAGCTTCTTCCATGAAAATGAATGTATTGTAAAAAAAAAAAAACACCAAAAACCAGGGGGCTTACTCTGTCTCCTACTGACTGCATTTTAGTAGACTGAACTGCTATGAGTCAGTGCATGGGGGAGGGTCTCATGCCCTTTCTCACCTGGAACAGCAGTTCTCATTTCCCTATTCTGTCTATACTTTCCAGTTTTAGGCACTGTATGGAAGACAGCTATGATCTTGTAAGTTTTGAAAGGTCAGAAGAGTCAGCCTTTAGAAGTCCTGAATCTGGAGTCCATATCAGCAGATTTGCCAGCAGATGTGAGGAGCCATCACTTTGACTCAGCTCAGCAGTGCCCTGCAGCAAAGGAGAAGCAGTTCTGCTGAATTTGGAAGTGAACTTGGTGGCAAGAACATTGTAGCATCTGCCTTAAGTTCAAGCCAATTCTCATGGACCAACATGGTATGTTTGTACTTCTCTTCTCAGAAAATATTACTTTGTAAAAGACGATTGATGTTAATTGGTTAAAATGATACTGGGGAAATAATCTTTGGTATCAATAAAAATGAGGAGATATCAACCAGAACTCCTCTAATGACATTGGAGAGAACACAGTAGAACAGGAACTGGAGTCAATGGCCTGAGGAAAATCAGCCACAATCCCTTGTGCATAGCCCCTAGAGCTGTCTGAAACCCAACAGAAAACCTACTTGCCAGTGTGACTTTGGATAAGGACACCCTCCCAGCCTACCCAAACCATCGCATCCCTGCCTCCTCCCTCTCTGAGCTTTATGGGACACCTAAAAGAAAGAATAGTCCAAATCACTAATAATGAGAGAAATGCAAACTGAAACAACCCTGAGGTTTCACTTCACAACCAGAAAACTGACAGAGATGATGAAACATGGGAATAGTCAACGGTGAAGTAATTGGGTAAAGACAGACACAATACATTGTTGAGGGAGCTGTGAATTAGGTAAACAATTCT
The DNA here is from genome assembly GCF_003287225.1 of Phascolarctos cinereus. Classification (NCBI taxonomy): domain Eukaryota; kingdom Metazoa; phylum Chordata; class Mammalia; order Diprotodontia; family Phascolarctidae; genus Phascolarctos; species Phascolarctos cinereus. The sequence goes on from NW_027555625.1 coordinate 63,112,545, forward strand.
GGGAAATGAATTGGAATGAAGACTAATATTAGCTAATAATAGCTAGAATTTGTTTTATGATTTAAGGTTTACAGAGTGCTTTACAACGATCTTCTTTAATCCTCACAAGAACCCTGGCAGGTAGATGCTGATATTATCCCTCACTTAAAAATGAGAAAACTGAAGCAAACAGAAGTTAAGTGACTTGCCCATAATCACACAGCTAATAGGTATGTAGAGGCTGGATTAGAATTCAGTACTTCCTGACTCCAGGTATAGTATTCTATCCTTTGCACTACCTAGCTGCTTAATTATGCAAAGAAAATTACTTAAACACCCATACCTTTTGAACCAAAGATAGTAACTTCTACTAGGAGACTGAAGGTTAGCAGGGAGTGAGGAAGTAGCTAGGTTAGAGACCAGTCTGGATACAAACTGAGCTGTTTGTTGGTAATTAGAGTGATAGACGATGAGTGAAGAGAGAGAACAGTACTGTGAGGAGATCGTGCACTCAGTGTGAAAGGATTTGATAAATAATAGTGAGAGCCAGCATTTACATAGTGTTTTAAAATTTGCAAGGCACTTTTCAAGTGTGATCTCATTTGAACCTCATAAAAATGGTGGAAGGTAGAAGGTATTATTATTAACCCTATTTTACAGATGAGGAAACTGGGGGAGGCAGGAGTTACATGCCTTGTCGGTCACACACTTACTGACTGACGACCAGATATGAGTTCAGGTCTTCCTGACTCCAGGCCCAGCAATTTATCCACTGCTTCACCAGTTCCCTTTAAATGAGCGAATGGGAGAGAGTGTGGACGGATTGACCAATTCTGGTTCTGGTTGTCTGAAGCAGCACAGAGAGCCAAATTGATTCAGCCTGATTCAGCTCTCCAGGATCCAGCTGCCCTATGGTACTTTCCAGCCCAGCTGCCTGCTAGAATTTCCTCTTAAATGAATCTCTTGCTCCTGCCTGGGAGATTTCAATAGGTATTGGGAAGGCATCCCCTTCTCACTCCTCTTGGCTGAGGATTTAAATTTTTTTTTTCAGAGCTCAGGTGGGGCAGCTAGATGGCATAGTGGATAGATCACTCGCGTTGCAGTAAGGAGGACCTGAGTTCAAATCCAGCATCAGACACATCATACTCATTAGCTACGTGACCCTGGACAAATCATTTACCCCCAATTGCCTCATGAAAAAAAAAAGTACAGCTCAGGTTCTAGCTTGTACCTGAGACTGTCCTTCTGTCCATACCTGTTGATACTGTCTCTCTTTTACTTTCACATATACTGTGTCCTCCCAACCCCTTGCACACAGGGAGTCTTTCATTCTTTTTCTTCCTTCCTGTTTTCCTTCCTTCCTGTTTTCCTTCCTTCCTGTTTTTCTTCCTTCATTCCTTCCTTCTTCTTTCTTTCTTTCTATTTCTTTCTCCCTTCTTGTCTTCCTTTCTTGTTGTCTCTTCCTGTTTTTCTCTTTTTTCTTCCTTCCTTCATCTTTCTCTCTTCCTTTTTCTTCCTTCTGCCTTCTGTCCTCTCATTTTCTTTCTCTTGTTACTTCTCTTTCTTTCTCTCTCTTTTCTTCCTCCCTTTCCCCCTCTTTCTTGTTTATTCCTCTCTTTCTCTTTTCTCTTGTTTCCCCCTTCTTCCTTCCTTCCTTCTTTTCTCCTTTCTTCCTTCCCTCTTTTCTCTTTCTCATTTTATCCCCAGCTACCAATTTAATGCCATACATTCAGTGTATTGTTTAATAAATACTTATTGCAATGAATTGAATTGAATTGCAGTGGAGCAAATGTCAACATGTTTCTTCCTTGCTCACATTTGAGGACTTGGTGTTGATCAGGCTAATGAATAGGAAGGCTACTGCCCTGAAGCCTTGAATTCCACTCTACAGATGCCCATAACTAGCATGCAAAAGGTGGCTAAAACGATCCAGTCCCATTTAAATGTATGTATTATAGTGAGCTCTATTGTTATTGTATTCTCTTCACATGCTTACATAGATACTTATTAATTTCTCCATGAGGACATAAACTCCTGCAACGTTGGGGTTGTTTCTTTCTTTGTATTTGTACCCTAGCTCCTGGCACAGTATCTAGCACATAGTAGGTGCTTCATAAATGTTTGTTGGTTGCTCAGTATCTTAACACTGCCACCCCTTCCTCTCCTTTTCTTCTCTTCCCTTCCTTTTCTCTTTCCTCTCCCTCTGTCCACATAGGGCGTAACATCCAAGTGTTCTGCCAAAAAGAATATAAATTTTGATTGCTGGAACCACAACATATATGTCTTGGAGTTTACAGGCTAGATTTCTTTCTTAAGGAACAGGCATTAAACCCAAAACACTCTGGCTGTCTTTGATTCACCATCAATAAGTCCCAGCCAAAGTTTCACCTGGTCATTGTTTGGATTCTGGTGGCTCAGAGTGAATGCCAAAAGCAACTGTTTTCTCTTTTGGCCAGAAACACTAAGGGTCTTCTTCCAGACTGATTTTTTTGACTAGGCAAAAGTAGCCATTCTTTAGCTCATTTTTTACCTAGTCTTAATCACTAAATGGGCTTTACCTGAGTCAAACTGAGACCTTGGCTTAAAAAGGCCAAAGTCCCCCATTATATCCAGGGCTATCTCCAGTCCTCCAGATCTATATCTTGCCACAGAACCCAGATGGCTCTGGAGGAGAGAGTCAGGCTGGTGAATTTACACAGCCCTCCCTCACTTAAATCCAATTCTCTTGCAAGTCATGGCATCACCTTTTTGATGGCATTGTCCTCCTTGAGAATGAAGGACAAAAAACAACCACAGGACAGGATTCTTGTTTACACACAGGTTGGACCCGTGGTCTCTGTGTTCCACTCCAATACTGCACTTCTATGACCCTGACAGTCTTCACCCAGCGAAGAGTAGGAGCTGCCAACATAAGTTCTTAAGCAAACAAATGACATGGCTCTCAGAAACTCCCCTGGGTTGTTTGCTTTCTGTTGGCATCATGCCAAGAATTGTCCCCAGAACAGCAGGAGCCTGTTTCAATAACGGTTCCAGGAGCTGGGACTGCATGCCCCTAAATGAATCCAGCTCAACCCACTTCATCCAAGTTGGAAAGCAGCTAGAACTACACGTGGATGGAAAGAGAAACGGGAACCTTCAAGTTCTATAGTAGGATGGTTGAATAGAGCACTGGACTTGGAATCAGGAAGACCTAAGTTCAAATCCTGACTCAGCCACTTGGTTGGTCAGTCGTTGTCCTTCGTTCTCCAAGAGGATGAAAATGACATCACTATGTTGGAGTCAAGCTACAGAGTGTGTCTGTGGCTGAGCAGGCCAAAATGAGCTCGAAGGCTAAAGCACAGGTCATACACAAAGAGTCCATTTGGACATTTGGAGTGGAGATTTGCGTATTTCATGTTCCTTTTGAGCTATTGCAATTCTGCTTCACTCACAGAGCATGGAGTCTTCTTTGATGTGGGCACACCATGCTTGGCAGTCCTTTGCCAGTTTCTTTCATGAAGTGCCAACAACTCCATAGTTCTTTAGAGAGACCTTGAGAATGTCTTTGTAGCACTTTTTCTGACTTTCATGTGAGCACCTGCCTTGCAAGAGTCCTCTGTAAAATAGTCTTTTGGGCAAACGTGCATTTGGCATTTGAACAACATAGCCAGCTAGCTGTATGACCCTAAGTGTGTCACTTACCCTCTGTCTACCTCAGTTTCTTCATTTCCAAAATGGGGATCAGAATAGCATCACCCTCCCAGGGTTAGCATGATGATCTAATGAGCTAATAGATGTAAAGCACATAATATGTTAGTTGACACATAGTAGGCACTATACAAATATTAGCTATTATCATTATTAATTATAGCTAATAAACACTCATGCAAACAGGTTACAAAATGCAGAGCATTCTTCACAGATAAACGTTGTTAAACTTTCTATTTTCCCAGCAAACTACAAGAGTCATGTAATGATGATGTTGCTAAAGTCTGAAGAGAGTGAAGCTTGATTGAGATGACATACTCAGCAGTGAAGGACTTGCAGCCTAAAGACCTGAGAGTGAGCCCTGCACAACCTCTTCCTAGCTGGGGGACCTGGGGTGAATCCCTTTAGTCCTTTGTGATACAATGAGTGGGTTGGAGCAGATGTTTATGATTTTTTTTTTAGCAATTGACCTAAATGACTTGTCCAGGGTCACAGAGCTGGTAAGTGGTTGAGCCTGAATTTGAACTCAGGCCCTCCTGACTCCAGGGAAGGCTCCTATCCATGGTGCCACCTACCTGCCCCTGGATCAGATATTCTTTAAGCTCTTGTCCAGCATGGGTACTCCCCAGTGCTAACAATAACTCTGGGACATAAGTTTTGTCAATTTAATTATTCCCACTGAGTTCATAAGGAAAAAGACATTCCAACAGGCAAAGAGAATTTGCTGACACCATGTAGCTGGTGGATGAGTGAAGTATTTCTGAAGGGCATCAAACACTGGGAATGCAAAGAGAGGTAAAAAACTGTCCTCATGGAGCTCACAGTCTAATGAAGGGAGACAAGCTGCAAACATCTAAGGATATACAACATATATACAAAGCAAATAGGGGATGATCAATAGTGAGAAGGCACCAGCTTTAAGGGGCATTTAGCAAAGGCTCCTTGTAAAAGGTGAGATTTTAGCTGAGCCTTAAAGGGAGCCAGGAGGGGCAGATGAAGAGGGAGAACGTTTCAGGCATGGGGGCAGCCAAAGAGAGTGCCCAGAGCCCAGAGATCCAGTGTCTTGGTCCAGGAACACCAAGAGGTCCAGTGTCACCAGATCAAAGAGTACATGTGGGGGAGTAAAGTGCAAAAAAAAAAAAGTGGGGAAGGTCCAAATTCTCAAGGTTTTAAAAGTCAAACAAAGGATTTAATATTTGATACTAGAAGTAAAGGTAGGGGCAGTTAGGTAGTGCAGTGGATAGAGCGCCGGCCCCAAAATCAGGAGGACCTGAGTTTAAATCTAGCCTCAGACACATAACACTTACTAGATGTATGACCCTGGGCAAGTCACTTAACACCATTGCCTAGCCAAAAAAAAAAAAAGAGGAAGTAAAGGGAACCACTACAGTTTAGCACATAAGGGGTGAAATCATCAGATGCTGGATGACATCATCAGATTTCAGTGGAGGATGAGCTGGACTGGGAAAAAAACTGAGGTAAAGGAAACTAGACAGTGGGCTATTTGAAAGTCATGATGTGAGGTTACCTGACCACCTAGCTTCCATTACATTCTGTATCACCTTTATGCTGCCTTAATTGTCTGAATCCTATATCAACTATCTTATTTTCTTAGTGATAAAAAATGTTTTGACAATTCAATATTGGATTTTTCTAAACGGAGAGAATATCTCCATGCCATAGATCCCTGTATCTCAGGGAAGTGCTACAACCAACTTGTACCAGAGCTGGTTGTTAAATTTTCAGCATGAGCATTTATACCTCAGAATTGGCATCCCCTGCAAATTAGTTTTTGGGTCATTGTTTTGTTGATTTCTAAACTTAAGAAAGTGATGGAGATAATGTGAATAATATAACTTGGAAGTATATCTTGTGAGGTTTTCAGAGAGCTGGTTGTTAAAAGTTGACCAGCATGCCTCTGCCTGTATCCTGTTAGTAAAAGATTTTGTTATTGTGAAATATCTTGTTAGCATAACCACTCACAGCAGAGGAAGGATTCCATTTCATTTTGCAATTTTATTTTGAATAAAAGGAATCATGTAGAAGAACTGCATTGGATTTGGGCTCACAGATACTAATTGGATGTGTGCTGCTCCTTTACAAGTAAAGAATCACCTGACTTGCAGGATTATCTTGAAGTTTTGTTTTCAAGACCCCCAATGTACCCCATTATCTCCTCACAGAAATGTTATCTGGAAAATGCTGGCTACGTGATGAAGAAGGAAAGAGACGTCCAATATTTTCCCCAGTCCCTGGCAGCTCAGGGTACTAAGAAGAGCCTTTGATTTGGAGTCAGAGGGCCTGGCTGCTTAGTGTCTACATCACCTTGGACCAGTCCTTTCCCTTCTCTGGGCCTTGGTGTTCCTTCTTGTTCAATGATTTCTAATAACCCTTCCAGCTCTAAATCAATCATTCGATCAACCATCATGTATTAATTCTTGCTCTACCAAATGGCCTAAAGGTACATTGACAGAAAATGAAACTACCTCCACTATAATTCTATGAAATGAACAAGGGATTTTTTCCTCTAGAGACAGGGTGGACTGACTGGTATCATCAGATTGTCATTGTGTCAGTATTGGTAGGTCCCTTTCAAATGACATGGTATTTGTAAAATTATCTCCTTAGCACAGTGTCTGGAACATAGTAATCATTATATTATTTTTTTCTTTTTGAATATCATTTAAATTCTTCTCCTTCTCATACTATTCAGACTCTAGCCTGTGCCAAGTACACCACGTTTCACCAACAATATATTCCCAGTTCTCCACTGAAAGTCAACCACCTTATCCTACCTTTCTGCCTTGGCTCACTTCATTTCTTATGGCTAGAATGACTCCATTGCTCCCTGTTGAAATTCTTCACTTCCTTCAAGAGCCAATGTGACTGCCTCATCTTCCACAAAGCCTTCTCTGATGTGGCAGCCAAAAGGACTCTTTCCTTCCTTAGAGTTCCCACTGAATGTTCTTGTGACTCCCCCTGTGGTCTTAAGTTCTGTTACCTCTCTATGGCACAAAGCCCTCTGCTCTAAGAAGGGCAGTTCTATCATGGATTCATCCCTTATCCAAACTTTGTGTCCCCCCAGGTCAGACACAGGAGCTGCTCCAGAAATGCTTCTGGAATGAATGGCAGTAGTGCACTGTCCTCACAGTCAGCAGATCTGGATTCTAGTCCTGGTTCAGCCACTAATGCACTGTGTAACTTTAGGCAAATGACATCTTTCTGGTTTCAGTTTCCTCCACTACAAAATGAGTGCATTGGACCAAGTTATTCTCAAGATCTCTTCCAATGAAGCTTCCTAAAAGGGAGCATTGAAATTGGGCTTTAATAAATAGGGAAGAATTCAACAGACAAAGGAGGGCTAGGACAGGCAGCAGTGGGAGAGAGGAAGGATCACTGGATGGAAAATTGGGAGACACCTGGGCTGGAATCCCAGCTCTAATGTTTACTGACTGTGTGATGGTGGAGAAGTGGAGAAGCCACTGCCTCTCTGCTCCTCAGAGGTTTGTTGTTCAGTTGTCCAAGTCTTTATGACCCTGAGGACCATAGCACACCAGTACAATCCGTGGGTTCTTTTTGGAAAAGATACTGAAGTGATTTGCTATTTCCTTGCTCAGTAGATTAAGGCAAACAGAGGTCAAGTGACTTGCCTAAGGTCACACAGCCAGTGGTCTTCCTGACTCCAGGCCTAGTTGTCTATTCATTCAGAGGTTTACCCAACTATAAAACAGGAATAATGATTTTCGCACTTCCTACCTTATGGATTGTTATGAGAAAGGCGTGTATAAACCAGGATGGTAATAAGAAGAGAAGACTTTACAGACATGAGACACACCTGAACAAAGGCACGCAGGTAAGAGAGTATAGGGAACAAGTAGAAGACTGAGGACAGATGAGTTTGGCTGGAGTATAGAGTGCACACAGGGAGGTAATATAAGATAAGGCAGGAAAGCCATGGAGTCACCAAACTGTTCAGTATCTGTATACCAGGCTTGGGTTTGACTGAAAGACAGGAACCCTTTCTTCTCCCATCTCCTTGGCATCTGCTGTGGCCAGAATGAAATTTGACCTCCCAAGTGCTTTGGAAAGGATATCCACAAGACTGTAGATTTAGAGCTGGAAGATGCTTTAGAAGACCATCTGCTCCAACCCTTTCATTTTCTAGATAACAAAAATGTCATCATATCAGGTTGAAAAACATAATAGTTTTCAGACTGAAGGAAGAAGAGTCAATATGGCTAATGGACAGAGTAATCAGAGGTAGGGGGAAATAGGTGGCACAGTGGACCAAGCACCAGCCTGGAGTCAGAAAGACTCATCTTCCTCAGTTCAAATCTGGCCTCAGACACTTATTAGATGTGTGAGCCTGGACAAGTCATTTAGCCCTGTTTGCCTCAGTTCCTTATTGAGCTGGAGAAGGAAAAGGCAAAGCACTCCAGTATCTTTGCCAAGAAAAACCCCAAATGTGGTTAACCAAGAGTCAGACACAACTAAAAAATGACCGAAGTATTAGATGCAATTAGATCTGCTATTGATATTTAATCTGGCTCTAGCACTTACTACTAAGTGAATTCTTTGAGGAAGCAATGTGATACAACGAAGAAAGATCTTGGTTCTAAATATATGGGGTCATGTAACTGTCTTGATATTTACGAGATTTGTGACATTTGGCAAAGTCACTTAACCCCTCTCAGGGACTCAGTTGCCTCCTTTTTAAATATCCAGTCAATACATCAATCCACATACTGTCCTAGGCTCTGGGGACACAAACAGAAAATCAAATGGCTCCCTGACTTCTTGCTGCTTCCATTTATTAGCTCTGATTCCCAAGTCTGAAATTTGGGAATGACATCACAGTTATACTACCAATGGCACAAGGTTGTTGCAAAATTATTAAAATGAGATAATATATATAAAATATATTTTTATGAAAGGAATATTTAGATGAGAGCTATCAATCCCAGGGGTTACAGAGAGTCTTCCCACAACTGTGATTCTTTCTTCCAAAGATCCATAGGGTATTAGATTTGAAAGGTGACCAAGAACAGAATATTGGAGGGAGAAGGGTCCTCTTCCACCACCACCACCACCAATATCATTATCATCATATCATTTATTTAGTGCTTGCTATGTGCCAGGCACTGGGCTAATAAGCACTTTATAATTATTATCAGCTGATCCTCACAAGAACCCTGGGAAATAGGTGTGATTCTTATGCCCATTTTATAAATAAGGAAATGGAGGCAAACAGGTTAAATGACAGCCACTGTCTGAGGGTAGAATTGAACACTGGTCCATTTTCCCAGAACTTGAAATATTACACCCACCAAGCTTCACCCTCTGAATCTTGTAGAATATTAGAGCATAAAATGTTACAACTGGAAAAAAAAATTGTGTAGTCTAGCCAGAATGGAAGGAAATTTGAAAAAAATAATGTTGGAGCCCAGAATGTTAGAATCAGATTAGAATGGATCCTTCCAGCTTTAAAGTGATGATTCCAGTAACAGAGAATGCTTGAGTGGGAAGGGTTGTGAGACTAGAGCATGAAAAAGCTCAGAACATTAGGACCTGAAATGTTTAGAACACAGAATGTTGGAAGGATTCTTAGGACATAGAATGTCTAGTGTAGAAGGGGTGGAACCTTAGTACATGGAAAAAGTTAACAGCACAGAATGTTTAAGGTAGAAGAGATCCTAGCAAGCAAAACATCAGAGCTAGAAAGGACCTTCAGACCAAGAATATTGGAGATGGAAATATCTTTGAAGATCATCTAGTTAGTAGGGGGAAGCTGAGGTTAAGAGAGTGACATTCCCAAGATCTTCACCTCAATCCCACCCATACAAGGTTGGGTGTCCAGCCCTCCCCTAAGCTGTTTTGGAAGTTTGTCTTGGCACTAGAATCTTTGTTTTTCAGCTTACATACCCTGGCAATGGCCAGGATCTCTTCTTCAGATTTGCTTCTAAGGCACTGAACCATGGAGGCTGAACTGTGTCTATCACAAGCAGACAGATTGGCAATGGACTGAAAAAGGCACCCATAAAGAGTTAATATTCTCATCGAGTTACAGGAAGAAATAAACAGCAAAACTATACTAGTGGGGGACCTGAACCTCCCCCTCTCGGCACTACAAAATCTAACCACAGAATAAACAAGAAAGAATTTAAGGAGGTGAATAGAACATTAGAAAAGTTAGGAATGATAGACTTCTGGAGAAAACTGAATGGGGACAGAAAGGAATATACTTTTTTCTCGGCAGTACATGGCACATACACGAAATTTGACCATTTACTAGGGCATAAAAACCTCACAATCCAATGCAGAAAGGCAGAAATGCTAAATGCATCCTTTTCAGATCATGATGCAATAAAAATTATATGTAATAAAGGGGCATGGAAAGATAGACTAAAAAATAATTGGAAACTAAATAATCTAATCCTAAAAAATGATTGGGTCAAACAACAAATCATAGAAACAATTAATAATTTCATTCAAGAGAATGACAATAATGAGACAACATACCAAAACTTATGGGATGCAGCGAAAGCAGTTCTTAGGGGAATTTTTATATCTCTAAATGCTTACATAAATAAAATAGAAAAAGAGGACGTTAATGAATTGGGCATACAACTAAAAAAACTAAAAAAAGAACAACTCAAAAATCCTCAACTAAACACTAAATTAGAAATATTGAAAACCAAAGGAAAAATTAAGAAAATTGAAATTAAGAAAACTATTGAACTAATAAATAAAACTAAGAGCTGGTTTTATGAAAAAACCAATAAAATAGATAAGCCTTTGGTTAATTTAATTAAAAAAAAAAAGAAAGAAGAAAACCAAATTACTAGTATCAAGAATGGAAAGGGTGAAGCTACCACCAAGGAAGAGGAAATTAAAACAATAATTAGGAATTATTTTGACTAACTATATGCCAACAAATTTGACAATCTTAGTGAAATGGATACATATATACAAAAATATAAATTGCCCAGATTAACCGAAGAGGAAGTAAAATACTTAAATAACTCCATCTCAGAAAAAGAAATTGAACAAGCCATTGATGAACTCCTTACAAAAAAATCTCCAGGGCCAGATGGATTTACATGCGAATTCTATCAAAAATTTAAAGAAAAATTAATTCCAATACTATATAGACTACTTGGGAAAATAGGTCAAGAAAGAGTCTTAACAAATTCTTTTTATGATACAAATATGGTGCGGATACCTAAACCAGGAAGAGTCAAAACAGAGAAAGAAAACTATAGACTAATTTCTCTAATGAATATAGATGCAAAAATTTTAAACAAAATATTAGCAAATAGACTGCAGCAACTTATCACAAGAATAATACACTATGACCAGGTAGGATTTATACCAGGAATGCAGGGTTGGTTCAATATTAGGAAAACTATCAGCATAATTGAGCATATCAACACCAAAACCAACAGAAACCACATGATCATCTCAATAGATGCAGAAAAAGCTTTTGATAAAATACAACACCCATTCCTATTAAAAACACTAGAAAGCATATAGTAAATGGAGTCTTCCTTAAAATAATAAATAGCATTTATCTAAAACCTCCAACAAGCATTAAATGTAATGGGGACAGGCTAGAAGCATTTCCAGTAATATCGGGGGTGAAACAAGGATGTCCATTATCACCACTGTTATTCAATATTGTACTGGAAACGTTAGCTTTAGCAATAAGAGAAGAAAAAGAAATTGAAGGCATTAGAATAGGCAAAGAAGAAACAAAGCTATCACTCTTTGCAGATGACATGATGACATACTTAGAGAATCCTAGAGAATCAAGTAAAAAACTACTTGAAATAATAAACAACTTTAGCAAAGTTGCAGGCTATAAAATAAACCCACATAAATCATCAGCATTTCTATATATTACCAATAAAGCCCAACAGCAAGAGATAGAAAGAGAAATTCCATTTAAACTTGTTATAGACATTATAAAATATTTAGGAGTCTACCTCCCGAAACAAACCCAGGAACCCTATGAACACAATTGCAAAACACTTCTCACACAAATAAAATCAGATCTAAATAACTGGAAAAACATCACTTGCTCATGGGTAGGCTGACCTAATATAATAAAAATGACAATCCTACCTAAGCTAACTTACTTATTCAGTGCCATACTAATCAAACTATCAAAAAATTATTTCACAGAGTTAGAAAAACTAATAACAAGATTCGATTGGAAAAACAAAAGGTCCAGAATATCAAAGGAACTAATGAAAAGAAATGCAGGGGAAGGTGGCCTAGCAATTCCAGATCTTAAATTGTATTATAAAGCAGCAATCATCAAAACTGCTTGGTACTGGCTAAGAAATAGGGAGGTATCAGTGGAATAGGTTAAATATGCATGACACAGTAGTCAATGACTATAGTAATCTATTATTTCATAAACCCAAAGACCCCAGCTTCTGGGATAAGAACCCACTCTGAAAAAAACTGCTGGAAAACTGGAAAACAGTATGGCAGAAACTAGGCATAGACCTAAACCTCACACCATATACCAAAATAAAGTCAAAATGGGTTCATGACTTAGATATAAAGGCTGATACTATAAGTAAACTGGGAGAACAAGGAATAGTTTACCTATCAGATTTATGGAGAATAGAAGAATTCATGACCAAACAGGAGATAGAGAACATTATGAAAAGCAAAACGGATAATTTTAATTATATTAAATTGAAAAGTTTTTGCACAAACACCGCCAATGCAACTAAGATTAGAAAGAAGGTAGAAAATTGGGAAAGAATTTTTACAACCAGTCTCTCTGATAAAGGCCTCATTTCTAAAATATATAGAGAATTAAGACAAATTTATAAGAATACAAGCCATTCCCCAATTGATAAATGGTCAAAGGATGTGAACAGACAGTTCTCAGATGAAGAAATTAAAGCCATCTATAGTCATATGAAAAAATGCTCTAAATCATTATTGATTAGAGAAATGCAAATCAAAAAACTCTGAGGTACCACATCATACCTATCAGATTGGCCAACATGACAAAATAGGAAAATGATAAATGTTGGAGAAGATGTGTGAAAATTGGAACACTAATGCATTGTTGGTGGAGTTGTGAAAGGATCCAGCCATTCTGGAGGACAATTTGGAATTATGCCCAAAGGGCTACAAAAATGTCCATACCCTTTGATCCAGCAATAGCACTTCTAGGGCTATATCGCAAAGAGATCATACAAATGGGAAAAGGATGCACATGTACAAAAATATTCATAGCAGCTGTTTTTGTGGTGGCAAAGAATTGGAAATTGAGAGCATGCCCATCAGTTGGGGAATGGCTGAGCAAGTTGTGGTGTATGAATGTAATGGAATACTATTGTGGTATAAGAAATAATGAATAGGCTGACTTCAGAAAAACCTGAAAAGACTTATGTGGTCTGATGCTGAGTGAAGTGAGCAGAACCAAGAGGATTTTGTACACAATAACAGCCACATTATGCGATGACTAATATTGTTAAACTGAACCCTTCTCAGCATTACAAGGATCTAAGACATCTCCAGAGGCCTCGGGATGGAAAATGCTGTCCACATCCAAAGAAAGAACTGCGGAAGTTGATTCACTATCACTTATTTTTACCTTCTGTTGTTTTGTTTCATCTTTCTGATAGTTCCTCCTATTGGTTTTAATTTTTACTTACAATGTCACTAATGTGAAAATAAGTTTAATAGGAATGTAAATGTAAAGCCTATATCAGATTGTGCACCGTCTTGGGGAAGGCCGGGGTAGAGGAATGGGGAGAAAAGTTTTCAACTCAAAAGAATATGGAAGTGATTGTAGATAAATCAGAATAAATTGACAAAATAAAAATAAAAATAAATAAATAAGTAAATAAAATGAGGAAAATAATGGCATTCATATCTCAGAGTTGTTGCGGGGATAAAATGAGACACTATTTCTAAAGCATTCTGTGAACCTTAAAGGACCATGCAAATGCCAGTTGCTGCTAGTTCTTATTTTATAGATGCAAATTGGTGACACAGATCTTGAAATTCCCTACTGCAGGACCCCCAGTGCATGCCTCTTTCCATAGCTTATCGTGCCTTTCAAGGTGAGCATCTGCATGCTTCTTCCTTCCCTTCTAGCTTACTCCCACATCTCTTCCACCTCCCCACCAGCCGCCTTGCCCGCACTCTCCCTTCCCTCCTCCTTTTTAAGCTCTCTTTTCTGTTTTGTCTTCCCCTATTAAGTGAAGAAACATTTACTGAGCACCCACTATGTGCTAGGCACTATACCAATCTCTGGGCATACAGAGAAAAGAAAACATAGTCCCTGCCCTCGAGGAGTTTGCAATTTAATGGGAGAGACAATATCCAAACAGCTGGGCCCAAAGAAGATCTATACAGGAGAGATTGGGAATGATCTCAGAGGGAAGACCCTAGCAGTGAGGGAGGCAGGAAGAGGCTTCTTGCAGAAGGTGGGATTAGCACCAAGTCCTGAAGGAAGCCAAAGGAAAAGGAGAGAAAATGAACTGATTCTATGGAATATCTTATTCAAGGATGAGGAAGGAGGTAGAGAATGTGAGAGTATCAGAAAACTAGAGAGGTGGGGGGAGGCCAGGCTCCTCTCTGTGAACTCTGCCATCTAGCAGTATCACTATCCTTGTTCTCACACACAACTCTGTACCTCCCAAGTCTGACTTTCCCTGGCTATCCCCATGCCTGGAGTTCTTTGTAGGAATTTGAGACAGCTCTAATGCCACCTTCTAGCCTTTCCTCCTCCCCCTCCCCCAACACACCCCTCTCGAAAATTTGTCCTGGGGAAGCTAGGAGAAGCATGAGCTTTATTACCATGTGGTGAACCAATCAGGCAAAAATGAAAGCAACACACACACACACACACACACACACACACACACACACACATACACACACACACACACACACACACACACACATACACACACACACACTCACTCACAAGCACACGCACACATTATATGACAACCTGCATTCACAGACAGAGATTCAGGGCACTCACATGCAGGAGAATCATACAGCGGCAAGGTTTTGGTGGGAGTACACACTCAGAATGGAGAGTGAGTACGTCAGTTGTCCCTTAAAGGGAGGTTTGGTTGGAAGGATCAGCACAACATGTGAGAGAAGATATTCTTAATCAGACCAAGGTCTGGTGGGGAAGTTCCCCAGGATTCCTTATTGATGACTGGTTCAGGGATTCCAAGAGTAGGTGCTAGCCCACAGACATGCAGTCTGCTGGGAGTCCATTCAGGAGCTGAGATTACTCACAGAATCAGAACAAATCAGGGCTTTTGAAAATACTGGTTGTCTGAGGCAGTCAGGTTGCTCAGTGGGTAGAGCGTAGGCCCTGAAGTCAGGAGGACCTGAGTTCAAATCTGACCTCAGATCAAACACTTGACACTTACTAGCTGTGTGACCTTAGGCAAGTCATGTAACTGCAACTGCCTAAAGAAAATACTGGCTGTTTGCTATTGCTTAAATGTTTTATGGTCCTTAGGACCACTTATACTATGAGTCCATGTTGGAGTCTTATCACTTATAACAACATGGCAATGTATGTCAAAAATCACAATTGTCACTCCTTCCCTCTGCGATTGGTTCTCCTTTTCATTGTATATATTTTGTATCTATATTTGGTTATTTATATGTTGTCTCCCATTAGAACTGAACTCCCTGAGGGTAAGAATTGACTTTCTTTTGTATCCCAAGCACTTAGCACAGTAATTGACATATAACAAGGGCTTGAACAATGCTTGTTAACTAACTGATTGATTGTATAAGAGGATGAAGGTCAAACCTGTGATGTAGGAAGATCACTGACAGCTGAGTGAAAGACGAACTCGAGTAGAGAGAGAAGAGACAAGGAGGCCAACCAAGTAGGCATTATTAGTCCAAGTGTAAGTTGGTAAGAGCTTGCACTAGAGTGGTGATTGTTTCAGAGGAGACAAGTGAATGTATATGAGATGTGTAATAAAGGCATAAATCATAAGACCAGAAAATAGATTGGATATATGGGAAAAGTAAGTAAGTAGAGGAAAATGACACCTAGATCACAAGCTTGGGTAACTGGAGGATGGTGGTGTGGTAACAAATAATAGGGACATTATGAAGAGGATAGTATGAAAGAGAAAGAGTTCAGTTTTGGGGATGATGAGTTTATAATGTATGTGGGACATATATTTTGAGATAATTGGAGGTGGGATACTGTAGCTCTGATCTGGACATTGGAAGCCAGACTGGAGAGAGAGAAGAGATGTCTAGCCAAAAAGGAAGGAGATGTATGGGATGATAGCTAGTGGGAATGGATGGATGGATGGATGGATGGATGGATGGATGGATGGATGGATGGATGGATGGATGGATGGATGGATGGATGGATGGATGGATGGATGGATTAAACCAGTAAGGTGAGAAATGGTCAGGTTTGTAGGTAGTGCAGAAGCAGCTGGGAGGAGGTATGGAAGGGGGAAAGGAGAGAGAAACAGACAGAGAGAGAGAGATTTAAAAATACTGAAAGTGAGAATGATACAAATGGCAGTCTTCTGGAAAATACTGGATGGAATGGGATCATTTGTCTGTGTAGAAAGCTAAGCTTTAGTGAAGAAAAAGTCCACTTCCTCATGTAAGACAAAAGGTACAGGAGGAGATAGTAACAGAAAGCACCTGATCAGTATGAGAAAAAGAGGAGAGAATATGAGGGAGCTCAGTGGATGGCCTAATTTTTTTTTCAGCAAAATAGAAAGCAAGGTTGTGAGTTGAGATGGTGAAGAGAGGAAGAGCCATGAGAAGTTTGAGGAGGGATGCAAAGGTTTAGAAAAGCTACTCTGGTGAGTGAGAAAGTGAATTGATTACACAGATGCAGAAAGATTGCCTTGCCACAGTGAGGACACAGTTAAGATTATGTAAGATTAACCTGTATTGACACAGGCAACATGATTTTATGTCTTTCTCTATCTTCATTCAGCAATATGCAAAGAAGAGCAAAAGGAGTGGGTGAACCTGTATTGACACAGGCAACATGGTTTTATGTCTTTCTCTATCTTCATTCAGCAATATGCAAAGAAGAGCAAAAGGAGTGGGTGATGGGAGAAAACAAAGGCTGAGGTTTGGCAGGGAAAGATTTGTCATAAGATAACAGGTCAGTTAGAAATGAAGTGGTTCACTAAAGGGTTAAAATAGGGAAGGGAAGAGAGTATAACAAGGCAGAGGTGATGGCCTGTGAAAGAACTGAGGGTGGGGGGATTGAAGGTCAAGGATGAGGATGAATTACAAGGTTAGGGTGTACCAGGCAGAGAATCTAGTGGAATGACAAGACATTATTATTAGATACAGAAATTTCAGAGTTAATGAACATAGAAGTGGAACAATGATGAGTCAGAGTAAAATCAAGGGTGGTACCATCTCTGTATCTAGCTGAGTTGGGGTGGAGGAGTAGGTTATGAGATATGAATACACAGAGGAACTGGGGAGTTAGAATGTTGAAGGGAATATCAAGATGAATTTTGAAGGCCTTCATTATGAAGGTGGGAATTGGGAAAGAGAGAAAGACTGGAAACAAGGCACTGAACTCCTTGAGAAAGTAAGGAGAGTGTCCCAGAGAATGTGATAAATAACAGCTACTCGAATCCTGATTGGGTGATGACTATCAATTGAATGAGCCTCAAAGGAGGAGAAGTTGCTGAATGATGAGGGTAGAGGGAGAGGCTGGAAGTGGTGGTGGGAAACAAGAAGTATTTTGGCTTTCTTGTGATGGAGGTATGCCAGCAGCTGGCATGGTGCAAGACAGAGCAGTGAAAGAAAAACAGGGAAGGGAAATGGAGAAAGAAATGTCAGGCTAGGAGAGTCTTAGAGATTAATGCTGAAGACCAGTTTATTTCAGGAATTTTCTCATTATATACCCATAGAAAAACAGCTTTGTACCATGAGAAATGATCTACAAGCCCCAATTAATAACATACACACACTAAGCATTTAAAGATCCTCACTTTCTCATGAGAAAGTAGTTTTAATACCAAAATTCCTAGCTATTGTTTCCCTGCCAAGTTCTTAGTATTATCTGCCCAAGTCAGCCACCTGGCCTCAAGGCTGTTCATGGGTGAGAACTTAAAATCAACAAACTATAAGATGTAGAATTGGGAAAAGAGTCATGGGAGTGTTTATCCAGAGGCAAGCCTCTATATGTACTGACCCCTTAAATCTATAAGGACTTAGAGAATTTCCATAGGGACTCAGCTCCCTACATCTCCCCTTTGTTTCTTAATTTAAGTTCATGTAATTGACTCATGATTAGTTTAATGGTTGCTGATATGAATCTCAAAAGGAATGGGAAACAAAACCAAAAACAAATTAGGCCAATACCATAGGTGATAATATGCAAAAGCAAGGATATGCTCAGAAAGGGTGAAAGTTGGTGTAATGTGGACAAGATAATATTAGCTACTTTATTGGGGTCAATCCTAAGGCAGAGACTGTTTTGAATATTGGAAGTAATATCATGAAGGGTATTAATATTGAGGGTAATATTAGAATTGTGTCAGGCCCCCGGTAGGTCGGCACATATCTTGTCTCATGAGATATTAGGATCTGAAGCATCATAGGGTAGCAGGGTAATGTAAATTTATAAATATCTATAATCACATTGTAATAGCAACCTTGTTTTCAAGGTTTCTAACTCATCTCCTAAATACAATACAGATTGCTCCAATAAATTGACTTTATACAATATATCTCTATCAATAGCTTCTTGTTCTTTAAGTGCTAAACTTACATTTTTTGCTAAGTCATTTACAAAGTGTGCAGTTTATACTTCAGATTGTAGCGCAATAGGTGAAACAGTAGTGGACACAATAAGAGAAGCAGCAGTGATTACACCAGTAATAAGGAGACTAATAAGTCATTTTGATTGACTTAGGGAGGAAGTAATAATCTGAAGAGCATGTTCCAATAGAGTTCTGGAACTATTCATGTGAGATGTTAGTAGGGAAAATAGCCAATGATGGTTATTCTACCAAAAGTACAATATAGTCATTATTATCAATACATTGTTTGAGAGTACAATTGACACAAGTAACATTCTATTCAAAAGTATTATTAGATTGAGTAAAATTTACATATCCATTAGATGAACTGATGTTAAAAGATGATGCAACAAGAGAAAGACGGGGTTCAGTATCCTTGCTAACTTTTGTAAAACATATAGGTGTCTTGGATGTTAGAGATCTGAGAGTAATTGTAAAGTTGGTTCTGTCCTGGAGGAAGGGGTATTCTTGGCCTCTGAATATAGGGGTGTTATTAGTATATATAGTTCCCAGTTTGTCCATATATGTGAGGGGTCGCAACCAGGGTGGAAAAGGAAAATAAGTCCAGTGCTGAGCACTCTGTATATTACACACTTGAGCAGAAATTAAGGCTATCATTGCTAAAAATACAAGTTCGGGAGTCTTCCATTGCTCGAGGAGAGAGAGCTTTCACTTGACCCCATGTGGGAAAGAGACTTGTCATTGTAGATCGGCTCCTTCTGTGCTTTCACTGAATCCTCATACTCTGCATTCGAGCTGTGAGTTGTGGTACACGCTCAGACATTTTTCTCAGGTATCCAGACAGGTTTATCAAAGATTTCTGAAAAAACACAAGCATATCCTCGTCCCCATGTTACTAATGGATCCGGGCCTCTGAATGTTTATTTTTCTCAAGACATTTTTTGGCGAGAGTGTACCCATCTTTGTTAATATTTTAAAAATTAAGGATATATAATGCAATAGCCAATAGCCCAAGTACCCCAATTTTTTGTTTAAGAAGAATAGTTTTAATAGTTTTGTTTTTGATTATATAGAATGCTTGTGATTAGAGAAATGTTATAAAAAGCATAAAAGGAAGAAAATGCTTTGCTAACGTAAGCAGAAGCATTATCTGTTTTAATTTGTTTAGGTTCACCCATAACTGAGAAGGCTCGTAAAATATGATTGATTACATATTTAATTGTTCCACTTGTTTGTAAAGTGGTAAAAGTGGAAGAAGAAAAGGTATCGACTATAACATGAATATAAGAAATCTTTTCAAAAGAAGCCATATGAGTTACATTCATTTGGTAAATAAGGTTGGGAGAAAAGTATTTGGGATTAATGGGAAAAGAAGGAAGGTTAATAAAAGCGATATATTTGGAACAGCTTTTTTAAAAACAAATTCTTTGTACTATGTTTCTAAGAGTGCAGGGGTTTATTTATTCAAAAATAGTCACAAAATGTTATCCTTTCTACAGTTAATGTTGCTGCATTGGTAGAATATAATTTATACACACACACACACACACACACACACACACACACACACACACATATATATATAGTAGAATATAGTTAATAAAAGGCCCAATAAAATCTTAATAAAAACTTAAGTGATAGCATTTTGGTGAAACGGGATGACAGCTTGTTGTACGGTAGGGGTTAAAAGCGTTGGGTAGAATTGTAGTTGAGAATCAGTAATGGCATCACCTTCAGTAAGAGGTTTGGGTACATTAGAATGTGCTCGTATGTGAGCAATATAAAGGGGATTGGCATGAGACTGAATAGGGGTTTGTAACTGTTGAAAAAGGGAAGAGAAATCAGGGGACAATATATGGCTTAATTTTGTTATTTGTATATGTTGACAAACATACATAGAATATTTATTGTCTAACATTACATTAAGAGATTCAGAAAAAAATTTTTTTTTGGAAAAAGAGAATCAAACCAAAAAGTTCTGCCTTCTGGGCAGAGGAAAAGGAAGTTTGAATTACTTTGTGACGGTGTTGAGAAATATAATAACCAGCTTTTCCACTGCTTAAGCTGTCAGTAAAGGCAGTGAGTGCTTGGGGTATAGGGGTGTATTGTATGACTTTTGGGAAAATCCAAAAATAATTAGTGAAAAAAGATAATATGTTAAATAAAAGAGGATGATTATCAAGTTTCCTTATAAATATAGAGAGAGCAACTCGACAATCTTTAGAGGAGGCTATTAGGGAATCAAGCTGTTGTTTATCATAGGGCTGATGAATCACCGGAAGAAAATGTCCTGACAATCATATCTTTTTGACAGTCATTAAACAATGCTACTATGGTAGTATAGGAAGTAAGTGAACTAGCGAACTGGTGAGGGAGATGAATCCACTCAATTGCACTAGCAGTTTCAAATAAGACTCTAGTAGGAGAAATAGGTGTGATTAATATAGCTGTTTGTACTTTTTTGTGGGGATTAATAGGAAGTAATTGGGCCTTCAGCTTTCATTCTACTAGTTTAAATTTATCTTTTGTCTGAGGTGTAAATATTCTCAGTGAGGTGTCTGAGGGTGGTAAAAAGATTAGATAATTGATTAGTGGTGATCTGTGAGGCAGGCTGAAGCTAAATTAATATCTTTAAGAAATTTTTGAAAATCATTAAGAGTTTTTAAGGAATCTTGCTTAATTTGTAATATTTTTAGGTCTAATTATAGACTGTGAGACAATATGTCTAAAGTAAGTAAAGGGTGATTTCTTTTGTACCTTTTCAGGAGCAATTATAAGTCCGTAAGACTGAAGAGCTTGTTCAAGCTTAGACATTAATAAGGAAAGTTCACTAGTAGTAGAACAACTGTAAAGTATATCATCCCTATAATGAATTATTTTTGCCTGGGAATATCTCTGTCTAACAGGTTTGATAGCAGTATGAACAAAATTTTGGTACATGGTGGGAAATATTCCTCCTTAAAGGAACACAATACGGAAACTTCAGACACTGATTTTTTTTGTAATTTTATTAATTTATTTTGATTTATCAACAATCACTTCCACGTGCTTTAAATTAAAAAAAAAGTTTAAAATTTTTCTCCCCCTTCCTTCCCACCACCCTCCCTAAGACAGCACACAGTCTCATATAAGCTATATATTTACATTCCTATTAAACATATTTTCACATTAGTGAAGTTGTAAGTAAAAATTAAAACCAATAGGAGGAAGATTAGAAAGAGGAAACAAAACTCAACAAAAGAGAAAAAAATGATAGCGATTCAATTTCCATAGTTCTTTCTTTGGATGTGGATAGCATTTCCCTTCACAATGTCTTAGATCCTTGCATTGCTGAGAAGGGTTAAGGTGATCAATATTAGTCATTGCACAATGTAGCTGTTATTGTGTACAACATTCTCTTGGTTCTGCTCACTTCACTCAGCATCAGACCACACAAGTCTTTCCAGGTTTTTCTGAAGTCAGCCTGTTCACCAATTCTTATAGCACAATAGTATTCCATTACATTCATATACCACAACTTGCTCAACCATTTCCCAATTGATGGGCATGCTCTCAATTTCCAATTCTTTGCCACCACAAAAAGAGCTGCTATGAATATTTTTGTACATGTGGGTCCTTTTCCCATTTGTATGATCTCTTTGGGATATAGCCCTAGAAGTGCTATTGCTGGATCAAAGGGTACACACATTTTTATAGCCCTTTGGGCATAATTCCAAATTGTTCTCCAAAATGGTTGGATCCTTTCACAACTCCACCAACAATGCATTAGTGTTCCAATTTTCCCACATCTTCTCCAACATTTATCATTTTCCTATTTTGTCATGTTGGCCAATCTGATAGGTGTGATGTGGAACTTCAGAGTTGTTTTGATTTGCATTTCTCTAATCAATAACGATTTAGAGCATTTATTCATATGACTATAGATGGCTTTAATTTCTTCATCTGAGAACTGTCTGTTCACATCCTTTGACCATTTATCAAATTGGGGAATGGCTTGTATTCTTATAAATTTCTCTTAATTCTCTATATATTTTAGAAATGAGGCCTTTATCAGAGAGACTGGTTGTAAAAATTCTTTCCCAATTTTCTACCTTCCTTCTAATCTTAGTTGCATTGGCGGTGTTTGTGCAAAAACTTTTCAATTTAATATAATCAAAATTATCCATTTTGCTTTTCATAATGTTCTCTATCTCCTGTTTGGTCATGAATTCTTCTATTCTCCATAAATCTGATAGGTAAACTATTCCTTGTTCTCCCAGTTTGCTTATAGTATCAGCCTTTATACCTAAATCATGAACCGCGGATACTGATTTAATGGAGACAACTATACCCAAATTCAAACTCAAAACAAAAATAGTTATAGTCTCAAGAGCCTTTTACCTCAAAGAACAGGTTTGACTAATCACAGCTTAAAGCCAGATACAGTTAATTTCACTCTCATGGAGTTGCAATAAGCAATAAAGATTTAGTAGGACTCACACACATAAGAGATTTCACTTACTATCAATTTTTTCTCAAAATTTAAGCTTGTCCTGGTGTAAAAGCCAATCATTAGAAATCATTCCTATACATTTGCAATTTCTCAGCAAGCCAAGTTAATTGTTTAGGAACTCTATAATGCAAACAATTCTTTTCTCAGGGCAGATGACCTTGCCCACACAGATGGTTTCCAAGGACCTTGGCAAGGTTACAAAATAAAGGGAATTGCCTTGTGCCCCTCCTTTTCACTCATAAGTAATTAATTAACAGTTCTAGGTTTTAACATTAAAAAAGTAGCTCCAAATAACTTAATTAACAATCTGGTAATTTTCATAAGTGATAGTCAAGTTATTTTAGCTATAAGCCATTCTTTAATTACAGGTAAAGGTGGAAATACCTGATTTTCTAAATGATAGTTATAAAACATTATAAGACATGATTAGCAGGGCTTGATAAAGTAATATAACTGGTTTTACATGAATTTCCCACTGTCCTTTAGTTTCTTTTAGTTCACATTTTAATAACATCCAAATTATGAAAAACTGATTGACATAACTAACACAAAAGTTTACCAATTGGAAATAATACTAGATTTTTAAAACTTGAAACAAACACATCACCAATCAGAAAGAACTAAATTATCTTTTGGTTGTGTTCTGGTACATAAAAACTTTTTTCTTTGATCTGAGGGGAAAAGATTCACCCTCCTTTCCTCTTTCTCTTCCTCTCTCTAGCACCCCAGCCCCAGCCAAGTTGGGCGCCACAAACCGGCCAAAGCTGAATGTGGAAGAGAGGAAGAGAAAATTTTCCAACAACTTTTCTTTCTTGTCTTTCCATCTACATTCAAAACTTGGCCAGAGTCCAGAATGTAAAGAGAAAGAGAATTTTTTCCTAACAATTCTCCGAAAGTTTCCAAATCTTTTATTCTCAAACCCTCTGTTCACACTGTTCATGCAAATAGCTTATGCTTTTCTTTCTACCCATACTGCTGTCATTTGTGAACGCATAAACTTTTTTGCCTTTCTTTCTACCTACTGATCCTTCTGATGGACTTTGATTAAAGTCCCCTTAAAATTGCACACATCTTATTTCTTTCTAATTTTGACCTGCCACTTCGAGGATCCTTCTCAACTTGCCTTTTACCAATCATATAACCTAAATAATAAAGTATTGTTCTCTCTTTCTCTCTCCCATCCACCCATTCCTATAAGGTGGCTGGTATTAGGGAGGGAGAAGGGGAGAAAGAAAGCAGCATTCCGGAGTTCAGCTGCAGCCCTTGGAATGCTGTTCTTGCTACCTGGTTACAAAGAGGTATCAGATTA
This sequence comes from Phascolarctos cinereus, assembly GCF_003287225.1. Taxonomy (NCBI): domain Eukaryota; kingdom Metazoa; phylum Chordata; class Mammalia; order Diprotodontia; family Phascolarctidae; genus Phascolarctos; species Phascolarctos cinereus. Next base: position 63,136,792 of record NW_027555625.1, read on the forward strand.
CACACGGACACTCACTCATACCACACAGAATAACACAGAACAAATACAGACCAAATATGACAGGGAAAATCCAAAAGCTCAGAGGGGTTTGTTAGAAATTCCTTGCACAAATCAAATAATTTCTTCTTTTCATGATTTTCCAGATGTTATGGAAACCGGGCAAAATTTTCCTTAAGGTCTTGGAGAATGAGCTTTCTCCAGGGAGAATACACTTTAACCAAACGAGACGAAAGAAAACTTGAAGGTATTGCTCTCAATCTTTAAATTGAGTCTGACCCATTTTAAAGGAGAGTAGAGAAATCTCCGAATAAGCCTAGTGTCGTGTTTCTTTCAACACAAGTAAAATCCCCTTATCCTCTATCTTTCATTGCACTGGAGCTCCCATTCAGTAAGGCGCCGCTGTGTCACATTCAACCTCTTTGATCCCCCCAGGGTAAAAAGTTTTCCCCTCCAAGGCTCAAGTCATCCCTGTTTGGGTGCCAACTGCCAGCAGCTGGCATGGTGCAAGACAGAGCAGTGAAATAAAAACAGATCAGGCTAGGCGAGTCTTAGAGGTTAATGCTCAAGACTAGTTTATTTCAGGAGTTTTCTCATTATTTGCCCATAGAAAAAACAGCTTTGTACCATGAGAAATGATGTACAAGTGCTAATTAATAACATACGCAAACTAAGTAGCTAAAGATCCTCACTTTCTCATGAGAAAGTAGTTTTAATGCCAAAATTCATGTCTATTATTTCCCTGCCCAGTTCTTAGTACTATCTGCCCAAGTCACCTACCTGGCCTCAAGGCTGGTGATGAGTGAGAACTTAGAATCAACAAGCTATAACAAGTGGAATTGGGGCAAGACTCATGGGAGCATTTATCCCGAGGCAAGCCTCTATATGTACTGACCCTTTAAGTCTGTAAGGACTTAGAGATTTTCCATAAGGACTCAGCTCCCTATAGAGGTATGAGTGAAAATACAAATACTGCTAGAAACGATCAGCAGGGAAGCTGTGTCCTCAGAAAAATAAAAGTCAGGTTTTGGTGAGTACAAGTAGGTAGAAGGGGTAAGAAAAAAAGGGTTGAAGATGAAAACAGGTTTGTTACTTATGGAGCAGAAATTCCAGAGAGCATTGTGAAAAGCGTAAATAGCTTTAGAGTAAGATACTACAGAAAATTAGTACTTGGAAAGCTATTGTAACCATGGTCTTTATTACTATGCAGTACAGCAAGCTGGGGTTAGGTTAACACAGTAGGACTATGTTGTTTTCTTCTTTGGTAACCTTAACACTTACTAAAGTGCCTGCTGCTTAAAAAATGTTCTCTATACTTGCCTATCTGTCTGCTAGTCTGTTTACCCATCCATCCATCCATCCATCCATCCATCCATCCATCCATCCATCTCTCTCTCTCTCTCTCTCTCTCTCTCTCTCTCTCTCTCTCTCTCTCTATCTATCTATAACCTTAGGCCAAGAGAGTGAATTTATTGGTCATAAGAAGCAGGGCCATAATTTGAAATTGGGTCCTCTGGCCACAAATCTAGTTTTTTTTTCTATTATATCATGATTAGCTTGTAGGGAAGGCAAGGGAAAGCAAGAGATATGAAGTCTAGTCAGTAATTTATGTTTATCATCATTCAACCACTCAGAGATCTGGGAATTTGTGAAGGAAACAATTCTTGTACTCACATTTCAGTGAGCTCAAATCTCACCTGAAGAACCCTAGGATGCTGAGCCTGTACCGGATAGTGACCACTACCACATTTTGGGTGGCAGACAATATCCAACTGTCACATAGGAAAGCAGCACCAGAAGTGAGAGCACCACCGTGGATCCACACCATCACCTGCAGGAATCAGACATGGTTTTCCTTACTGGAGCAAGTCACACTAAGCATGGCTCTGCCACTACTTTGCTCAACAGGAGAATACGGTATCCTGTTATCTTGTGACCGATGTTAAAGTATCTCTAAATGTGGGTGAATTTACTTATCAAGATACTGCATATCAAGAGTTGACAGAATGCATCTGAACTATTCTCAGGTAAGAGCCCACTTGACTTGACTCAGAGGCAGTTCAGATCCTCCTTGGAATCTTTCTGGCTGAATCAGCTCCCTGAGGTCCTCCTGCTGCCAAAAATACACACAGAGCAAAACAGCCTCTTCTAAAGAATCCTTGTTCCATTGAAACAGGGAAAGGAGGCAGGACTCCCTTCCATGGGACACAGGCCCAACCAGACAATAGAGAATTGTACGGTGGGAAATAAGCTCTCAGTGTCACATTATCTTGTGTTTCAACTGTGGCCCAGAGAACCTTTCTATGTAACAGTAGCTGCTCTCTCAAAGCCAAGGGAAGCTGCTAGAATAGATTACCATTAGGTATTGCCTTGCATTGGTTCTTTTTTTAAAAATTAATTTATGGAATAAAACAATCATTTGTATGATACAGTATAATTAAAAAGATGATTGCACAGGAAAATGCAATCCTAATATGTACAATTTCCTATTGCTTTTAAATATGTAACCGAGTTATCAAAGTAAATTTTTTTTTCTTTTTGGTTCTTATATGTTACTCACTTTATAAGGAGAAGTTTCCACTGATTAAAACCAATCTTTACAAGACTCTAACCCCTCTGCTACTCATAAGCCTGTGTCTAATTCTTCCCATTATATCTGTATTTTGGAGATGGGGTGGGGCAGGGAGGGATGTCATTTCTTTCTTATATCACTGACACCAAACACAATGCCCCAACTACAACATAGGAGACCAAAATAACTTTTAGCCAAGGCTAAGCTTTGGGGGGAACATACCTTCAGGAAACCAGAACCAGTAAGAGTTGAAAATCAAATTTTCTCCTTAACAGCATAATGATGTTGTTGTTGAGCTCTGTCCAATTCTTTGTGATGCTGTATGGGGGTTTCTTGGCAAAGATACTGGAGTGATTTGCCATTTCCTTCTCTAGCTCATTTTACAGATGAGGAAACTGAGGCAAACAGGGTGAGGTGACTTGCCCTGGGTCATACAGCTAGTAAATGTATCAGGCTGGATTTTAACTCAAGAAGATGAGTTTTTCCTGACTCCAGGCCTGGACTTTATCCTCTGGGCCACCTAGATGCCTTTCAAATATACAGAGGCAGATTTCAGCCTCATAGAAGGAGGAATTTGCTGACCATGTGAGTTTTTGCACAAGGGTTGAGCTAATTGCCTTGAGTAGTAGTGAGCTCCCTGCCAGGACAACTTCAGGGAAGACTAGATGACTTGTCAGAGATATTTGGAGAACATGATCGTTCCAAAACTGGTAGGATGAGGTGACCTCCAAGGTCAAACACAGTTCTCATGCCTTAGGATTCTCATCCCCTGGTGTGGAAGATATAGAGATCTGGCTCACTGGCAATCTGATGCCCTCCTTTGCATGGATAGGAACATAGATGTTGAGGTACAAACAGTCTTCAGAATTGGCAGGAATAGGGTTGTTTACTTTCATGCCCTCTGCCATTTTCTCCAGGGGAGCGACATCCTGCAAACACCTGAAAAGTATAAGAGATGAATGATCTGAATAAAATCACATGGGGATAACAATAACAATAATAATGGTTACTGAGTGCTTCGAGGTTTCCAAAGCATTTTACAAACATGATGTTATTTGACCATCACAATAATTTTGAGAGGTAAGTGCTATTTTTATCCCAATTTTCCCAGGTCAAACCCACTGCTCCCCAACAATCCCACTCCCAACCCAGCTTAGGAAAGCACAGAGCTAAAAATCTGTGCCATATAGTTTACTAGAATGATCCAACTGAGCAAAGACTTAAGGAGTACCTATTATGGGTAATGCCCCCAGCTCTGAATTGAGGATCAAATGGCAGAAATTTCCATTCTCCTAGAGAACAATGACCTGTGCACCATCAACTAGGAATACAAGGGAGAGGTATAAAGGAGAGCTCCCGGCAAAGAGCTAGGAAAAGATTTGAGGAGGGTCAGGAAAGGCTCTGCTGCAAGTGGAAGTGTCCAAGTTGGGTCTTTAATGAAGAGTCTTCAACAGAACTAGACTGGAGGAAGTACTTTCTGGGAATGGGAAAGACAGTAGATAAAGAATACAGACAGGAGACTGCAGGAGATGAAAGACAGATGAAAAGTAGTTACATTGGGCTACAATATGAGCCAGAAAGACACATTCCTGAGTTCCAATCCAGCCTCAGATATTTACCTGGGCAAGTCATTTAACCTATTTGACATAAGTTTCCTTATCTGTAAATGAGCTGGAGGAGGAAATGGCAAACCAATTCCAGTATATTTGCCAAGAAAACCCTAAATGGAGTCGTCAAGAGTGGGATATAATTGAAAAAGAACTGAACAACAACACAACAAATGTGAATAGAGTAGTAGGTGAGAAGACTGGATGCACAGAGTACTGTATTTGGGCTCAGAGAACAGGGGGTTTCATCATAGCTCTCCCTTTTACAGCCTGTGTGAACTTGTTACAGTTTTGTTCCCTTCCTTAAGCCTGCTTCTCCTCTTTGATGAAATGGGAAAAGGACATTGACTTCAATGGTCCTTAAGATTCCTCCTAGCTCTCCATCCCGGAGTCCAAGAGCTACAGACTGCTGAAGTGTCAGGGCACATGGCCACTCTCTGCCTAGATCAGAAGGACAAAGTTCATGTGTGCCTCTGAAAGATCAGTACTCCCCTTTTATCAAAGCAGATCAAAGTATAGCCCCATACAAAATGCCAGGGAGTAACTTTAACATACATCAGCTGGGCTTCAGTTTCTCCTCTATAATCATAGTGGTTTGGGAGGATGAAAATAAAGGAACAATCAAATGCCTCTAGCTTCTGGGATAAGAACTCATTGTTTGACAAAAACTTCTAGGAAAACTGGAAAAGAGTATGACAGAAACTAGGGAAAGACCAATATCTCACAGCATATATGAAGAAAAAGTCAAAATGGATACATGATTTAGATACAAAGGCTGATACCATAAGCAAATTAGGAGAGAAAGGCATAGTTGACCTGTCAGATCTATGGAGAAGGCAAGAATTTCTGACCAAACAAAAGCAGTCTGAAATATAAAATGAATCATTTGGATTACATTAAAGTAAAAAGGCTTTTTACCAACACAACCAATATAACCAAGATTAGAAGGAAGGCAGATAGATAGGAAACCATTTTTATAGCGAGTGTTTCTGATAAAGCCCACGTGTCTCAAATACACAGAGAACTGAGTCAAATTTATCAGAATACAAGTCATTCCCCAACTAATAAATGGTCAAAGGGTAGGAACAGGCAGTTTCCAGATAAAGAAATTAAAGCTATCTATAGCCATATAAAATGTTCTAAATCACTACTGATGAGAAAAATGCAAATCATAACAATTCTGAGGTACCCCCTCAAAGCTATTAAATTGGCTAACATGGCAGAAAGGGAAAATGATAAATGTTGGAGGAGATGTGGTGAAACTGGGACATTAAAGCACTCTTGGTGGAATTGTGAACTTATCCAACTGTTTTGGAGAACCATTCAGAACTATGTCCAGAAGGCTATAAAAATGTGCACACCTTGTGATCCAGCAATACCACTTCTAGGTCTGTATCCCAAAGAGATCATTAAAAGGGGAAACGACCCATATGTGCAAAAACATTTACAGCAGCTCTTTTTGTGGTAACAAAGAATTGGAAAGTGAGGTAACACCTGTCAATTGGGTAATGACTGAAGAAATTGCAGCATAGGAATAGAATGGAATGCCATTGTGCTATAAGAAATAATGAGCAGGCAGATTTCAGAAAAACCTGGAAAGATTTATATGAACTAATGATGAGTAAAGTGTGCAGTATACATCGTAGTAGCAACAATGTGCAATGATCTACCGTGAATGACTCTTCTCAGCAGTACAATGACCTAAGACAATTCCAAAAGACTCATGATGGAAAATGTTATCCATGTCCAGAGAAAGAACTATGGAATCTGAAGGAGGATCAAAGCATGCTCTTTTCACTTTTTTGGGAGGAGTTTGAGCAGCTTTTCCCTTTTGTTCTGTTTCTTCTCTCACAACATGACTAATATGGAAATATGTTTACATTATTGCAGATGTATAACCTATAACCAACAGGGATATGCTCATAAATGTGCAATAACAACCTCTCTGGAAAACAAAAAACAAAGAAACCATTATATCCATGACATGCTTTTAATTTAATCTCTATTAGTAACATTTTTCCAGCACTTAAGTCTACACGATCAACAGAAGGATAAATCAAGCCCTGAATGGCAGCATTATCTGATTTCAGAGGGGCAAATACGGCAATGGGTGCCCAAGAGCCGGCTTGAGCTGCCCCCACCGCTTCACCCGACGTGTCAAGGCTCAAAATTTGAATTACACAACCTAACCACTCTCCCTCCCAATTTCTGGAAACTTCTGTGACCTTTCACCTCTTGAAGCTCTTCAGTTCCTTGGTTTTTCTTCAAGATCCCATTTGGGGTCCCATCAGCAAAGATACTGGGGTGGTTCGAAGTATTGCTTTCTCCAGCTCATTTTGCAAATGAGGAAACAGGGTAAAGTGACTTGCCCAAGGTCACACAACTAGGAAGTGTTTGAGGCAGGATTTAAACACCCACTGCTAAGCTCTAGTAATACAAATACCAGAAGAAAGACAACCCAAGAACAATAGGAGCTTACATTCTTATGGAGGAAAACAGATAAAAGATGGGGGGGTGGAGGAGGAGAAAGGGAGAAAGTACCATGAAGAAAGTACTGGGAGAATAAGGAATGTGGTATAGAGAGGAATGAAGACATGGTTAGCTAGCTCTTGCTCCTTAAAATGGAGATTTGAAGGGCTCCCATAAGGCAGAAGCTATCACCTCACCAGGCCACTCATTCTATGTTTGAACAGTTCTAATCCTTAGTACATCTTTGCTGTCATCAAGCCTAATTTTGCCCTTTTGTAACTTTCCCCCAATCTTGCTGCTCCTGCCCTTGGGAAACCAAACAGACCAATTCTAATTCCTCCTTCTTATGATCTTTCAGGTGTTAAGACAAAGAGTGCTTCTACCCTCATCAAACCAATGGCATCCAAACTCTTAATGGGTACAAGGCAAGATCTCCACAGTGATCATTCTGTACTAGCCCCTACCTGACCACTTCTCAGGTACATTGTAGAGGATGATTCTTGTCCATGTAGAAGTGGGTCTAGGAGGCTTCTCAGGTGTCTTTTGATTTTGGAACTCTGTGGTTTGGCCAATCTCCACCCACTCTCCCATTGAGGACTCAGAGCTGCCAAGGGGGCCCCAAGTAAATAGACAACATGACTTCAAGAACCTTCCCCAGGGAAATGGGAATGTGTTTCAATAGCTCTGTTAGGGGCTGCATGCCATTAAATGTACCTAATCATAGCCAATTCCCTTCAAGGTAGAATGTGGTTAGAACAACAAGTGGATAGAAAGGGGAAAGGAAGAGGCCATCCTAGCCTCAGTTTCCCCATCTGTAAAATCAAGGGTTTGTAAAGAAAGAAACAACCATTTTAAGTACCTACTATGTGCCAGGCACTGAGTTAGCACTTTACACATGTCTTATTTGATCCTCACAGCAACCCTGGAATTACATACTGTTGTTATCACCCCTACTTTACAGTTGAAGAAAATGCCCAGCATCACACAGCTAGTTAGACATCTGAGACTAGATTTCAACTCAGGTCTTCCTTTATCTCAACCCATTGCTACCACCACTGAACCACCTTGCTGCCTCTACACAGCTGTGGAAAAGAATCACAGCTCTGCACAGGAGGCCACAGAAAGTCAGAAAGAAGCACTGGGACTATATTTGGCCTATGGAATGGTTAGAGACTTGTCTGGGTGTGGTAAAGATTGGAATATAGTCTGAGTCCTAGCAACTGGGAGTCAGAGTGACTGACTTGGTGAGTGAAGAATAGTTCTGTGACGTGAACCAGCTTATTCCCTCCCCATACCAGCTTGAACCTCTCTCACTTCAGAAAGACTTAAAACGTAGATTGGCCAATCAGGAGAAAGACATTTGTTGGCACACTGTGAGCTTAACCTTCCATAATGCTTTTCATGCTCTGACATAACAGACATTGCTTTGCTTTGCTCTCTGAGTGAACCCAAGGCCTCCTGCTTGATTTTGCTGACTAGACTTGTCTACCAAGGATGTGGCCCACTGGACATTTCTTTCACTTTTTTATGGCCCTACCCCATTACAGGCACTATCTTGACACTCCCTCTTTTACAACATCCTATATTTAGGGTTGGCAGAAAACCAGAAATCCTGGGGCCATGCTATTGGTTTTATGAAAATATAATTTTGGCTAATGAAGGACACAGTCATCCTGAGCCAGGAGATGGGGGGGGTGAGAGAAAATGGCTCTGAAGATATAATGTCCCCTTTGTCTATCCTTCCTTGAGCTCATTTTCACAATGAACGTCCATGTATATCTCTATATGCATGATGCATCAACTTTCAGAGAAATAAACATGCATGTACAGCCTAATTTTATTTGTCTTTCCTCGAACAAATTTTGTAAAGGTTGACAGTTGACAGTGAGAAGATACCAAGTTCAATGTTGGAGAATTTAGTGAATGTATAAGAAAGAATAGGAGTAACTGAGAGAGTATGAAAAGGATGATTTTAGTTGTATCCTATAGGAAGGGAAGAGAATGAAATTGAGTCAATGGTCAGCTTGGCATTGAAAGCCCTCCACAATCTGGCTCCCACATGTTATGTTCTACTTCAGCCTGTCTGCTTGCTGTCTCTGGCATATAACATTTCATTTCCTGTCTCTGTAGGCAGTTCCACATGTCTAGAATGCACTCAGTCCTCGTGACTTCATGGCACAGTCAGGGAGGTTATAAAGGGAATTCTTGACCAGGGAGGGGTTGGACTAGAGGGCCTCAGAGGATCCCTCCAACTCTGAGCTTCTATGATTCTTACAGTGTGCCCTTCCCTCAGACCAAGGGGTAGAGCTTCACGAGGCTTTTAGTAAACAAACAGTATGGCTCCCAGAGCTTTCTTGAGGGCTGTTACCTCCCAAAAGATAACAATTTCTATCTTGTAACAAGAGATTTTTGTTCCCAACTGGCACAATTCTTAGAATCTTCCCCAAGTCAATCGACACCCATTGTAGGTCGGAGAAAATCACAGAATTACATAATTTTCATTGTGGAAATTTGATCTGTTAACCAAACGTCACAACTGCACAAGACATAGGTGGTCACTTGATTTATTGCAAGAGAAAGGCATATACATGGAGGAACTCCTTATACTAAGGAACCCACCCCACAGACAATGCCTTGGTTATTTATGGGGTACAGGAAACAGGAGAGGTCTCCTGGGAGAAGTAGAGGGCAATCCCTTCCCTAATGGAAGTAACATGGGAGGAGGACTGAAACAGTAGTGGAGGGGGAATGAGAGGAAGCAGGAGGACTTGGGAACATCAGACCATGGAGGGAGGGTGTTCTGTTTATCTGAAAGAGTCTCAGCTGCATAAACAAGTTTATCAGTCTGAGCAGACTGGCCAGGGCCAGAAAGTTTAATAGAGTTCAGTTACAAAAGATCAGTGTTGTTAGTTTAAGGAGGCTTCATCTCTGGAAAGTAGGTTAACTCAAGAACACAAGCTCAGGGGCCCCTCTACAGATCTCAGGGACCATTTATTCTAACCCATCTTGGAAAGAAATCCCTCCTGTAACAGGATCATACAGGACTGACCACACCCACCTGTTGGTCATCTCTTAGCCTGTTACTTGACTCATTACCCTCTTCATTCTCATTACTTGATTTCTCTAATAATTCAAAGCTATATCCAGCTATTTCCTTATTAATTATTAAATTAAAATATTTCTCTTTTGTCAATTAAGCTTTAAGAGAATTCTGGAAATGCTAAAAATGGCAATAACATAAGAAGAAGAAAGGCAGAGAAGTGGGCCAAGAAGACGGACAATTTTTCCTGTTTGTTGATGACATGGTAGTTTACTTAGAAAATCCAAGGGAATCAGCAAAAGAAAGTAATAGCTCAAAAAATAGTTGCAGATTACAAAATAAACCCACAAAAATAAGTAATACTTCTATATTATATAGCAAACTCCCAAAGGCAGTAATAAAAAGATTCATTCAAAATAAGTGAATAAATGTATAAAATAATCAAGACAAGAAGCAATCATAAAAAGGGAAATCACATTCCAGATAACTACAAAATGTATCAAATACCTAAGTACTACCCTCTCAAAGCACTCGAAAGACTTGGATAAATTCAATCACAAAGTGCTCCTTAAAGAAGTAAAGAGTAACATAAATAGCTGGAACAATATTCAGTGCTTGTGGCTAGGCTGTGTCAATAGAATAAAAATGATAATGTTGTCAAGATTAATTTATACTTGGAATGCTATACCAATCAAATTACCAAGGGGATACTTCACAAAACTTGACAAAGTCCATTTGGAAAAACAAAAGATATAGAATATTAAGGGAAATATAGAAAAGAAATAGAGATGAAGAGAGAATAGCACTTGCAGATCTCAAAGTATGTTATAAAGCAGCAGTCATCAAAGCCATCTGGTACTGGTTAAAGAATAGAGACAGATCAGTGGAACAGACTAGACAAGAGTCATTCAGAAACAATAGAACTCAATAACCACGTGTTTGATACACTGGAAAACATTAGTTGCCTATGGAAAAAATTCCTTAATTGATAAATACCACTTGGAAAACTGGAAAGCAATGTGTTAGAAATTAGGCTTAGCCCAACATCACCTTATACAACATTCCATAATAAATTCAAAATGGATGAGTGTGTTCAGTATTAAAAATAATGCCTCAAAAAGTTAGGGGGAGTAGGTCATCTACCCTTCATGGCTGTAAGTAAATGATGCCTTAATTATAAAAGGTAAATTGGCTAATTTTGATTACATAATTGAAAAGATTTTGTGTGAACAAGATAACTGTGTGGTAAGAAAAGGCTTTTCAAATAGCTTTTACAATGTAAATCAATGCACAAAAAAAAAAAAGCCACACCTAGGGGACAACTCTGTCTCTCACTGACTGCATTTTAAGAAGCTGAACTATTCTGTGTCTCTGCATGGGGGCGGCTCTCCTGCCTTCTCTCACCTAGAACAGTGGCTTTTCTGTTCCTATTCTGACTATTCTTTCCAGTTCTAGGTGGAATGTAGGAGACAGCTACAACCTTGTAGGTTTTGAAAGGTCAGAATAGCCACCCAACAGAAGTCCTGGATATCTTATCCATACTAACAGATTTTCCAGCAAATATGAGGAGCAATCTGTTTCACTCAGCCCAGCAGTGACTTGCAGTAAAGGAGCAGTGAGGACCAGCAGCTGCTGCATTGGGAAGTGAACTTGGTGACAAGAACGTTGTAGCATCTGCCTTAAATTCAAGCCTGTTCTCATGGACCAAGATGGTAGACAGGAGAGTCCCATTTTATACTTCTCAGAAAATATTAATGTTTATACTTCTCAGAAAATATTACTTTGTAAAAGATAATTGGTGTTAATTAGTTAAAATAATACTGGGAAGATAACCTTTGGTATCAATGATAATTAGGAGATATTAACAAGAACTGGGTCCAATGATACTGGAGAGAACACAGCAGAACAGGAACTAGAGTCAATAATCTTAGGAGAATCACCCATAACCCTTCCCTTCCCTTCCCTTCCCTTCCCTTCCCTTCCCCTCCCTTCCCCTTCCCTTCCCTTCCCTCCCTTCCCCTTCCCTTCCCTTCCCTCCCTTCCCTTCCCTTCCCTTCCCTTCCCTTCCCTTCCCCCTTCCCTTCCCTTCCCTTCCCCTTCCTTCCCTTCCCTTCCCCTTCCCTTCCCTTCCCTTCCCTTCCCTTCCCTTCCCCTTCCCTCCCTTCCCTTCCCTTCCCTTCCCTTCCTTCCCTTCCCTTCCCTTCCCCTCCCTTCCCTTCCTTCCCTTCCCTTCCCTCCCTTCCCCCTTCCCTTCCCTTCCCTTCCCTTCCTTCCCTTCCCTTCCTTCCCTTCCCTTCCCTTCCCTCCCCCCCTCCTCCCTCCCCTCCCCTTCCCTTCCTTTCTGCAGAGAGTGCAACACTGATAGTTTGGCCACGTTGTTCAAAACGCAAAACACAAAATTGGCTAAAAGAAGTGTTCACATGGAGGTCAGAAAAAAAGTGAGGAAAGGACACTCTCAAGGTTTGTCTTAAGAACTTTGGAATTGATTTGTGACATGGGAGAGACTGACACAGGACCACTCAGCATGGCATGCCCTCATCAGAGAAGGTGCTGTGCTCTATGAGCAAAGCAGAATTGAAGTAACTCAAAAGAAACACAAGATGTGTAAATTTAGAGAACCCACCCCAAATGTTCATATGGACTATTTGTGCTCGACCTGTGGTTGAGAATTCTGAACTTGGATTGGTCTGATCTGCCACAGTCAGACACACCATGATTTGACTGTAACCTAGGGAGGTCATGTGGTCCTCTTTGAGAACAAAGGACAATCATATACACACATGTGCACACAGATGTACACACACACACACACACACATACACAACACACACTCCACTTGATCATTGTTTGGGCCCTAATGGCTCCAAGTGAATGTAAATAGCAACCGTTCCTGTTTTGGCTAGAAATCCAGAGGGTGTTACCTTCCTAGACTGATTTTTTTAGACTAGTCAAAGAGGCCATTCTTTATCTTGTGTCTTACCTAGCCTAAATCACTGATTTGGCTTTACCTCAGTCAAGTTGAGACCTGGGAAGGACCTTAGTGTAAAAAGGCCAATGTGTCCCACTCCATCCAGGGACATCTCCTGTCATCTTGATCTATATCTTGCCACTGGACCCAGATGGATCCAGAGGAGAAAGTGAGGCTGGTGACTTTGCACAGCCCTCCCTCACTTAAATCCAATTCACTTGCAATTCATGGCATCACCTTCCTGATGTCACTGGTCCTCTTCAAGAATGAAGGACAAACAACAGCCACAACAGGACTTGTTTAGGTACAGGTTGGACCCGTGGTCTCTGCGGTCCCTTCCAATTCTGCACTTCTACGACCCTGGCAGTCTTCACCCAGCGAAGAATAGGAGCTGCCAACATAGGTTCTTAAGCACACAAATGATGTGGCTCTCAGAAGCTTCACTGGGGTGTTTGTTTTCCATTGACATAGTGCCAAGAATTGGCCCTAGGGCAGTGGAAACCTGTTTCAACAGCACTTCCATGAGCTGGGATTGGATGCCCTTAAATGAATCCAGCTCAACCCACTTCCTGCAAGTTGGAATGCAGCTAGAACTACATCTGGTTGGAATGAGAAAAGGGAACCTTCCAAGAGACTTCAAGTTCTATGGTATGGTAGGTGAATAGAAAAATGGACTTAGAATCAGGAAGACTTGAGTTCAAATCCTGACTCAGACACTTGGTTGGCTGTTTTCTTTGTCTTGAAGAGGACCAAAATGACATTAATATGTTGGAGTCAAGGTACAGAGTGTCTGCCTATGGTTGAGCAGACCAATATGAGCTCAGAAGGCTCTACCACAGGTCAGATACAAATAGTGTACGTGGACATTTGAATTAGAGATGTCTCTAAATTTGTGCATTCCTAGTTTCTTCTCAGCTACTACAGTTCTGCTTCACTCATAGATCACAGTGTCTTCCTTTAGGTGCACACACCATGCTGGGAGGTACTTTGCTAGTGTCTTTCATGTCATGCAATCAATCCCACAGTTCTTCAGAGAGACCTTGAGAGAGTCCTTGTATCACTTTTTCTGACCTCCATGTGAGCACCTGTCAGGCATGAGTCTTCTGTAAAACAGTTTTCTAGGCAAACAAACATGTAGCATTCAAACAACATAGCCAGCTAGCTATATGACTCTGGGGATGTCATTTAACCTCTGTCTACCTCAGTTTCTTCATTTCTAAAATAGGGACAATAATAGCAGCTCCCTCCTAGGGTTAGTGTGATGATCAAATGAGATAATGGTTGTAAAGCACATAGTGTAGTGGTTGCCACATAGTAGGTACAATATACAATTTAGCTATTATCATTATTAACTGTAGGTAATAAATATCCATCCAAACAGGATACAAAACAGAGAGCCTTCTTCACAGATAAGCATTCCTATTGTCTCTACTTTCCCAGCAAATAACAATACTTTTGTAATGATGGTGTTGCTTAAGTTTGAAGAGAGTGAAGCTTGATTCAGATGACCTATTCAAAAGTGAAGGGCTTGGAGCCTAAAGACCTGAGATGGAGCCCCTGCACAACTTCTTCTTAGCTGGGGGACTTGGGGTGAAGCACACATTCTGGGCCCTTGAGTCCTTTGTGGTGTAATGAGTGGGTTGGAGCAGACACTCTTCTTTTTGAAAAATTTTTATTTTTGAGGCAAATGGGTTAAGTGACTTGCCCAGGGCTACACAACTAGTTAGTGTTTGAGGCTGGATTTGAACTCAGGTCTTTGACTCCAGGGAATGTGCCTATCCACCATGCCACCTACCTGCCCCTGGATCAGATATTCTTCAAGCTCTTGTCCAGCTTGGATACTCCCCAGTGTTCACAATAAGTCTGGGAGTTGGTGGTGTCTTTTTTATTATTCCCACTGACTTCATAAGGAAAAAGACATTCCAACACGACATAACTGGTGGGTGACAAGTCAAGTATTTCTAAAGGTCACACCAAGCACCAGGCACTCAAGCACTGGGGATGCAAAGAGAGGTAAAAAACTGTCCTCAGGGAGCTCACAATCTAATGAAGGGAGACAAGGTGCAAACACCTAAGGATAAACATCATATACACAAGGCAAACTGGGGGATGATCAACAGTAAGAAGGCACCAGCTTTAAGGCGCACTTAGCAAAGGCTTCTGGCAAAAGATGAGATTTTAGCTGAGCCTTAAAGGAAGCCAGGAGGGGAAGATGAGGAGGGACAGGGTTCCAGGCATGGGGGCAGCCAGAGAGAGTGCCCAGAGCCCAGATATGGAGGAGGCTAGTGGAACTGGACCAAAGAGTACATGACAGGAGCAAAGTGCAGGAAAATGTGGGGAGGGTTCAAATTCTGAAGGTCTTTAAACACCAGACAAATGGTTTAATATTTGACCATAGAAGTAAAGGGAACCATTAGAGAGTTTATCACATGAAGGGTGACATGGTCAGATTTGAGTGAAGGATGAGCTGGAGTGGGAAGAAAACTGAGGCAAGAGAAACTAGGCTGCAGGCTATTGTAAGGTCATTTGAGGTGACTCTGCCACCTAGCTACCCTTACACTCTATATTATCTGTATCCTGCCTTCATTGTCTGAACTCCATATCAACTATGTCTCATTTTCTTAACCAGAAGCTTCTTGGTGACAAAAAGGTTTTAACAGCTAAGTATTTGATCTTTCTTGATGAAGGGAATGTTTTAGTACCATACATCCCTTTATCCCAATGATGTGCTAGAGCCAACTTGTACCACAGTTGGTTGTTAAATTTTCAGCATGAGCATTCACACCTCAAAATTGGCATCCACTACAAATTAGGGTTTGGGTCATTGTTTTATTGATATTTAAACTTACAAAGTGATGGAGATAAAGTGAATAATATAACTTAAAAGGAAGTCTTGTGAGTTTTTCAGTCAGCTGGTTATTAAACATTGACCAGAATGCCTCTGCCTGCATCCTGTTAGTAAAATATTTTGTTGCTGTGAAATATCTTGTTAGCATAACCACTCAGAGTAGAGGAAGGATTTCCTTTGATTTTCCTTTTTTTTTCCATGTAAAAGGAACCCTGTAGAAGAACCATGGTGAGCTTTGGCTCAGAGATGCTATCGTCCCTGTGCTGCTCCTTTGCAAGTAAAGAACCCCTTGACTTGCAGCATTATCATGGAGTTTTGTTTTCAGGACCCGCAGTGTACCACATTATCTCCTCACAGAAATGTTTTCAGGAAAACCCTAGGTAACTGATGAAGCAGGACAGAGACATCCAAGAGCTCAGTGTACTAAGAAGAGCCTTAGATTTGGAGTCAGAGGGCCTGGCTGCTTAGTGTCTGAGTCACCTTGGACAAGTCCTTTCCCTTCTCTGGGCCTCTGTGTTCATTCTTGTTCAATGATTTCTAATATCCATTCCAGCTCTAATCAATCATTCAATCAATCATCAAGATTAATTATTTCCCTACCAAGTGCCCTAGAGATACAATGCCAGAGAATGAAACCATCTCCATTATAATTCTATGAAATGAACTAGTCATTTTTTCCTTTAGAGACAGGGTGGACTGGCTGGTCTCATCAGATTCCCACTGTCTCAGAATTGGAAGGTCCCTTTCAAATCAATTGATATTGCTGAAAATGTTTACATTGCACAGTGCCCAGAACGGAGTAGGCACTCTATAAATTATTTTTTCCTTATAACTATCATTTAAATTCTTCTCCCATAGCAGTAACGAGTGAGAGTCAAAGTATTTCACTCAAAACTGTGATATCCTTTAGCTGAGGCCAAGGAACTACTCAAAAGAAGTGATTGGGTGTCATTGGTCTGCAACAATTGCAAAAACAGTTGTGATCACAGCGGCTTAGAGATCACAATTCCACTCGGGCTTTTTCAGGCTGTGATTCCTTCATCTTCTGAGGCAA
This sequence comes from Phascolarctos cinereus, assembly GCF_003287225.1. Lineage (NCBI taxonomy): Eukaryota > Metazoa > Chordata > Mammalia > Diprotodontia > Phascolarctidae > Phascolarctos > Phascolarctos cinereus. Next base: position 63,153,347 of record NW_027555625.1, read on the forward strand.
GGTCTTGGTCCAGAACTCCCACTTATCTTTCCTCAGGCTTTTTCCCACAGACAGCTGCAAATTCAGCTGCAGGTACTCCTCCTTCTGGTCATAGACTGGCCAGTGAAAAAGGTCTGCACCATTTGGGTCCCTGGGAGGAAAAACCAAACATTTAGAACTGAAAGGGGCCACTCCATTGGCAAGTGTAGCAAGCCACCATCAGCTCAGCCCAAAGCCAAGGAAGGGACCCGGAAGTCAGGGTCAGCTGACAGTGGCAGCACCCACAGAGAGCTTGTCCACCCATCCTTAAGCAGTTTGGTCTTCACCTTTCATGTTGGTCCTTTCTAATGCACCTGAGGTAGAAGGTCCAAAGACTAAAAGGATTCACATAGGGAATAACAAGGCAAGTCAGGATTTGAACTCATATCATTGGACTCCATTTCATTGGGGCTGCCAGGTGATGTAGTAGATAACCTTGGGCATGGAGTCTGGAAGACCTGAGTTCAAATCTAGCCTCAGAATCTTACTAGCTGTGTGACCTTGGGCAAATAACTTAACTGTATGTCCCTCTGTTTCTTCATCTAGAGAAGGAAATAGCAAACTACTCCAATATCTTGGCCAAGAAAACTCCAGATGGGGTCACAAAGAATCAAGCACAACAATAGTGGACTTCAAATCTAATATTGGACAATTACCACTCCCACCTGTCCTAATGGTTCCCCACGGGGAAGAGAAGTCACTGATACTTGAGTGTGATGGTGAGGGCTAAGAGAGTTGCTCATCTTTTTTATATTCCTTTCAAGTTGCTCATGTGTAGGGTGAGTCTGCCAAAGGAATACCATCCCCCAACCCTGGCCATGAACTTGGGGAAGGGCTACGCTTGTTCCCCAGACCTTACCTCTAAGTTGAACAAGCTTTTTTTTTCCAAACAAATTTCAATCAGGGGACTTCTATGTAAGTAGCAAACCTTTATGTGCCTAGGAACAGGTACTACCCCACAGGGAAACCATCTGGAAACCAAGAGGCAGCTTTCTCACCCGTGACGGGCAAAGTTTGCCCAGTAGCTCATGATCCTGTGGCTCAGGAGTTTTTCCTCTTCTGTTGCCTCACCCAAATCTAGGAACACAAAAAGAAACGTCTTGGTTAAGGTAAAAATGCAAACCTAAAGGCTTCCTTTCCTCCAGTGTCCAGCCCCAATCACCCAGCCAATCCTGCTCTGGCCACTGAACTGATCTTCTTCCAATAGTTTCCATCATGACACTCCTCTCCCAGATGACGTCCCAGAACTTCTGTTGACCTGCTCTGTCTGACTCCATAACTGAACCTCTCCCCAAAAAGCAAAGTGGTTCAGCTAGACTGGAAATCAGGAAGTCTTGAGTTCTGATTCAACCTCAGATGCTGACTACATGAGTTATCCTGGGCAAGTCACTTCACTTCTATCTGCCTTTGTTTCTTTGCTTGAAAAATGGGGATAATAATAACAGATGTGCCCCAGGATTATTGGGAGTATAAAAAAAAAGAGATAATATTTACATAATGATTCACAAAACTTGTTAAAATGTTAAATAAATACTAGATACCATTATTATATTTTATTTATACTATTATTACTTATAATAATATATAATATATTAATGAAGTATTATATATAAAAATGACATGCTGAATTATTTTGCAATTACATAATGACATATTTTATTATATGTCATTATAACAATAGCAAGATTATTATAAATGTTATTTTTAATAACAATTGTTATTCTAAGCTACAACAGCATAGCACAAACTCTGGTAGCTGGAAAGTCTTTGCATGTGGCCCCTGCCCCAGACATTGCTTGTCATTCAAGGCCCCTCCACAGGGCAGTGCAGACAGGCTCAGCAGCAGCAACTGGGCCATAAGGTCATGAATTCTATTGGCCATGGCAAGTCATGAAACAGATAAATGGACAAACTGGCCTTCCAGTTCTGCCAGAACAGGAGCAAGAAGGTGAAAATAGGGAGAGAAGAGTTCCAAAAACACAGATTTGCAACTATTTACAAACATTAATTCTGAAGACCGCTAAATGTGAGACTTTTGTCCAACAATCAAGAAATGGAAGCAGTGGTAGACAAAGTGAATCAAGAATAACTGGAGAAAAGGGAAGGAGGAAGGAAGGAAGGGAGAGAGAGATGGAGTAAAGAAGGGGAGAAGGGAGGGAGGGAAGGCTTCCAGAACATTGGGCAGATCCTCTGTGCAAGATTTATGGGAGCACAAGGACAAGAATCATACAGGATGAGATGGTGTGACAGGGCAGGGTCTACCCAGAGGAGAGGATGAGGGTATTGGTGAAGTCAGTGATCTACTAACACATGGAAATGTCTTTTTGGTGTTCACATGTCATCTTCCCCTTTGGGTAGTAAACTCCAGGAAATCAGACTACCCAGAGTTGAACAGAGGGCTTTGCGTGTTGCATGTGCTTAATCATATAAACTGAATTGAACTGAACAGCTGATTCAATCTCCTGACTCAGTTCATCGTGAACAAGCAGATGGAGCCTGGGGACTTCCAAGGCTGATTTCTTAATCTTCAGTAACTCACTCAACCAGGTAACTACTGACTGACTCCTCTATCCCTGGCATTGTACCAAGGGCTGGAGATATAAATGCAAAGAATAATAAATGAAAACACAATCTCTTCTGAGCCAGCTGGGTCACTATTCAGTGCCTCCTAAGGGATTTGGGATTAGACCTCCTAAATCCATGATATTGGAGAAGTCTCTTCCTCTCTCTGAACTTCAGTTTCCTCTTTTGTAAAACAATCATGATCACAATCCCTTCCTTCCCTCCACTCCCCCCACCCACACACAGATTTCCACTCCCTCCCATCTCCATTGCTTACAAGGGGCTCCAAAGACAAAACGTATTTCATCACCATGGTCTGCCTTCACAAAATCCGGCTTGAGGCCCTTAAATATGCTTGGTCGGTGCTGAAATTCATAAAAGTAGACTGGAGAGCTGGGACCTAGGCAAACATAAGAAATGCCCATGGTTCTTGACACATTGAACACAGGGCAGGGCCACATGCCCGGGGCCCCTCACATGATTCCCTCCTTTAGGGTGGGGGGGCAATGGCAGGTGGCCATTAATAGGCAAGCTCCTAGAGGGCAGCCCCTTAACAAATACTATGCTGTGAGGCAGGACAAGTGCTGGGGTCTAGTGTAACAGGATCTGGGTTGAAATCCTGGCCCTGCTGCTTACCAACTGTATGACCTTGGGGGTATCCTTTTACTACTCTGAGGGTGATTTTTCAACTGTAGAGACAGTAATCCCTGGACTGTCTACCGTATGGGAAGAGGAGGGGGAGGTAATAAGCATGTTCAGTTACCTGGCAGTTATATTTGATTCTATGTGATCTCATTTGGGGTTTTCTTGGCAAAGATGCTGTAGAGGAAATTGAGGCAAAGAGGGTGAAATGACTTGTTCAAGGGCACACAGCTAGTAAGTGTCTGAGGCCAGATTTGAACTCAAGAAGAGGAGTCTTCCTGACTCCAGGGCCAGAACTCCATCCACTGTGCCACCTAGCTGCCCTATGAATATGCATTTATAGAGCACTTTGTGCTAAGTGCTTTACAAATATTACCTCATTGGAGCCTTGTACCAACCCTGTGATGGAAGTGCTATTATCATTTCCATTTTATAGTTGAGAAAACTGAGGCAAACAGAGGTTCAATGACTTGCTAAGGACACACAGCTAGAAGGTGTCTGAATCTGGATTTGAACTCAGGTCTTCCTGACTCCAGGTCTGATGTTCTATCCATTGGGATGAGGTTGTTGTAAGGATCCAGGAGAATAATGGATGTAAAGTGTTTTATAACAATACAACACTCCAGTAGGAGTTCTGGATTTTTTTTAAATTTGAGCACTGTGATAACTTGATTTCAATAATTGGTTTTGTATCTATGTATTCTATTTTATACACTTGAAAACATTACTCTGGAAGGAATCTATAACTTTCCTGGCCAGAGGGGTCCATGATGCATACCCACAAACATGCTGGGAACATCTGCTTATAGAAATATGGGTGGTTACTATTAATTATTGTTATTTATAGAGAATGGTCACTGAGTTCACACCGGCTACACTTAGGTGGGTATGTGAGAAGAAAGAAGGTGAACAAGGGCTTTTAACCACTCGGGAGGCTCTGATAGCAAAGCCAGAAGCAGGAGCCTCCTTCTGCATGAGGGCGTGGGTGACATACACACACTGCCACAGAGTCGAGCCATTCTTACGCTGATTCTAGAAAGGGTCAATGCCATACTCACCATATTGATATTTGGCCAGTTTGAGGGCAGGAATAACAAAGATTAAATCCCCCATCATTTCCTGCAATTGATCCGATATTCTGCCAGGTCCTCAGTATCTCTTAAATATTCTTCTATTATCAGATGCCCAAGCTCAGGAGGAAGATCCTATAGGAGACCCAGGAAGAGACAGAGAAACAGAAAAATGAAGACAGCTGGCAGTGGGTTGTTTGGGGATGTTTGTTGGTGGATTGTAAGCAATAAGCAAGGGAGCTAGCTGACACAGTGGATAAACTCTGGCCCTAGAGTCAGGAGGAGCCGCATTCCAATCTGACGTCTGACATGTATTAGCTATGTGACCCTGGGCAAGTCACTGAATCTTGTTTGCCTCAGATCTCTGTAAAATGAGCTGGAGAAGGAAATGGCAAACCACTCTTGTATCTTTGCCAACAAAACCCCCAAAAGGGCCACAAAGAGTCAGACACGACTAATCAACTGAACAACCACAAGCTTATTGCTTTGATTATTTCAATGGCCTCCTGATTGGTCCCTGTGCCTTAGATCTCTCCCCACTCCAATCTATCCTCCACTCATCTGCCAAAGGGATTTTCCAAGCACAGATCTGACCACTGTACTCCTCTCCCCCAACTAAGTAAATTCTACTGGAGGCCAATGACCTCTAGTATTAATTATAAACTCTTCCGTTTGGTATATAGAGTTTTTAATAACCTGGCCCCATCCAGTTTATACTATATACATCATACACACACACACACACAAACACACACTACATTATATAAAATACATGATATGTAATGTACATATACTATAGCATATATAATATATATTATGTACATATGTAATATAATAATGTATACACAATTACCCTCCTCACACTCTATGGTCCAGGTATGGCAATCTTCTTGCTCCTCACCCTTCCCATTCCATCTCTCACCTCCATGCCTTTGCATTGGCAAGACTCAGCTCAAACAGCACCTTCTATGGAACATTTTTCTTGCTTCCTGCCTCCTCCAGCTTGTAGTGCCTTACCCCTCCCCCAAGATTTGTTCTCTGAATGTTTTCCATCTTCTGGATGTTCAGGTTGTTTCTCTCACAGAATGTAAGTTCCTTGAGGGCAGGGAGTATTTCACTTTGTCCCGGTACCTAGCCCAGTACCTGCTATGTAGTAGGTGCTTATAAAAAAAAAAAAAAGCTTGATTAACTGTTAGCTCACCGAAAATGCGCTTAGCACTGATGATTGCATTCTTTTTTTATCTATTTTTTCCTTAAATCCAGGAATGTCCATTTCCTGTGTAGAGAAAAATGGTGCACTGTGAATGGTCTTTAGAACATTTTGAAATTTGTGCATTTTTTAAACAAAACTAATCCAAAGAAGTTATTTTACCCTTTAAGGAGGAACTATGCCATAGATTTGTTTAGGAATTGCTGAATAATGCCCAATAAACACTGAACATTTCTCAAGATATTTTGTAAAATGGCTAGCAAAATGGTGGGTAATACCCAGTACATATTAAATAATAGTCATGGATTCTCCATAATGACTAGTGGCCTTAGACTGATGCTTACTATAACGTTCTGCAAGAAATAATGAAGGTAAAATTATATTTTTCTGACTAATGTGAATAGACTGACTTTACATGCACATGCTTAAGGAGGCAGCTGACAAATGGTTGTTAATATCATGTCATTTAAAGTTCATATAGCCCCGATGGCCTTTAGATAAGATGACCTGAAGTCCATAGGAAAGAGACCTGGTCTCCCATGAGGAGGCCCAGGTTCTAGTTCCAGTAGTGTCACTAGAGTTATAGCATGTCATTTCTGGGAGCCTCAGCTGTCTATTTACAAACTGGCAGTAAACATCTTAATGTTCTCTACCTCACAGTCCCCATGACAGAAGTGTTTTGTAAATTATAAAGTGCTATGTAATGTAAACTAGTATTATTCACTTTTCATTTAAAATAAAGAGACTTGAGGCATCTAAGTGATGGATAGAGCACAGGACCTAGAATCAGGAAGACCTGAGTTCAAATCCGGCCTCAGACATTTAGTATGTATGACCCTGGGCAAGTCACTGAACCCCAATTGCCTACAAACATTTTAAAAAATTAAAAAAGAAAACAAAATAAAGAGGCTTGTAGAGTATATTTTAAATAAAAGGAAACTAGACCTAGCTTGGGCTTCTCTTCCTAAACTTCTGAGCATATTCATACATGAAATGAGTCATCCATAGAGATAATAACCAAAGGTGGAATCATTTCTGATTCTTCCAGAGAAACCTGTTCAGGGTATCTTTTCTGATTTTAGAAAAGGCAGATTTACAGATGATGCAAAGTTAAGAAGGCCAGCTAACATATTGTAATATGGAGTCAGGATCCAAAAAAAAGCCTTGACATACTAGAATATTGGCCTGACCACAGTCATTAGGATCTAAATTAATGGGGACAAAGTCTTACAATCTCAAGATGAGGGAGGCATGGTTAGGTGGCAAATTATTTGAAAAAGATCTAGGGATTGTGGTGAACCACAAGCCCACAACGCGTTAACAGCATAATATGGCAACCTAAAAAGCAATGGGATGCTGAGCAGCGTTAAGAGAGACATGGGGAGGTGAGAGGCCCTTTGTGCTCTGCCGCTGGGGAGGCTACAGTTATCCCTTTTGCATCATGACTTTCCTCATTGTGATTTCAATATATTGTGGGTAGGCTTAAGAAATTAAATGGAAATTTTTGGGGAGTTTTGTGGAACCTGTAGATGACAAATGAAGGCCAACAGATGACATGGAAAAAGTTTAGAAACTCATAAATTTATAAAAAATATAATATTATAGTAATATCTACATATTTTATAGTTTAATACTATAGTGATTTAATCTATTCCTTGGGCTTGAAAAGCAGGCCAAAAGATTTTACATGAATATTCCAGATGGTGGGGGTACTGCACCCCCAATCCCAGTGATATTGGAGGGATAATTATATATCTGGAATCTGTTGTTCAGTTCTGAGCACCATATTTGGGTCCAAATATAGAGAAGCTGAGAAGAGGGTCATGGTCTTGCCATACGGATGGGTTGAAGGAATATGTTTTGTGGGCTAAAGAAAAGACATAGGGCGGGAGCAGACATGATGGTTACCTTTAGCTATCTGGTGGATGGTCACCTGGAAGAGGCAATTAATTGGCATCATTTACCCTAAGGGCAGACCTGAGAACAACAGGTAGAAGTTGAAAAAGAAGCAAATTTCTACTTGATGTCATGGTGTCCTGTCCAAGTGTGAGAACTGCCTAAAAGTGAAAAGGCCCTCTCAGAAGGGAGAAGGTTTTCCCTCCTTGGAGGTCTTCAAACAGAGGGTGGATGACCATTTGTCCAGCAAGTTATAGAAGGAATTTTCCTTCAACTCTGGCTTAGACTCCATGGCCACCAAGCTCCTGACCTATTCGGAAAGTCTATGATTCTTTAGAGAAGCATAAACTGTTAAGATCAGAAAGAATCTGGCACATAATAGAACATGCTAGGATCTTACCACAGGAATAACCCAGCCATATTCATGGTTGTTGACACCGATGATGGAAGGGACATGGTGGAACTCTCCTGCAGCTAGCAACTCTTCAGGATGTTTGGGAAAGAACTGTCCATCAACTACACCAGGGATTATCTTGAAATGCTGAAGAAAGAAGCAGAAAAAAAGAAAAGGCAAGTCTATCTCCATAATCTCCCTTCTGTTTATCACTTTCTCATCATTCTCATTGATAGCATATTATTTTGGACACTTTTTATCACTTACCTGGACTCTTTTTTTTTCTTTTTTGGAGGCAATGAGGGTTAAGTGACTTACCAAGGGTCACACAGCTAGTAAATTACTAAGGCCAGATTCGAAGTCAAGTCCTCCTGACTCCAGGGCCAGTGCTCTATCTATTATATCACCTAGCCGTCCCTACTTATCTGGACTCTTGCAACAGTCTCCAAACTGGCCTCCCTGTCTCCCCCTCTAATTTATCACACACACACACACACACACACACACACACACACACACCACACACACACCCCTTCACTATCTCAGACTTGCTCATGACACTCCACTACATTAAAAACAATTTCCATGACCTCCCCATTACCCAAAGAAAACCTCTTACACTTCAGCCTGGCATTCAGAGCCCTCTCTTCTACCTTTCTAGCCTTATCTCATACTATGTAGACTCTGACTTGTGCCAACTAAGTTATGTTTTACCAATAATGGATTCCCGGCTCTCTACTGAAAGTCAACCACCTTTTCTTACCTTTCTGCCTTGATTACTTCTCTCCACATGGCTAGAATGACCCTTCCCCCATTGCTACCCACTGAAATTCTTCACTTCCTTCAAGAGCCAATGTAACTCCCACATCTTCCACAAAGCCTTCTCTGATAGCAGCCAGAAGGACCCTTTCCTTCCTCAGAGTACCCACTGCATATGCTTGTGACACTCATGGTGGACTTAGGTTCTGTTACCTGTGTATGGCATAAAGCCCTCTGCCCTAAGAAAGGGAATTCCATTGTGGACCCATTCCTTTACCCACACTTTGTGTCCCCCCAGGCCCAGACACAGACACTGCTCCAGAAATGCTTCTGGAATAAATGGCAGGAGAGACCTGGTCTCAAAGTCAGTAGATCTGGATTCTATTCCTGGGTCAGCCACTAACGCACTCCATAACTTTAGGAAAATGACATCTCTCTGGTTTCAACTTCCTCCTCTACAAAATGGTGCTTTGGACTAGATTGTTGTCAAGAGCTTTTCCCATAAAGCTTCTTAAAAGAGGGCACTGGAATTGGACTTTAATGAATGGGGAAGAATTCAGCAGACAAAGAGTGGCTATGAGAGCAGCAGGTGGGGGAGGAAGGAAGACTGGATTGAAAATTGGGAGACACCTGGGCTGGAATCCCAGCTCTAGTGTTTACTGACTGTGTGGTGGTGGAGAAGTGAAGTCACTGCCTTTAGGCTCCATAGAGTTTTCTTGTTGTTGTTCAGTTGTGTCTGACTCTTCATGACCCCCGTGGCCATAGCACATAATTATAATCCATGGGGTTTTCTTGGCAAAGACTGCAGTAATTCACCATTTTCTTCTCCGGTAGATTAAGGCAAATAGAGGTTAAGAGACTTGCCCAGTGGGTGTCTCCTGCTAGCTATGAAATCTGGTCTTCCTGATTCTAGAACTGGTTCTCTATTCACTGACACCTCCTCAAAGGTTTACCCATCTATAAAACCGGAATTATGTTTCTTGTACTCCCTACCTCATGGATTGTTATGAGAAAAGTACTTTATAAACCAGTATGATAACGAAAAGGAAGGATTTTACAGACACAAGACACACTTGAACAAAGGCACACAGGTAAGAGAGTATAGGGAACATTTAGAAGACTGAGGACAGATGACTTTGGCTGGAGCATAGAGTGGATACAGGGAGATAATATAAGATAAGGCAGGAAAGCCATGGAGACACCAAACTCTTCAGTATCTGAATACTAGGCTTGGGGAAAGTCAGGAATCCTTTCTTCTCCCATCTCCTTGGCATCTGCTGTGGCCAAAATGAAACTTCACCTCCCATATCCTTTGGCAAAGTATATTCATAAGACTGTAAATTCAGAGCTGGAAGGTGCTTTAGAAGATCATCTGGTCCAATTCCCTCAGTTTCCAGATGAGGAAGCTGTCATCAAATCAGTGTGAAAAAACATAATAGTTTTCAGATTGAAGGAAGAAGATTCAACATGGCATAATGGAAAGAGTAATTAGATATAGGGGCAGCTAAATGGAATAGTGGACAGAGTGCTGGGCCTGGAGTCAGAAAGACTCATCTTCCTAAGTTCAAATCTTGTATCAGACACTTACTAGTTATGAGATACTGGGCAAGTCATTTAATCGCATTTGCCTCAGTTTCTTAATGAGCCAGAGAAGAAAATGGCAAAGCACTCCAGTATCTTTGCCAAGAAATCTCCAAATGAAGTCATAAAGATTCATACACGAATGAATGAAAAATTAGATGCAATTAGATCTGGTATAACACTTATTCTGACTCTAACACTTATAAAGTAAGTGAGTACAGGCAAAGAATTCCATTCTTTGAGGAAGCACCATGATGTGATGAAGAAAGATCTTGGTCTTAAAGGCCTGGGGTCAGGTATTCATCTTCATATTTGCAAGCTGTATGGCATTTGGCAAAGAGGCTTAACCCTTCTGGAACTTGTTTTTCTCCTTTGTAAAATATCCAATAAATACATCAATCCCCAAACTGTCTTAGGCTTTGGAAATAAAAATACAAAAACAAATAGCTCCCTCACCTCTCTGTGATTCTATTCAATGGTTCTAATTCCCAAGTCTGTAATTTGGGAATGACATCATATTTGTACCACCAATGGTACTTGGTTTTTGCAAAGTTATTGAAATGAGATTTTATATATATGTGTGTATATATATATATATATATGTGTGTGTGTGTGTGTGTGTATGCATATATATATATATATAATGTATTTTTATGAAAAGAATATTTAGATAAGAGGTATTGATCCCAGAGGATAGAGAGACCCTTCCCAGAACTGTGATTCTTTCTTCCAAAAATCCATTGGGTGTTAGATCTGGAAGGTGACAAGAACAGAATATTGGAGCTAGAAGGGACCACCACCAACATTATCATCACCACCATCATCATCATAATCATCACCATCATCATCATCATCATAACATTCATTTAGTGCTCACTATATGCCTGAATTGTACTAATAAGCACTTTACAATGATTGTCTGAATTTATCCTTACACCAACCCTGGGATGGAAGTGTTATTATTATCCCCATTTTATGGATAAGGGAACTGAAGCTAACAGGTTAAATGACAGCTAGTGTCTGAGGCTAGATTTGAATTCAGTTCCATTTTCCCAGCTCTCTAACCCCTTGCACCACCTAACTGCATCACCATTTCTTAGCTTATAGAATGTTAGAGCATAGAATACTACAGCTGGAAAAGAAATCTTGTGCAGTCAAATATTAGCAGTGGAAGGAATTTTGGAACAAACAATGTTGGAACCCAGAATGTTAGAATCAGATTAGAATGGATGCTTCCAGCTTTAAAGCTATGAATCTATAAACAGAGAATATTTGAAGAGAAAAGGTTCTGAGACTAGACAATGAAAAAGCTTAAAACCTTAGAATCTGCAATGTTTAGAACACAAAGTTTTGGAAGGATTCTTAGACATAGTATATCCAGCATAGAAGGGATGGAACTTTAGCATCCAAAATAAAAGTTGAGAGCACAAAATTTTTGGAGGTAGAAGAGGTCCTAGAAAGCAGAACATCAGACCTAGAAGAGACCTTTGGACATAGAATATTGGAGGTAGAAATATCCTTGAAGATCATCTAGTTAGTAGGGGAAAGTGAGACTAAGAGAGCGACATTTCCAAGATCTTCACTTCAATCCCACCCAATCAAGCCTGTGTGTCTAGCCCTGCCCTAAGCTGTTTTGGCAGCTTGTCTTGGTAATGGAACCCTTGCTTCTCAGCTTCCATACCTTGGTAATGGCCAGGATTTCTCCTTCAGATTTGCTCCTAAGGCACTCAACCATGGAGGCAGAACTGTGTCTATCACAAGCAGACAGATTGGCAATGGCCTGCAAAAAGGTACCCATAATTAGTTAATATTCTCATGGAGTAACCCCAGCCTATATCACAATACAAGAATCCTTTTATACTCATCAGTCAGCTAGCAAATGATCATTTCAATAGGTGATGATGCAGTAATGGTGAAAAGGAGACCAAGCAGGAATCTGTCTGACCACCAAGGGGGTTGAGTCCCCCAATCACGAGCCTTCTCTGTACAGGGCTCAATGCCAGCCAATGGCGATGGGGATGGACATGGACAGGTTGCAAGGACACAATCCCTGCTCCCAAAGAGTTTATCATTTCCTCAAGGAGAAAAGACATAAATATCCATTAAGGACACACAATGTGGTCTGGTATGTTGAAAGAGCGTGACTTTGGCTCACAGACTTCAATTTTGGTGCCAGCTCAGTCACCAACTCATTGTGAAACTTTGGACAAATCAGAAAATGACAGAACTAGAGAGGTAGAAGGGAGCTCACAGATCATTCCATCTAACCTGTACTTGGGCCCCTTTGAGGAACCCTTATTGCTCTTCTGAGGGTGTTGGAAATAAGAATTTGGAGCTAGAAGGGACTTTACAAACCATCTAATTGAATCTACATTTGCAGAGCAAGAAACTGAGGCCCCAAGAAGGAAATGCCTTACCTAAAACCACAGGCATAGGAAGAAGTAGAGCCAGGAACTGAATACTCCCTCCTCTCTGTGCCTCAGTTTCCTCCTCTGTAAAATGAGGGGGCTGGACTAGATGATGTCTATGGTAACTTTCAGCTTGAACAGTCAATGGCAATCCAGCACACCTTCTTATAGCCCAGGAGAGCCAGAAGGCCAATGGGACCATGGGCCATGAGGTTGGGAGGCCAATAACCTAAGGAAGGATAAGAGGGATTGCGAAGAACAGAGTACAAGGAACTTACATTCATAACCATTTCTGAGCTGGAAGAAATCAAGCCAGGGAGGATGGCCACACCACTCTCCATGATTGCTCTGTGGAACAAGCCTTTGGACATAGGAGAAAGAACCTGGGGAGCAAACCACAGGAGAGAGAAGGAGGAAGCAGTCATGGGGAGGCCCAGCACTCCTGGCTTAGCAGAGATAGAGGAGACTGGGAGTCTGAAGACCAGGACTATTACTTACCCTGCCATACCTTATACTAACCATATAGGACAGTTCCGAACATTGGCCTTTTTATGGGGCCTTTGCTACAACCACGCCTATAAGACACATAGACAGGAAAGAGGGCTAAGTAGCCTTGGCCATCGTCCAAGACCTTCTGGGTGGTTCAATAACAAAGTATGATAAGATGCCTGAGCTCTGTAACCCAACAGTGCTTTTCCTATGTGATGCCTCATTAGAAGAGCATATTATTTATTGATTATTCTTTTTTATTAATTATGAGAAAGCCCAAGTTTGTGGTTAGGATCAAATTACTTCAAATCCAACAGTTTTTCCCACTATATCATGGGAATTTCCCACTTTCCCATCAGCTATTTTTTTTTTTTAGCTTTATCCTGAAGTCTTTCTCCCATGCGTTATCACATCCTGGAGGCTATAAGTGATGAGCAAACTCCTTAGGGGAGGAGGGCAACCAAGGCAGGAGATCTTTGCTGTAAGGCCCCTGATGGATTTTGTGTCCGTCATATGAGGGCCAGCCATGCTAAGCTCTCAGAGGCTCATCGGCAAAGACTGGAGAGAGCAGATCTATAGCCACAGCTAGTCACAAAGGCCACCTGGGAAGGTGCAGAAAGACTGTGAGCAGCATTGGGAAGAGGCGAACCTCAGTGGTGAAATCTGGGATCCATTGGGCCTTGAATTATTTCATCATTACCCTGATCATTTAATTTGCTCTTGCTCAAACTAGTTAGCAAGCCTTTTAAAAAGGGATAACTCAGGGAGTAAAGGCAGTGACTTGTTTGAGCTCACCCCCAAACCCCTCCAAATACCTGTAAAAATGGCTCTAAACAAAAAAAGGGATAACTCATCTTCTCTCTCCAATAAAGTCAGAGGAAGAAGGGCCTAGGTAATTACTTGGGACTAGGGCAGGGGAGTGTGGTGGGACATCCAAATGAAAGGCAAGCGCAGGTGCCAGCTTTAGAGAAAGAAGTCATCAGCCTGAATGGTTCTAAGAGGCGGGGGAAGAGAAGAGAAGAGGAAGACAAACTCAGGTCTGTGAGACTAGTTTTGGCTACAAGAGGCCCCGTTCAGGCCAAGGTCATGCCTCTACCACTTACATGTGAGGAAACACTTGTGCTCCCAGCTGACCCACCAAAGATGGTCACAAGGCCAGGATCTCCTCCAAAGTGGGCAATGTTCTTCTGGACCCACCTCAGGGCAGCCACCTGATCCAGGTAACCCCAGTTGCCAGGTGCATGCTCATCCCCAGTGCTGAAAGGCACACATTAGATAAGGTTGGATACTTCTGAAGAAGAACACCAGGTTCACAGGATTATGACATTTAAAGACAATTTCTCAGCTGGATGATAAGCTGGATAGACTGCTGGACCTAGACCTGGCAAGACCAGTATTCATTTACTAGCTGGTGACCGTGGGCTAGTCACATAGACCTCTGACTCAGTTACCTCATCAGTAAAATGGGGATAATAATGGCATGTGTCTCTCAGAGTTGCTGAAGGATAAAATGAGACTATTAATAAAGGACTCTGTAAACTTTAAAGGACTATACAAATGCTAGTTGTTGCTGTTCTGATTTTACACATGTAAATTGCTGAGACAGATCTTGAATTCCCCTATTCAAAGGACTCCTAGTGCATGCTTCTTTCCATGACTCACTGTGCCTTCCAGGGGGAGCCTCCACTATGCTGCTTCCTTCCCTTCCAGCTTACTCCCTGATCTCTTCCACCTCCCTTTCCCCCACTCTCCCTCTCCCCTCCTTTTTTCCACTCTCCTTTCTGTTTTCTCTTCCCCTGTTAAAATGTCAAGTCAAGAGATATCTACTGAGCCTACTATGTGCCACGTACTATACCGAGCTCTGGGCAAACAGAGAAAGGTAAACATAGTCCCTTCCCTCAAGAAGTTTACAGTTTAATGAGGGAGACAGCATGCAAACAGCTGTGCCCAAACAAGATCTATACAGGAGAGATTGGAGATGATCCCAGAGGGAAGGCCCTGGCAGTAAGGGAGGCAGGGAGAGGCTTCTTGCAGAAGGTGGGATTAGCACCAAGTCCTGAAGGAAGCCAGAAGGAAGAGCAGTGAAAATGAAGAGATTCAATGGAATATCTTATTCAAGGATGAAGAAGGAGGTAGAGAATATGAAAGAGTATGAGAAAACTGGAGAGGTAGGAGGAGGCCAGGCTTCTCTCCATGAACTCCGTCATCCAGCAATACTACTGTTCTAGGGCAGTTAGGGGGTGTAGTGGATAGAGTAGCGGCCTTGGAGTCAAGAGCACCTGAGTTCAAATCCTGCCTCAGATATATAACACTTACTAGGAATTTGAGACAGCTCTAATCCCACCTTCTTCAACAGATCTAGCCCTTCCTCCTCCCTCTCCCCCCCCCCACCCTCACACTGCTAGGATCTTCCAGAGCAAGGACCCCAATTTGAGACTTTATAGAAAATTGGTTCTGGGGAAGCTAGGAGAAGCATGAGCTTTATTACCATGTGGTGAACCAAGCAGGCAAAAAGAAAGACACACACACACACACACACACACACACACACACACACAATCATTATATAGCAACCTGCATTGACAGAGAGATTCATGGCACTCATATGCAGGAGAATTGTACAGTGGCAATATCTTGGTGAGAGTACACACTCAGAGTGGGGACTGAGCAGGTCAGTCTTATCCCTTAAAGAGAGGTTTGGTTGGAACAATCAGCACATGTGAGAGCAATCTTAAACTTAGGGAAGTTCCCCAGGATCCTTTATTGATGCAGTACTCAGGGACTCCAAGAGTGGGTGCCAGTACAGAGCATGCAGTTTGCTGGGAGTCCATTCAGGAGCTGAGGTAAGTCACAGGATCAGAATAAGTCAAGGCTTGTGACAGTACTGGCTATCTGCTACTTCTTAAATGTTTTATGGTCCATAGGACCACTTACCCTGTGACTCCAGCATGGAGTCCTATCACTTATAACAACAACATGACACAATGTATTTCATAAACCACAATTGTCCCAACTTCCCTCTGAGAGTACTTCTCCTTTACATTGTATATATTTTGAATCTATATGGCTATTTATATGTTGTCTCCCACTAGAATTAAACTCCCTGAAGGTAGGAATTGACTTTCTTTTGTATCCAAAGCACTGAAGATAGTCATTGGCATATAATAAGTGCTTTAAAATGCTGGTTGACTGACTGATTGACTGAGTAATGTGGTGATGGTCTGACCTGTGCTGTGGGAAGATCACTGACAGCTGAGTGGAGGATGAACTGGAGCAGGGAGAGAAGAGGCAAGGAGGCCAACCAAGCAGGTATTATTAGTACCAGTGTAAGGTGGTGAGAGCTTACACTAGAGGGGTGGTAGTGTCAGAAGAGAGAAGTGAGTGTATATGAGACATGTAACAAGGGTAGAATCAATAAGACTTGGCAACATATTGGATAGAGGGGGAAAGTGAGTGAGTAGTGAACAATGACATGTAGATCACAAGCCTGTGACTGAGAGGATACTAGCCCCTTTAACAAATAATGAGGAAGTTATAAAGAGGGGTGGGCTTAGTGGGAAAGGGAAAGAGTTCAGTTTTGGAAATATTGAGTTTATAGTGGGACATGCATTTTGAGATAGTTGTAGATGGGATACTATAGGTCTCTGGTCTGGAGACTGGAAGTCAGACTGGAGAGGCTGAAGAGAGTAAGAAAAAAGAATCAAGCTGTCTAGCCATAAAATGGAGGAGATGTATGAGATGATAGCTAGTGGGAATGGATGAGTAGATGGCTGGCTGGCTGGATAGATAGATCCAGTAAAGTTTTTTGAGAGTAGAGGAGAGACAAGGACAAGTTTGTAGGTAGTAGGGAAGCAGCCAGTGGAGGGTGGAGGGGGAATGGGGGAGAGAGAGGGGAGAGAAGAGAGAGAGAGAGAGAGAGAGAGAGAGAGAGAGAGAGAGAGAGAGAGAGAGGGAGAGCAAGATAAAGAATCTTGAAAGTGGGAATGATAGAAAGGGCAATCTTCTGGAGAAGACTGGATGGAATGGAATAATTTGTGTGTGTAGAAAGATGAGCCTAAGTAAAGAAAATGTCCATCTCTTCACGTAAGGTACGTAAAGGAGAAGATAATAACAGAAGGCATCTGATCAATGTGAGATAAGGAGCAGGGGATATGAGGGAGTGCAGTGAGTGGCTCATTTTTCCCCCAGCAAAATAGAAAGCAAGGCTCTAGTTGAGATGGTGAAGAGAAGATGAGCCACGAGAAGTTTGAGGAGGCATGAACGGGTTTAGAAAAGCCACTCTGGTGAATGAGACAGTGAATTGATTATTTAGGTTCAAAAATTTTGCCTACCAGAGTAAGGATTCAGTTAAGATTATGTAACATTAATCTGCATGGATGCAGGCAACATGGTTTCATGATTTTCTCTAGCTTCATTCAGCAGTATGCAAAGAAGAGCAAAAGGAATGGTTGATGGGAGTAATCCAAGACTGAGGTTTGGCAGGGAAAGATTTGTCTTAGGATAATGGTTCAGTGTAGAATTGAAGTGGTTCACTAAGGAGTTAAGATGGAGAATTGGAGAGAATATGACCAGGCAGGGGGGATTGCTTGGGAAAGAACTGAGGGGTGGGGAGATTGAAGGTCAAGGTGAGTATGAAGAACAGGGTTAGGGCTTAGCAGGCAGAGGATCTAGTGGAATGATAAGAGAGTATAACTAGATAGAGGAATTTCAGAGTTAATGAACATAGAAGTGGAATACTCATGAGTCAGGGTAAAATCAAGGGTGGTACCATCTCTGCATCTAGCTGAGGTGGGGGGGAAGAGTAGGTTATGAGAAAGGAATACACTGAGGAACTGGGGAGTTAGAATGTTGAAGGGAACATCAAGATGAATGTTGCGGTCCTTCAATATGAAAGTGGGAGTTGGGAAAGAGAAAAAGACTGAAAAGAAGGTGCTGAACTCATTGAGAAAGGAAGGAGAATGTCCATGAGGATGGCAAACAGCTACTAGATTCTTAATTGGGTGATAAATATGGATTGAATGAACCTCAAGGAGGAGAAGTTGCTTAATGATGGTGGTAGAGAGAGAGTCTGGAAGTGGTAGGGGGAAACAAGGAATATTTTGGCTTCCCAGTGATGGAGGCACTAGTGAAAATGGAAATAGTGCTGGAAATGGTCACCAGGAAAGCTGTGTCATCAGAAAAAGTCAGGGTTTGGTGGGTACAAGAAGGGATAAGAAAGGAAAGGGTTAAAGAAAACAAGTTTGTTACTTAGAGTGCACAGTGAAAGGGGTAGTTAGCTTTAGAGTATGACATTACAGAAAATAGGTACTTGGAAAGCTAATGTAACCCTGGGCTTTATTGCTATGAAGTACAGCAACCTGGGGTTATGTTAACTAAGTAGGATCATCTTGTTTTCTTGTTTTGTAACCCCAGCAGTTAGTACAGTGCCTGGTGCTTAATAAATGGTCTATCTGCCCTCTTATCTGTCAGCTAGTGTATCCATCCATCCATCTGTCTCTCCATTTGTCCATCCACCCATCTATCTATCTATCTATCTACCTATCTATCTATCTATCTATCTATCTTTCTTTCTTTCTATCTTTCTTTCTTCTTTCTTTCTTTCTTTCTTTTTCTTTCTTTCTAGAATCTGAGGCTGATGGAGAAGTGAATTTATTGGTCATAAGAAGTAGGGCCATAATTTGAAACTGGTTCTTCTGGCCACAAATCTCATACTTTTTCTAGCAGGTCATGATTAGCTTGTGGGAAGGTAAGGGGGAGGGGGTAAGAGAGATGTCTAGTCAGGAATTTATGTTTATCATCATCGAACCACTCAGAGATCTGGGAGCTTATCAGGGAAAAAATACTTATACTCACTTTTTCCTGGGGTCAAATCTCACCTGAAGAACCCAAGGGTGCCCAGCCTGTACTGGATGGTGACCACTACCACATTCTGGGAGGCAGACAATATTGAACCGTCATATATGGAAGCAGTGCCAAAAGCGAGACCACCACCATGGATCCACACCATCACCTGCAGGAATCAGACATGGTTTTCTTTACAGGAACGAATCCCACCAAGCATGGCTCTGCCACTCCCTTGCTCAACAGGAGAGTACTGTATTGTGTGATAAATTACAGCTACTAGAATCTTGATTGGGTTATGAACATGAATTGAATGAACCTCAAAGAAGGAGACATTGCTGACTGATTGTGGTAAAGGGAGAGTCTGGAAGTGGTAGTGGGAAACAAAGAGTATTTTGGCTTCCCAGTGATGGAGGTATTACTGAAAATGCAAATAGTGCAGGAAATTGTCACCAGGAAAGCTGTGTCATCAGAAAAAGTCAGGGTTTGGTGGGTACAAGTAGCTAGAAGGGGTAAGAAAGGAAGGGGTTAAAGATGAAAACAAGTTTGTTACTTATGAAGCAGCCATTCTAGAGTGCACAGTGAAAGGGGTAGGTAGCTTCAGAGTAGGACACTACAGAAAATAGGTACTTGGAAAGCTAATGTAACCATGGGCTTTATTGCTGTGCAGTACAGCAACCTGGGGTTAGGTTAACACAGTAGTACTATCTTGCTTTCTTGTTTTGTAACCCCAGCACTTAGTACAATGCCTGTGACCAATGTTAAAGTAGCTCTACATGTGAGTGAATTCACTTATCAAGATACTGTGTATCAAGAGCTGACAGGATATGCATCAGAACATCTCAGGCAAGAGCCCACTTGACTTGACTCAGAGGCAGTTCAGATCCTCCTTGGAATCTTCCTGGTACCATCAGCTCCTTATGAATCATAGGTTTTAGGGCTGAAAGGGATTTTAGACTGCCTAGTACAGTACCCCCGTTTGACAGATGAGGAAACTGAGGCCCAGAGAAGTTAGGTGGAAAAGGTCATACAGCTAGTAAGTGGCAGAGCTGGGCTTGGACCTCAGAAATTCTCACTTCAAGTCCTTCACTACACTCTGTGGTTTGGTTGCTACTACACCCATCTCCCTTCCCACCCTCCATATAAAATATAAACTGTTAGGATACTAACAATGAAGAATACTGGAAGATCCCATTCTTTCTAGTATAATTGGTCTGAACCCAGTCTTTCTGAGCTTTGCCTGAGCAAGCTCAGTTTCTCTTGTAAAAAAGGTCGCTGCTCCATGGAATGAGGCAACCTGACACCCACCCCAGCTCATTCCTTCCTTCCAGGTGCCCCTTAGTCTCCTGGAAGCAATGGAAATTCATTCATTATTTCCCTTTGCAGGGCCAGCATGGGTGGCATTTCTTCCAGTCTTTGAATCCCCCAAGCCCTGGAGTATTCCAAACTCTAAACCCGTTTAATAAAACAACTCTGATAATCCTATATTTAGGAACTTGCTCTGTCTTTGCCGTATATTCATTCATTCAACACATTTATTGAGTACCTACTATGTGCAAGGCTCTGTGATGGGTATTTTGAATAAGACTAGGACCCTGTTCTCAAAGTACTTTCAGTCAAGGAAAGGGCAAGGATAGGATATGGATCAAAAACCATAATACAGGCTGTTGTATTCTGTTTTGGGCCAGCTAGGTGGCATAGTGGATAGAGTGATGGGCCTTCAGTCAGGAAGACTCATCTTTCTGTGTTCAAATCTGGCCTCAGTTTTGAGTTATATGACCCTGGGTAAGTCACTTAACCCTGGTTGCCTCACTTTCCTCAACTGTAAAACGAGCTGGAGAAGGAAGTGGCAAACCACTCCAGCATCTTTGCCAAGAAAACTACAAATGGGGTGATGAAGAATCTGACGCAACCGAAAAACGACAGAAAAACATTGTCTGTACTAAGTGTCATAATGTACATGATAATTGCCATAAGGAAGAGCCAAAATAACTTTAAGATAGCTCAGAGGTGAGAGAAACCACACCTCTGTTTGTGTCCCCAGCACTGAGGAGAAGGGCTCCAGGCTTGTGCAAATGGCTGTTGAGTTGAATGTTGGTTTGTTGAGGTTCAGAGAAGGCTTCATGGGGAGATGACATGTGAGCAGTTTTAGTCAGTATCATTTATTTTAAGAAAGGAAGCCTGGTGAAGATGATAGAGGGCTAGCTTTGGAGTGAGAAGGGCTGGGTTCAAGTCCTGCCTTGGGCACACATGAGATATGTGACCATAAAGAAGTTACTTAGCATCTCAGTACACCAGAGAAGCCAAGAGTCTAAGTTATAAAAGAGGTGCCTGTCCTTGTCAATAGAGAGAGTTTCCACACAGTAAAGTTCCCTACAGCAATGAGATGATAGCTCTGGACAGGATCAAGAAGTTTTTGGAAGGTCACACTTTCTCAATGCTTTGCTCTGTTCCTTTAGCAATACTAATCTGTAGCAGAAACTGCTATCAACCCAGATCATGGAACCAACTCCTTGAAGTTATTTCAGTTATTTCCAGTAATGTCCAACTCTCCATGACCCATGATAACTTGGGGTTATCCTGGCACAGATACTGGAGTGGTTTGCCATTTCCTTCTCCAGCTCATTTTCCAGATAAGGAAACTAAGGCAAAAGGGTGAAGTGATTTGCTCAGGGTCACACAGTTAGTTAGTGTCTGATGCCAGATTTGAACTCAGGAAAATGAGTCTTCCCAACTCCAGGCCTGGTATTCTATCCACTGTGCCACCTAGATGCCTTGAAGGTATAAGGCAGACGTTAACCTCATAGAAGCAAATATTTGCTAAAAATGTGAGTTGTTACCCAGAAGTAGAGTGGATTGCCTTGAGAACTAGTGAGTTCCCTGACCAGGAGAACTTCAGAGAAGGGTAGATGACTTGCCAGAGATATAGAGAGGATGACTGTTCCCATGATGGTGGGATGAGGTGACCTCCAAGGTCCCATGCAGTTTATACCTTAGGATTCTCATTCCCCACTATGAAAGGTACAGAGATCTGGCTTACTGGCAATCCAGCCCCCTCCTTTGCATGGTCAGGAACATAGATGTTGAGGTACAAACAGTCTTCAGAAATGGTACTAATAGGGATGTTTACTTTCATGGTCCTTGTCATTTTTTCTAAAGGAGTTGCATCCTGCAAACACCTGGAAAACACAAAAGATGAATGATCTGAATAGAATCACATGGGGATGATGATGATGATGATGATGATGATGATGGTGATGATGATGATGATGATGATGATAATTATAATGTGAATGTGAATGAATAAAGTGAGTGAATGTCCTGGAATGTGATTGCACTGAAAGAGAGGAAGAATGTGAGGAACTCAGAAAACCTTCTGAAGATTGATAAAAGTCGAGATAGACCAAGACAGACCATGACTAGAGGCATTTTAACAAGAGCATCACTGCTGGCCAACGTGTCAGTTTGATTTTCTTTGTTACAGAGGAGCATTAGGTTGGAGGGGTAGGAGAGAGGCCCGGGTAGGGAATGGGGAATAAGTGAGGTCTTCAAAGTAAACAGCTTAAAACTGCTTAAAAACAAAACCAGGGGTAACATTCGATGACCTCCAGCTTTCTGAGCCTATCAGTCTGTGAGTTCTGGCTTTGTTATTTACTAACTTTGTGACCTTGGGTGAGTCACTTAATCTCGGTTGTTGTTCAGTCCTGTCTGACCCATCATAACCTGCATGAGGTTTCATGGCAGAGATACTAGAAACAGTTTTGCCATTTCCTTCTCCAGCTCATTTCACAGATGAGGAAACTGAGGCAAAGAAGGTGAAGTGACTTGCCCAAGGTCACTTAGCTAGTAAGTATCTGAAGTCAGATTTGAACTCAGGTCTTTCTGACTCCAGGCGCTGTGTTCTATCCTCTGAGAGCCACTCAGCTGCCTCTAATCTCTGTTAGCCTTTGTTTCCCTATCTGTAGCAATATGTATACTGTCGCAGTATTTTTCTGAAGTCTGTTATTTTCTAAAATCCAAACAAACATGAACTGTTATCATTAAGCAATTATCTGAGCCAAGGGAACATTCATGCCTTCAAAAAATACTTAACAAATGGATACTGTGTGCAGAGCACAAGAGATACAAAATGTGAGTAAGACATGATGGTGCCCTGGGCTTATCTGGTAAGAAAAGGAGAGAGGAAGGTGCTTACATAGGTGGAAAAGTAGTTGCATCTCTCACATTCCTCCAGGAATCTGATGGTTGTGGAGGCGAAAACCTCAGGGCCCCCACAGGGGGTTTGGCAAAGGGGATTCCCAGGAAAACATTGACAGCTTTGTCAATCTCCTTGATACTGATTTGAGTCCCTTGAATCTGTCCAGACTCAGTGGTCCTGATGAGGTCATCTGCATGATGCCCTGTGAACAAAAGGGACAGAAATCCTCAGGGACAGAGGGCTGAAGTGATGTCCAAATGCGCCTTCTAAATCCCCCACCATGACCACTTTTTCATTAGATGGGAATGTAAGCCTCATCCTATTTCTGCCATGATTCTTTTCATTTCCCTTAAAGATCTCCAGTGATGGAGAACTTACTCCAGAGAAGGGCCATTTGCACTTTGAGACAGGTCTGCCACTGACTCAGGAGCTGTCCATCCAGCTTTGGGGATACTGAGGCTCAAGATCAAAACCACTACTTCCCAATAATCCCACCCGCAGCCCAGCTTAGGAAAGCACAGAGCTAAAATCAGTGCCATATAGTTTAACAGTATGACCCAACTGATAGAAGACTTAAGGAGCATACACTATGGGCAATGCCCTCAGCTCTGAATTGAGGATAAAATTGCAGGAATTTCCATTCTCCTAGAGAACAATGACCCATGCACCAATAACTAGGAATACAAGGGAGAGGTATAAAAGATGGTTCCTGGCAAAGAGCTAGGAAAAGATATGAGGAGGGTCAAGAAAAGCTCTGCTGCAAGTGGCAGTGCCCAAGCTAGGTCTTTAATGAAGAGTCTTCAACAGATCTAGACTAGGGGAAGTACTTTGTAGGTATGGGAAAGACAATAGACAAAGAAGGAAGGCAGAAGATGGCAGGAGAAGAAAGGCAGATGGAAAGTAGTTACAAGGGGCTGCAGTACGTGTTGGGAAGACTCATATTTCTTAGTTCCAATCCACCCTCAGATACTTACTAGCTGTGTGATCCTGGGCAAATCACTTCACCTGTTTGCCATCAGTTTCCTCATCTGTAGAATGAGCTGGAGAAGGAAATGGCAAACCAACTCTAGTATCTTTGCCAAGAAAATCCAAAATGAGATCACCAAGAGGTGAACATGATTGAAAAACTACTGAGCAACAACACAAAAAATGTGAATAGAGTAGTAGATGATGAGGCTGGATGCACAGAGGCCTGCATTTGGGCTCAGAAGATAGGGGTTCAAATCATAGCTTTCGCCTTTACTGCCTGTGAGAACTTGTTAAATTATTTTCTCTTACCTTAGCCTGTTCCCCCTTTTTGATTAAATGGGAAAAGGACATTGAATTCAATGGTACTTAAAATTCCTTCCAGCTCTTCATCCTTGAGCCCAAGAGCTAGAGACTGCTCAACTGTCAGGGCACACAGCCATATTTGCCTGGATCAGAAAGGCAAGGGTCAAGTGTGCCTCTGAAATATTGACACTCCCCTTTTGTCAAAGGAGATCAAAGTATAGCCCTATGTAAAATGTCTGCAAGTGACTTTAACATATATCAGGTGGCCTTCAGTTTCTCCTCTATAATCATAGGGGTTTGGAAGGATGGAAATAAAGAAATAACCCAAAGCCTCTAGCTTCCAGGATAAGAACTCACTGTTTGACAAAAACTTCTGCAAAAACTGGAAAATAGTACATCAGAAACTAGGCATAGACCAACATCTCACACCATATACCAAGATAAGGTCAAAATGGGTACATGATTTAGGCATAAAGGGATATACCATCAGCAAATTAAGAGAGCAAGGAATAGTTTACTTGTCAGATCTATGGAGAAGGGTATAATTTGTGACCAAACAAGAGATAGAGGACATTATGAAATGCAAAATGCATCATTGAGATTACATTAAATGAAAAAGTTTTGCACAAACAAAACCAACCCAACAAATATTAGAAGGAAAGCAGTAAGATAGAAAACAGTGTTTACAGCAAGTATTTCTGATAAAGGCCTCATTTCTCAAATACGTAGAGAACTGAATCAAATTTATCAGAATACAAGTCATTCACCAACTGATAAATGGTAAAAGGGTATGAATAGACAGTTTCCACATGAAGAAATTACAACTATCTACAGCTGTATAAAAATTTGTCTAAATCACTACTGATTAGACAAATGCCAATTAAAATAACTCTGAAGTACTCCCTCACATCTATCAGATTGACTAATATGACAGAAAAGGAAAGTGATGGATATTGGAGATGATGTGGGAAAATTGGGACATTAAATGCACTGTTGGAGTTGTGAATTCATCCAACCTTTCTGGAAAAAAAATTTGGAACTCTGCCCAAAGGGCAATCGAAGTGTGCATACCCTGTGACTGATAATACCACTACTAGGTCTGTATCCCAAAGAGAGCATAAAAAAGGGAAAAGGATTTACATGTACAAAAATATTTATAGCAGCTCTTTTTGTGGTGACAAAGAATTGGAAATGGAGAGGATGCCCATCAACTGGAGAATGGCTGAGCAAGTTGTGGTATGTGAATGTAAAGGAATACTATTACGCTATAAGAAATGATGAGAAGGCAGACTACAGAAAAACTTGGAAAGATTTAGATGAACTGATGCTGTGACATGAGCAGAGCCAGGAAAACATTGTACACAGTAACAACAACATTGTGCAATGATTAACTATGATCGACTTGGCTCTTTTCTGCAATACAATGATCCAGTTCCAAAAGATTCATGAAGTGAAATGCTATCCACATGCAGAGAAAGAACTAAGGAGTCTGAATGTGGATCAAAGCATATGATTTTTACTTTTTTGTTGTCTTTTTGTGGCTTTTCCCTTTTGTTCTGTTTCCTCTTTTACAACATGACTAATGTGCAAATATGTTTACATGATTGCACATGTGTAACCTATATCAGATTGCTTGTTGTTTTGGGAACATGGAATGGGAGGAAGGGGGAGAGTAAAAATTTGAAACTCAAAATCTTATATAAAATGAATGTTGAAAACTACCCTTACGTGCAATTGGAGAAATACTACTTACAGGAAAGAGAGAGAGACAGAGAGAGAGACAGACAGACAGACAGACAGAGAGACAGAGAGAGAGAGAATAAAGCTGGGTCCCATTTTTTCATGCAAACTCTGAGGGTCTAGTTCCAGTCTAAAAAGATCCTCCCCCAATCCTCACACTTATCTGCCTCCTTGAAAATGACTCAGCTTTCTCTCTCTCCCTACCCCACCAGCAGCTGATAAAAAAGTTTTTGGACATAACACAAATGGAGAGGGCATCAATTTCTCAGCAGTAAACTGAGGTTGGCCTCCTGAAATCAAACTAGCGATAATCCTTCATCCGCAGCCCACCCA
Source organism: Phascolarctos cinereus (assembly GCF_003287225.1). Taxonomy (NCBI): domain Eukaryota; kingdom Metazoa; phylum Chordata; class Mammalia; order Diprotodontia; family Phascolarctidae; genus Phascolarctos; species Phascolarctos cinereus. Next base: position 63,179,760 of record NW_027555625.1, read on the forward strand.
CCCAAGCGGTCAGTCAGGACAAGAAGAGAAAGAACATTGCACAAGCCCCATATCTCCAATGTGAAAATCAAAGGACTCCTCCCTTGTCCCCCATAATCATTCCTTGCTAGGGGTCAGTCTGGCAGAGCCGCTTACCTGGGGCTTGAATCAGAAGGCCCAGGACCCCCAAAGTCAGGACCTTGGGCAGATGGGAAGTCTTCCACATCTTTCCCTCTGCACAGCCTTTTGGTTATGCCTAATCAGATTCCTGGACTGGCCTTTAATAGAAAAAGAACTGCATCAAAGGGCACTGCAGGGGAACTGGGGCTAAGGGCTACTTAAAGGACTTCCTCCTGAAAACCTTAGGCATATTTGAAAAATAAAAATTAGATTGTATTCCTAAAGGCTAAAGACAGGTCTGAAAACCCATCCATCTAGCAGGGAAATGCCGGTAAATGTATAATAACAAGCGTCCTGGGAAACAAAAACAAATAAATATGTGCATGACACACTCTTAAATTTAATCTGTATTAGTAATTTTTTCCACCACTTTCTTAAGTCTAGACAAGCAACAGAATGATAAATCAAGCCCTGAACAGTAGCATTTTCTGGTTTCAGAGGGGCAAATTTGGCAATGGGTTCACAAGAGCCAGTCTGAGCTGCCCCCACCATTTCACCTGAAGTGTCAAGGGTCAAAATTAGAATTATACAACCTAACCACTCTCCCTCCCAGTTTCTGGAGACTTCTGTGGCCTTTTCCCACTTGAAGCTAGTCAGTGGTTTTTCAGTTGTGTCTGACCCTTCATGACCCCATTTGCTTTTTGTTTGTCTGTTTGTTTTTGGCAAAGACACTGGAATGGTTTGCCATTTCCTTCTCCAGCTCATTTTACATATGAGGAAACTCAAGCCAAGTGGGTTAAGTAACTTGCCCAGGATTGCACAGCCAGGAAGTGTCTGAGGCCAGATTTGAATTCTGGAAGATGAGTCTTCCTCATTGAAACCCTGGGACTCTATCCTCTGTGCCACCTAGCTGCCCCCTTGAATTTGTGAGAGTTCTGTATTCTTGCTGTCACAGAAGCCTGAATTCCCTGAGAATAGACTGTCTCTGCAGTACTGTATGGAGAATCTAAGTACCTTAATCCATATCATGCCTCTCTTGAACTAATATTATTATTATTAAAAAAAAACTATGATGATATTGGCTAACATTTATATAGAACTGCAAGATCTACAAAGCACTTTGTATACATTATCTAATTAGATCCTCACAAATATCTTGAGACACAGAGCAATTATCCCCATTTTCCAGTTGAGAAAACTGAGGCAGGCAGAGGTTAAATGACTTGCCCAGGGTCACATAGCTAGATAATTGAGGCAGGATTGGAATGCAGCTACTCCTGTCTCCAAGTCGAACACTTTGGCTGCTCCATTTTGCCACTTCCAAGATGTCCTTCTGCTGCCAGCACTGAGCTGCCTTTCCTTTAAAGTTCACTCTCTCCAGGGAAATCACCCTGTCCAGATGTCTGGGGTGGCTATCTGCTCTGTCTCCTGGCACCTACATCACTCTTCCTCTTTTCTCCAGCAGATCACTACCTGGCTCACAGACTTCCTCTATCCCAACCCCTGCCCTTACAGTGGAAGACTTAGACACAAATGTTGCCGTTCGAGCCTCCCAGCTAATCAAATTTTACATCTATACCTTCACTCCACCTCTGTCACACACATCATATCTATGATTGCAGCTAGATTGCACAATGGATGGAAGACCAGGCCTGGAGTCAAGAAGACCTGGGTTCAAATCTGGCCTTGGACACCTATAAGCTGTGTGATCCTGGGCAAGTCACTTAACCTTTGCCTGCCTTAGTTTTCTCATCTGTAAAAAGAGGATAATATTAGTGCCTACTTTCCAGGGTTATTGTGAGGAACACACGAGATAATGCATTATGTACCTTGCAAATCCTAAAACACTCTATAAATGCTAGCTGTTATTACTGATCTCAGCATCACCCATGTTCAACCTCCGTGACCTAGAACTCTGAAATTCACCTTTCTAGAACATTATCTCTTACCCTCCCCTCCCCCCCTCCCCCCACTCCACCTCCTCTCCAAGAAGAACCTGTCAGCCACTTTTGGCTTTCTGATTCCTTTTATAGCAAGGATTTCAAGATTGGTACAATTCCGTTGCTCCCATGGTCGGTCCACTCATTTGTCACTGGTCAAGGATCTCATATTTAGATTGTTAAAATTTATAAATGTAGGGGGAGGAAATCTCTGAAGCAAGTTCCTTATTTCCAAGATCCATAGGAAACTAAATCAAATTATTTTCTAAGTACCATTCTCCAATAGATAAATGGCCAAAGGATATGAAGAGAAAACCTTCAAAGGGAAAAAGCCAAGCTATCAAAAATGATATAAAAATGTTCAAAACACTAATCCTTAAAGAAATGCAAATTAAAGCAAATTTGTCGAACTGGCAAAAAGAAGAAAAGGACTAGTGCATGGTTACTCGAGCTGTGATTTGGTCAAGCCTTTCTAGGAAGTATTTGGAACTAAGTCCAGAAAGTTGCCAAACTGTGCATACCCCAGGAGCTAGCAATATAACTGCTAGATCTATGCCCCAAAGAGATCAAAGAGAGAGGAAAAGGACCTATAGGCACAAAAAAAAATTTACAGTAGCTCTTCGTGGTAGCCAGAACTGTCCTCTTTCTGGGTAATGGCTGAAGAACTTGGGATATTACTGTGCCAATAATAAATAATGAAATGGACAATTTCAGTGGAAACCAGGAAAGCCTTTATGAATGAGTGCAGAGCAAAGTGTGTAGAACCAGAACAATTTATACAATGGCAACAACATTCTAAGGAAAAACAACTTGGAAAGACTTTCGAACTCTGATCTAACTAATTCTGATAAAACATTAATCCAAAGAATGAAGACAAAATATTCCACTTACCTCTTGAAAGAGAGAGAGGTGATGAAGTTAAAATGCAGAAAAAAACCTATGTTTTCAGACACAGTTAATGTAAGAATTTGGTTTTTTCAGACTTTGTAGATATGTATTAAAAGATATATTTTATTTTTGTTTTGCTTTTAATTTGCCTAATGGAGGAGTGGTACTAAGAAGGGCATATTAATGAAAAGATATTTGTTACCTGAATAATTTTTAAAATGTTTAATATACTTTATAGATTTTCTAAAACTGATATATTACTATGCTAATATATCATGTACATCATAAAATATACACAAAATAGAAGTTCTAAAAGAATGAGACAAAGTAAACAATATTTTAAAAGAATTTGTATTTTATATAGCAATAATACAAAAAGTCTTTTTGCTCTCATTGTTAATGCCAGTATTAGTAAATATATTTTTGTAAGGAAAAAATATGAATGTTGAAAACTATCTTTACATGTACTTGGAAAAATTAAAATACTATTTACCAAAAAAAGAAGAAAGAGAAAACCAAGAAATAAGCTGTGCCACATTTCCTCATGCAAACTCAGAGCTTCTGCTTCCAGTCTGAAAAAGGATCAGCCCCCAAACCTCACTCTTGTCTACCTCCTTGAAAATCACTCAGCTTTTCCTCTCTCCCCAACCCACCAACAGCTGATAGAAGACTTTTTGTAAGTAACACTTGGAGAGGGCAGCAATTTCCTAGCTGCAAACTAAGTTTGGCCTCCTGAAATCAAACTAAGAATAATCCTTCAATCCCAGACCACCCACCCAATCAGTCAGTGAAGGCAACAAGAGAAAAAACAATGCACAAGTCCTGTATCTCCCATGAGAAAACCAAAGCACTCCTCCCATGTCCCCTCGTAATCAACCCCTACTCTGGATCAGCCTGGCAAAGCTGCTTACCTGGGGCTTGAATCAGAATGCCAAAGACACCCAAAGTCAGGATCTCGGGCAGCAGGGAAGTCTTCCACACCTTTCCCTCTGCACAGCCTTCTGGTGATGCCTAATCAGACGCCTGGCCTGGCCTTCAATACAAAATAGAACCGGACCAAAGGGCACTTCAGGGAAACTGGGGCTAAGTGTTACTTAAAGGACTTTCTCCTCAGACTTTGTCTTAGGCATATTTGAAAAAAATAATTAGGTTGAATATATAAAGGAAAAAGAAGACATCTGAAAAGATATCTATCCAACAGTGATATGCTGGTAAATGTGTAATAACAACCTCTCTGGAAAACAAACACAAACAAATATATCCATGACATGCTCTTAGTTTGATCTTTGTTAGTAACACTGTTTCCAACACTGAAGTCTACACAATTAACAGAAGGATAAATCAAGCCCTGAATGGTAGCATTTTTTGATTTTACAGTGGCAAATATGACAATGGGTTCACAAAAGCCAGTTTGAGCTGCCCCCACCATTTCACCTGAAGTGTCAAGGCTCAAAATTTGAATTACACAACCTACCCACTCTCACTCCCAATTTCTGGAGACTTCTATGACCTTTCACCTCTTGAAGCTCTTCAGTTCCTTGCTTTTTCTTCCAGATCCCATTTGCGGTCTCATTAGCAAAGCTACTAGAGTGGTTTGGTATTTCTCTCTCCAGCTCCTTTTGCAAATGAGAAAACAGGGTAAAGTGACTTGCCCAAGGTCACACAACTAGGAAGTGTTTGAGGCAGGATTTGAACACTCAGTGCTAAGCTCTAGTAATACAAATACCAGAAGAAAGACAACCCAAGAACACTGGGAGCTTACGTTCTGATGGAGGGAAACAACAGATAAAAGATGGGGGTTGGAGGAGGAGAAAGGGAGGAAGGTACCATTAAGAAAATACTGGGAGAATAAGGAATGTGGTATGGAGAGGAATGAAGACATATTTGGTTGGGACCTGCTCCTTAAAATGGAGGTTTGAAGGGCTCTCATAAGGCAGAACCCATCACCTCGTCAGGCCGGTCATTCTACTTTTGAACAGTTCTAATTCTTAGCACATCTTTCCTGGCATCAAGCCTAATTTTGCCCCTTTGTAACTTTCTAACAAGCTTTCTGGTCCTGCCCTTGGAGAACCAAAGAGACCAAGTCTAATTCCTCCTCCTAACGATCTTTCAAGTGTTAAGACAAAGAGTGCATCTACCCTCATCAAACCAATGGGATCCACAGTGTTAATGGGTACCAGGCAAGACCTCCACAATGATCATCCCATACTAGCCCCTGCAGGACCATTTCTCAGGGATGTTCTAGAAAATGGTTCTTGTCCATGTAGAAGTGGGTCTAGGTGGATACTCAGGTGTCTATTGATTCTGGGACTCTGTGGTTCAGCCAGTCTCCACCCATTCTTCAGTTGAGAACCTGGAGCTGCCAATGAGGCCCTAAGTAAATAGACAACATGACTCCAAGAAACTTCCCCAGGGAAGTGGGAATCTGTTTCAATATCTCTGTTAGGGGTGGCATGCCCTTAAGTGTACCCAGTCATAGCCAATTCCCTTCAAGGTAGAATGTGGTTAGAACTACAAGTGGATTGGAAGGGGAAAAGAGGAGAGCCTTCTAGCCTCAGTTTCCCTAATTGTAAAATAAAGAGTTTGGAAAGAAAGAAACAATAATTTTTAAGCACCTATTATGTGCCAGGCACTGAGTTAGCACTTTACAAATATCCCATTTGATCCTCACAACAACCCTGGGAATTAGATACTGTTCTTATCACCCCTATTTTACAGTTGAGGAAAATGCCCAGCATCACACAGCTAGTTAGGCATCTGAGACTAGATTTCAACTCGGGTCTTCCGGAATCCCAACCCATTGCTACCACTATTGCACCACCTTGCTGCCTCCAGGTACCTGTGGAAAAGAGTCATAGCTGTACATAGGAGGCCACAGAAAGTCAGAAAGAAGCACTAGGACTGTATTTGGCCTATGGAGTGGTTAGAGACTTGTCTGGGTGTGGTAAAGACTGAGCCCTAGCAATTGGGAGTCAGAGTGAGTGACTGGGTGAGGGAAGAACAGTTATGTGATGTGAACTAGCTTTATCCCTCCCCATACCAGTTGGAACCTCTCTCACCTTGGAAAGGCCTAAAACCTGGATGGGCCAATCAGGAGAAAGACATTTGTTGGCCCACTCTGACCTTAACCTTCCATAATGCTTTTTATACTCTGACATAACAGACATGCTTTGCTTTGCTCTCTGAGTGAACCCAAGCCCTCCTGCTGTATTTTGCTGACTGGGAATATTCTTCTGCCAATGACATGGCCCACTGGACATTTCCTTTATCTTTTTATGTCCCTACCACATTAGAGGCACTACCTTGCCACTGCTTCTTTATGACATCCTATGTTTACTGTTGGCAGAAAACTAGAAATCCTGGGGCCACATTATTTGTTTTATGAAACTATAATTTTGGCTAATGAAGGACACAGGCATCCTGACCCAGGAAAAGAAGGAAGGGTGAGAGAGAATGGCTCTAAAGGTATAGAGTCCCCTTTGTCTATCCTTCCTTGAGTTGATTTTCACGATGAACGTCCTCGCATATCTCTATATGCATGATTTGCCAGGTTTCAGAGAAATAAACATGCACATGCAGCCTAATTTTGTTTGTCTTCCCTAGAACAGATTCTGTAAAGGTTGACACTTGACAGTAAGAAGATACTAAGTTCCATGTTAGAGAATTTAGGGAATGTATAAGAAAGAATAGGAGTAACTGAGGGAGCGTGGAAGGAATGACTTTAATTGCATCCTGTAGTAAAGAAAGAGCTGAAATTGACTCAATGTTCTGCTTTGCATAGAAAGCCCTCCACAATCTGGCTCCCACACATTATGTTCTAGTTCAGCCTGTCTGCTTGCTGTCTCTGGCACATGACATTTCATTTCCTGTCTCTGCAGACAGCTGCACATGTCTGGAATGCACTCAATCCTTGTCCCTTCCCAGAAGAGTCAGGGAGGATATAAAAGTAATTCTCGACAGGGAAGAGATGGACTATAAAGCCTCAGAGGACCCCTCCAACTCTGAAATTCTATGATTCTTTTAGTTCCCACCTTCCCTCAGACCAAGAGGTAGAGTTTTGATGAGGCTTCCAGCAAATGAACAATATGGCTCCCATAGCTTTCTTGAGGGTTGTTAGCTCCCCCAAAATAGCAATTTTTATCTCGTTCTCGGGATTTTTGTTCCCAATTGGCATAATTCTTAGAATCTTCCCGGAGTCAACCAGCATCCATTATAGCTCAAAGGATATCACAGAATTACAGAATTTTAATTATGGAAATTGAATCTTGTAACCAAAGTCACAATTCTACAAGATATAGATAGTCACTTCATTTATTACAGGAGAAAGGCTCATGCATGTGGGAACTCTATATACCAAGGAGCCTAACCCACAGACAATGCCTTTGACATTTATGGGGTATAGGAAAAAGGAGAGATCTCATGGGAGGAGTACAGGGCAAACCCTTCCCAAATGGAAGTGACATGGGAGGAGGAATGGAGCAGCAGAGGAGGGGGAATAAGAGGAAGCAGGAGGACTTGTAACATCAGACCATGGAGGGAGGATGTTCCGCTCATCGAAAAGGGTCTCAGCTGCACAAACAATTTATCAGTCTGGCCAGTCTGGCCAGAGCCAGAAAGCCTGATAGAGTTCAGTTATGAAAGATCACTGTTATGTTGGATTAGGGGGGCTTCATCTCTGGAAAATGGGTTAACTCAAGAACACAAGTTCAGGGGGCCTCCTCCACAGATCTCAAGGACCATCTAATCCAACCCATATTGGGAAGAAATCCCTCCTGTAACAGGATCATACAGGATTGACCACACCCACTTGTTGGTCATCCCTTAACCTGTTACTTGATTCATTACCTTCTTCATTCTTATTACTTGATTTCTCTAATAATCTAAAGCTACATCCAGATATTTTCTTATCAATAATTAAATTAGAACTTTTCTCTTTAGTCAATTAAGCTTTAAGATATTTCTGGAAATGCTAGCAATAGCAATGATATAGGAAGAAGAAAGTCAGAGAAATAGGCCAAGAAGAGAGACAATTATTCCTATTTGTTAATGACACAGTTTACTTAGAAAATCCAAGAGAATCAGCAAAGAAAGTAATAGCTCCAAAAAAAGTTGCAGACTACATAATAAACTCACAATAATAAATTGAACTTCTATATAACATAGCAAAATCCCAAAGGCAATAATAAAAAGATCCATTCAAAATAGTTGGAAAAATGCAGAAACCAACATGTCACAGCATATTACAAGATAAAGTCCAAATGACTACCTGATTTAGACACAAAGGGTGATACCATAAGCAAATTAGGAGAGCAAGGAATAGCTTACCTGTCAGATCTATGGAGAAGGCAAGAATTTCTGACCAAACAAGAGATAGATAACATTATGAAATATAAAATGGATCATTTGGATTACATTAAATTGCAAAGTTTTTTAACCCACAAAACCAACATACCCAAGATTGGAAGGAAAGCAGATAGATAGGAAACCATTTTTATAGCAAGTGTTTCTGATAAAGCCCTCATGTCTCAAATACACAGAGAACTGAGTGAAATTTATCAGAATACAAGTCATTCCCCAACTGATAAATGGTCAAAGAGCCTATAGGAAAAGGCTGTTTCCAGATAAAGAAATTAAAGTTATCTGTAGCAACGTAAAAATGTTCTAAATCAAAACAATTCTGAGATATGCCCTAATACCTAACAGATTGGCTGATTTGACAGAATGAGAAAATGATAAATATTGGAGGAGATGTGGTTAATTGGGACAATAATGCATTCTTGATGGAATTGTGAACTTATACAACTGTTTCAGAGAACCATTCAGAACTATGCCCAAAGAGCTATAAAAGTGTGCATACCTTGCCATCCAGCAATACTACTTCTAGGTCTGTATTCCAAGATCATAAAAAGTGGTAATGATCCCCCTGTGCAAAAATGTTTACAGCACCTCTGTTTTGTGTTAACAAAAAATTGGAAAGTTAGGTAGTGCCTGTCAATTGGGTAACGATTGAACCAGTTGCAGCATATGAATATAATGGAATACCATTGTGCTACAAGAAATAATGAGCAGGCAGATTTTAGAAAAAAAGGAATATTATTCATTAAAAAAAAGATAGAGAAAATAAAGAAATAAGCTGTGCCACATTTACTCATGCAAATGCAGGGCTACTATTTCCAGTCTGGAAAAAAAAATACTCCCCCAACCCTTACTCTTATCAACCTGCTTAAAAATGACTCAGCTTTCTCTCTCCCCCCCCACCCCACCAGCAGCTGATAGAAGAGTTTTTGTACATAACACATGGACAGGCCATCAATTTCTTAGCAGGAAACTGTGTTTGGCCTCCTGAAATCAAACCAGCAATAATCCTTCACCTCTAGCCCATCCACCCAATCAGTCAGAGAGGGCAGCAAAAGAAAAAACAATCGATAAGTCCCATATCTCCAATGGGATAATCAAAGTACTTCTTAAAGGACTTCTTCCTGAGACGTTGCCTTAGGTATATTTGAAAAATAAAAATCAATTGAATCTGTAAAGGCAAAAGAAGACAGGTCTGAAAATTTATCTCTCCAACAGGAATACGTTGGTACATGTGTTATTATCATTAAATTAGAACATTTCTCTTTAGTCAATTAAGCTTTAAGATAGTTCTGGAAATACTAGCAATATCAATAACATAGAAGGAAGAAAGTCAGAGAAATAGGCCAAGAAGGAAGACAATTATTCCTATTTGTTAATGACGTAGTAGTTTCCTTAGAAAATACAAGGGAATCAGCAAAGAAAGTAATAGACCCCCCAAAAAAGGTGTAGAGTACAAAATAAGACCACAAAAACAAGTTGCACTTCTACATACGATAGCAAAATCCCAAAGGCAGTAATGAAAAGATCCATTCAAAACGACTGAAAAAATGCATAAAATAATTGATAAAAGGAGCAGTCATAGAAAGGGAAATCCCATAAGAAATAACTATAAAGTGTATGAGATTCCTGGACACCAAGCTCTCAAAGCACAGAAAAGACTTGTACAAATTCAATTACAAAGAGCTCCTCGAAGAAACAAGGAGCAACATCAGCAGCTGGAAGAATATGCAGTGTTCATGACTAGGCCATGCCAATGTAATAAAAATGACAATGCTACCAAAATTAACTTGCACTTTTATAGCTGAACCAATCAAATTAACAAGGGGATACTTTACAATATTTCACAAAATAACAACAAAGTCCATTTGGAAAAACAAAATTTATAGAATATTAAGGGAAATATTGAAAAGAAGTAGGGATGAAGAGAGAATAGTATGTCCAGGTCTCAGACTATATTATAAAGCAGCAGTCATCCAAATGATCTGGTATGGGTAAAGAACAGAGAGGTAGCTCAATGGAACAGAGTAAACAAGAGTGATTCAGAAACAATAGAACTCAATAACAAAGTGTTTGATAAAGTAGAAAGCATTAGTTACCTACGGAAAAATTCCCTAAAAATTCTTGGAAAACTGGAAAGCAGGGTGACAGAAATTACTTAGCCCAACATTGCCTTATACAATATTGCATAATAAATTCAACGTGGATGAGTGCCTTGAATATTAAAAATCTTGCCTTAAAGAGTTAGGAGGAATAGGTCATCTGCCCTTTCTGGCTATGAGTAAAGGATGAATTAATTACAAAAGGTAAAATGGCAAATTTTGATTACATGAATAGAAAGATTTTGTGTGAACAAGATAACTGTGGTAGGAAAAGGCTTTACTAATAGCTTCTGTGATAGAAATGAGTGTATTGTAAAAAAAAAACACAAGAGGAAGACTCTGTCTCCTACTGGCCCCATTTTAAGACACAGTGCATGGGGGAGGGTCTCATGCCCTTTCTCACCTAAAACAGCAGGTCTCATCTCCCCATTCTGTCTATACTTTCCGGTTTCAGGCACTGTATAGAAGACAGCTATGATCTTGTAAGTTTTGAAAGGTCAGAAAAGTCAGCCATCAGAAGTCCTGGATCTGGAGTCCTTATCAGCAGATTTGCCAGCAGATCTGAGGAGCCATCAGTTTGACTCAGCTCAGCAGTGCCCTGCAGCAAAGGAGCAATGAGGAGAAGCAGCTCTGCTGAATTTGGAAGTAAACTTGGTGGCTGGAACGTTGTAGCATCTGCCTTAAGTTCAAGCCAGTTCTCATGGACCAACACAGTAGACTGGAGAGTCCCGTTGACATGTTTGTACTTCTCTTCTCAGAAAATATTACTTTGTAAAAGATGATTGATATTAATTGGTTAAAATGATACTGGGGAGATAATCGTTGGTATCAATAAAAATGAGGAGATATCAACCAGAACTCCTCTAATGACATTGGAGAGAACACAGTAGAACAGGAAACTGGAGTCAATGGCCTGAGGAAAATCACCCACAATCCCTTGTGCATAACCCCTAGAGCTGCAAGGGGGAGATCTGTCTGAAACCCAATGGAAAACCTACTTGCCAGTGTGACTTTGGATAAGGACACCCTCCCAGCGTACCCCAAGCTTCCCACCCCACCCCCTCCCTCTCCTAGTTTTATGGGACACCTAAATGAAAGAATGGTCCAAATCACTAATAATGAGAGAAATGCAAACTGAAACAATCCTGAGGTTTCACTTCACAACCAGAAAACTGATGGAGATGACAAAATATGAGAATAGTCAACAGTGAAGTAGTTGGGTAAAGACAGACATATTAATGCATTGTTGAGGGAGCTGTGAATTAGGTCAACAATTATGGGAAATGAATTGGAATTAATATTAATATTAGCTAATAATAGGTAGAATTTGTTTTATGATTTAAGGTTTACAGAGTGCTTTACAAATATCTCATTTGATCCTCACAAGAACTCTGGCAGGTAGATACTGATATTATCACTATTTTACAAATGAGGAAACTGAGGCAAACAAAAGCTAAGTGACTTGCCCATAATCACACAGCTAATAAGTGTCTAGAGACTGGATTAGAATTCAGTGCTTCCAGACTCCAGGTATAGCATTCTATCCATTGCACTATCTAGTTGCTTAATTATGCAAAGAAAATTACTTAAACACCCATACCTTTTGAATCAAATGTAATAGCTGTACTAGGAGACTGAAGGTTAGCAGGGAGTGAGGAAGTAGTTAGGTTAGAGACCAGTCTGGATACAAACTGAGCTCTTTGTTGGTATGAGGATGAGTGAAGAGAGAGAACATTACTATTAGGCCATCATGAATTCAGTATAAGAGGATTTAGATTGTAATGGTGAGAGCCAGCATTTGCATAGTGTTTTAAATTTGCAAGGCACTTTACAAATATGATCTCATTTGAGCCTCACAAAAATGTTAGGAGGTTTAAGTTATTATTATTATTAACCCCATTTTACACATGAGGAAACTGGGGGGAGTCAGGAGTTACATGCCTTCTCCAGGGTCACACAGCTACTGGCTGAGGACCAGATACAAGTTCAGGTGTTCCTGACTCCAAGCCCAGTACTTTATCCACTGCTTCACCAGCTCCCTTTCAATAAGTGTAAGAGAGAGAGTATGGAAGTGTGTGGGATGCCATTCAAATTAAAAAGGAAACAAAACACAGAGGTGTACAAGGAGAAACAGAAAGTTAGTTCATTATAGCTATAATTATTATTATTTCAAATCTCGAGATTTGGGTGTACCTCCATCAGTCCATCAGTAAGTTCTGATGACGGGAGACGGCCCGCAGAGGTAGAAATCAGCTTATATAACCCTGAAGACTCAATTCCCCCCTTCTTCCCCCAACGGTGGGCTCACAGTCTCACACACCAGGCTCTAATTTAGGACAAAGGACATAGTATACATCTCTATATCTCTTAGTTTGTTGAGATAATGTCAAAGAAGCAATTAAAAGAAATGTGCAGCTAGGAAGATAATTTACAATTGTTTTGGAAGGTTTTAGGGATTGAACAGACAATGTTGGGAACAGGAAGACATGTAAAATCCTGTCAAAGGGAGATAAGGGGACTCAAAGAATTTAGGGTTTCCTGGGACTGGTAGATGAACAGGAACCAAAAAAGAAAACACATCTGGGTAAGGTCAAAGGCCAGAGCTTTAACAGCTAGACAAATTCCAACCACTAATATCTGGCACCGGGAAAAGAAAAAAAAAATGATCTTACAGAAATCTATACTTAACCCTATCCCACCTTCTGAACTCATTACCTTAATTACACTGAGAAGTCTTCACTGGGACATCCCATTCAGAAGGATCGACCAATTCTGGTTCTGGTTGTCTGCAGCAGAACAGATAGATAGACAAGACTGATTCAGCCTAATCACTGAAGCCCTCCAGGATCCAGCTGCCCTATGGTACTTTCCAGCCCAACTGCCTCCTAGAATTTCCTATTATATGACTCTTTGTCTCCTGCCTGGGAGATTTTGACAGATGTTGGGAAGGCATCCCCTTCTCACCCTTCTTGGCAGAGAATTTAACTTTTTCTTTTTTGAGAGCTCAGGTTGGACAGCTAGATGGCCCAGTGGATAGATCACTGGCGTTGCAGTCAGGAGGACCTGACTTCAAATCCAGGCTCAGACACATCACACTCATTAGCTATGTGACCCTAGGCGAGTCACTTAACCCTTATTGCCACATGAAAAAAAAAAGTACACCTCAGGTTCCACCTCGTACCTAAGGCTGTCCTTCTGTCCCTACCTGTTGATCCTCTCTCTTTCTGTCTCTCTTACATAACATATATTTTGTATTTACTCTCATATATATGGTGTCTTCCCAATCCCTCGCAGACAGGGAGTCTTTCATTCATTTTCTTTCTTCCTTCCTTCCTTCCTTCATTTCTTTCTTTCTTTCTTTCTTTCTTTCTTTCTTTCTTCTTTCTTTTTCTTTCTTGCTTCCTTCCTTCCTTCTTTGCTTCCTTTCTTCTTTTATTCTTCTTCTTTCTCACTCATCCTTCCTTCTCTTATTTTTTGTTGTCTCTTCCTGTGTCTTCCTTTCTCCCTTCCTTCTTTCATCTTTCTCTTTTATTTTTCTTCTTTCTGCCTTCTGTCCTCTCACTTTATTTCTATTATTACTTCTCTTTTCTTCCTTCCTCTCTTTCTCACTTTCCTCCTTTATTCCTCTCTTTCTCTCTTCTTCTCTTGTTTTCCCCATTTTCCTTTCTTCCTTTCTCCCTGCTCCCTTCCCTCCTATTTCTTTCTCATTGTATCCCCAGCTCCCAGCTCAATGCCATATATTCAGTGGATTGTTTAATAAATATTTGTTGCAGTGAATTGAATTGAATTGCAGTGGAGCAAAAGTCAACACATCTCTTCCTACCTGGGATTTGAGGACTTGGTGTTGAGCAAGCTAGAGAATAGGAAGGCGCCTGCGCTGCAGTCTTGAATTCCATTCTACAGGTGCCCAAAATTAGCATGGAAAGTGTGGCCAAAATGATCTACTTCCATCTAAAAGTATGTATTATACTGAGCTCTGCTGTTATTGTATTCTCTAAATATAGATACTTATTAATTTCTCCACGAGGACATAAACTCCTGCAACATTGGGGTTGTTTCATTCTTTGTATTTGTAGTCTAGCTCCTGGCACAGTATCGAGCACATAGTGGGTGCTTAATAAATGTTTGTTGTTTGCTCAGTATCTTAACTCTGCCACCCCTTTCCTCTTCTTTTCTTCTCTTCCCTTCCTTTTCCCTTTCCTCTCCCTCTGTCCACACAAGGTGTAATATCCAAGTGTTCTGCCAGAAAGGATATAAATTTTGATTGATGGAACCACACCATACATGTCTTGGGGTTTACAGGCTACATTTCTTTCTTAGGACCAGGCATTAAAACCGAAACACTCTGGTTCTCTTTGATTCACCATCAATAAATCCAGCCAAAGTCGCACCTGGTCATTGTTTGGATTCTGGGGGCTCAGAGTGAATGTCAAAAGCAACTACTTCTGTTTTGGCCAGAGACTCTGAGGGTCTTCCTCTCCCAGATTGAATTTTTTCACTAGGTAAAAGTAGCCATTCTTTAGCTCATTTCTTACCTAGCCTTAATCACTAAATGGGCTTTGGCCCAGTCAAATTGAGACCTTAACTTAAAAAGGTCAAGGTCTCCCATTGAATCCAGGGCCATCTCCAGTCCTGCAGAGCCATATCTTGCCACTGAACCCAAATGACTGAGGAGGAAAGAGTCAGGCTGGTGAATTTACACAGCCCTTCCCCACTTAAATCCAATTCTCTTGCAAGTCATGGCATCACCTTTTTGATGTCATGGTCCCCTTTGAGAATGAAGGACAAAAAACAACCACAGGACAGGATTCTTGTTTGGGTACAGGTTGGACCCCTGGTCTCTGTGGTCCCTTCCAATTCTGCACTTCTATGACCCTGACAATCTTCACCCAATGAAAAGTAGGAGCTGCCAATATAAGTTCTTAAGCAAACAAATGACATGGCTCTCAGAAACTCCCCTGGGTTGTTTGCTTTCCATTGGCATCATGCTAAGAATTGTCCCCAGACCACCAGAAGCCTGTTTCAATAATGGTTCCAGGAGCTGGGACTGGATGCCCCTGAATGAATCCAGCTCAACCCACTTCATCCAAGTTGGAATGCAGCTAGAACTACATGTGGATGGAAAGACAAAAGGGAACCTTCCAAGAGCCTCCAAGTTCTATGGTAGATGGTTGAAGAGAGCATTGGACTTCGAATCAGAAGACCTGAGTTCAAATCCTGACTCAGACACTTGGTCAGTTGTTGTGCTTTGCTTTCCAAGAGGACCAAAATGACATTACTATGCAAGACTCAAGGTGCAGGGTGTCTGTCTGTGGCTGAGCAGACCAAGATGAGCTCAGAAGGTTCTACCACATGTCAGACACAAATAGTCCATATGGACTTTTGGTGTGAAGATTTGTGTATTTCAACCTTCTTTTCAGTTATTGCAATTCTGCTTCACTCATAAAACACAGCGTCTCCTTTAATGTGGGCATGCCATGCTTGGCAGTCCTTTCCCAGTTTCTTTATGTTGTGCAATTAACTCCATAGTTCTTTACAGAGACCTTCAGAATGTCTTTGTAGCACTTTTTCTGACTTTCATGTGAGCACCTGCCTTGCATGAGTCCTCTGTAAAATACTCTTTTGGGCAAACGTGCATTTGGCATTTGAACAACATAGCCAGCTAGCTGTATGACCCTAAGCATGTCACTTAACCTCTGTCTACCTCAGTTTCTTCATTTCCAAAATGGGGATCAGAATAGCACCACCCTCCCAGGGTTAGCATTATGATCAAATGAGCTAATACATGTAAAGCACATAGCATAGTAGTTAACACATAGTAGACACTATATAAATATTAGCTATAATCATTATTAACTACAGGTAATAAACATGCATCCAAACAGGATACCAAATGCAGAGCATTCTTCACAATTAAACATTGCAACTTTTTCCATTTTCCCAGCAAACTACAAGAGTCTTGTAATGATGATGTTGTTTAAGTCTCAAGAGAGCGAAGCTTCATTCAGATGACATGTTCAAGAGTGAAGGACTTGGAGCCTAAAGACCTGAGACAGAGCCCCTGCATCACCTCTTCTTAGCTGGGTGACTTGGGGTGAAGCCCTTCAGTCCTCTGTGATACAATGAGTGGGTTGGAGCAGATCTTAACGATTTTTTTTAGCAATTGAGTTAAGTGACTTGCCCAGGGTCACAGAGCTAGTAAGTGTTGAGGCTGGATTTGAACTCAGGGCCTCCTGACTCCAGGGAAGGCTGCTATCCACCATGCCACCTAGCTGCCCCTGGATCAGATACTCTTTAAGCTCTTGTCCAGCTTGGATACTCCCACGTGCTCACAATAACTCTGGGAGGTCAGCTTTGTCATTTTAATTATTCTCACTGAGTTTATAAGGAAAAACACATTCCAACTGGCAAAGAGAATTTGCTGACACCATACAGCTGGTGGATGAGTGAAGTATTTCTGAAGGGCACTCCAACACTGGGGATGCAAAGAGAGGTAAAAAACTGTCCTCATGGAGCTCACAGTCTAATGAAGGGAGACAAGCTGCAAACATCTAAGGATAAATAACATATATAGAAGGCAAATGGGGGATGATCAATAGTGAGAAGGCACCAGCTTTAGGGGCACTTAGCAAAGGCTCCTTATAAAAGGTGAGATTTTAGCTGAGCCTTGAAGGAAGCCAGGAGGGGCAGATGAGGAGGGAATGAGTTCCAGGCATGGAGGAAGCTACAGAGAGTGCCCAGAGCCAAGAGATCCAGTGTCTTGGTCCAAGAACAGGAAGAGGTCCTGTGTTACCAGATCAAAGAGTACATGTGAGGAAAGTGGAAAAAAAACGATGGGGAGGGTTCAAATATTTAAGGTTTTAAAAGCCAAACAAACTGTTTAATATTTCATACTAGAAGTAAAAAGGAGGGGCAGCTAGGTGGTACAGTAGATAGAGCACCGGCCCTAAGTCAGGAGGACCTGAATTCAAATCCGGCCTCAGACACATGGCACTTACTAGCTGTGTGACCCTGGGCATGTCACTTAACACCAAAAAAAAAAAAGAAGTAAAGAGATCTACTAGAGTTTAGCACATAAAGGGTGACATCATCAGATGGTGGATGACATCATCAGATTTGAGTAGAGGATGGGCTGGACTAGGAAGAAAAACTGAGGCAAAGGAAACTAGACAGCGGGCTATTTGAAAGCCCAGATGTGAGGTGACCTGACCACCTAGCTTCCATTACATTCTGTATCACCTTTATTCTGCCTTAATTGTCTGAACCCTATATCAACTATGTCTTATTTTCTTAGTGATACAAATGTTTCACAGTTCAATATTGGATTTTTATCAACGGAGAGAATGTTTGCATACCATATATCCCTGTATCTCAGGGAAGTGCTAGAGCCAGCTTGTACCAGAGCTGGTTGTTAAATTTGCAGCATGAGCATTTCTACCTCAGAATTAGCATCCCCTGCATATTAACATTTGGGTCATTATTTTGTTGATTTCTAAAGTTAAGAAAGTGATGGAGATAATGTGAACTGTATAACTTGAAAGTATATCTTGTGCGGTTTTCAGAGAGCTGGTTGTTAAATCTTGACCAGGACACCTCTGCCTGTATCCCGTTAGTAAAATGTATCGTTATTGTGAAATATCTTGTTAGCATAACCACTCAGAGTAGAGGAAGGATTTCAATTCATTTTGCAATTTTATTTTGAATAAAAGAAATCATGCCGAAAAACTATATGGAGCATGGGTTCACAGATACTAATTGGATCTGTGTTGCTCCTTTATGAGTAAAGAATCACTTGACTTGCAGGATTATCTTGAAGTTTTCTTTACAACACCCTCAATGTAGTGCATTATCTCCTCACAGAAATGTTGTCTGGAAAATGCTAGCTAATTGATGAAGAAGGAAAGAGACGTCCAATATTTTCCCCAGTCCCTGGCAGCAGCTCACTGTACTAAGAAGAGCCTTTGATTTGGAGTCAAAGGACTTGGCTGCTTTGTGTCTGCATCACCTTGGACAAGTCCTTTCCCTTCTCTGGGCCTTGGTGTTCCTTCTTGTTCAATGATTTCTAATAACCCTTCCAGCTCTAAATCAATCATTTCATCAATCATCATGTATTAATTCTTTCTCTACCAAATGGCCTAAAGGTACATTGACAGAAAATGAAATTGCCTCCACTATGATTCTATAAAATGAACCAGGGATTTTTTCCTCTAGAAACACAGTGGAGTGGCTGCTCTCATCAGATTCCCATTATCTCAGTATTGGAAGGTCCCTTTCAAATGAGATGGCATTTGTAAAATTATTTCTTTAGCACGGAGACTGGAACATAGAAATCATTATATTAATTTTTTTCCTTCTGAATATCATTTAAATTCTCCTCCCATAGCAGCAAGCAGTGATGCTGTGTCATTGGTCTGCAACAACTGCAAAAATGGTTGTGTTTAGAGATCATAGCTCCATCTGGGCTTTTTCTGACTGTGATTCCTTCATCTTCTCAGGCACAGTCTTGGTCCAGAACTCCCACTTATCCTTCCTCAGGCTCTTTCCCACAGACAGCTGCAAATTCAGCTGCAGGTACTCCTCCTGGTCAAAGACTGGCCAGTGAAAAAGGTCTGCATCGTTTGGGTCCCTGGGAGGAAAACCAAACATTTAGAACCGAAAGGGGCCACTCCATTGGCGAGTGTTGCAAGCCACCATCAGCCCTGCCCAGAAGCCAAGGAAGGGGCCCCAAGGTAGGGGTCAGCTGACAGTGGTGGCACCCATAGAGAGACTTGTTCACCCATCCTTAAGCAGTTTGGTCTTCACCTTTCCTGTTGGTTCTTTCTAATACATCTGAGGTAGAAAGTCCAAAGAGTGAAAGGACTCGTGTAGGAGATAAGTAACAAGGTCAGGATTTGAACTCATATCATTGGACTCCATTTCATTGGGGTAGCTAGGTAGTGCAGTGGGATAAACCTGTACCTGGAGTCAGGAGGACTTGAGTTCAAATCCAGCCTCAGATACTTAGTAGCTATGTGACCATGGGGAAATCATTTAACCCTGTTTACCTCTGTTTCCTCATCTGTAGAATTAGCTGGAGAAGGAAATTATAAACTACTCCATTATCTCTGCAAAGGAAACTCCAGTTGGGGTCACAAAGAATCACACACAATATCACTGGACTCCACATCTAAGGTTCTTGCCACTGCCATCTAGCCTAATGTTTTCCAAGGTGCAAGAGAAGTCACTGACACTCAAGGGTAATGGTGTGGGCCAAGAGAGTTCCTTATCTTTCTTGTTTTCCTTTCAAGATGCCCACGTTTAGGGTGAATCTGCCAGAGCAATTCCTCCCCAACTCCAGCCATGAACTTGGGGAAGAGCTAAACTTGTTCATCACACCATGCCTCATTCAAACAATACATTGAATGAACAATTTTTTCCCCTAAACAAATTTCAATCAGAGAAATTCTATGAAAGTGGGAAACATTTATGTTCCTAGAAACAGGCAGTATCCCACAGGGAAACTGTAGGGAAACCAAGGTGCAGCTTTCTCACCCATGACGGGCAAAGTTTGCCCAGTATGTCATTATCCTGTGGCTCAGAAGTTTTTCCTCTTCTGTTGCCTCGCCTAAATCTAGGAACAAAAAGAGAAAGATCTTTGTTAAGGTCAAAATGCAGACCCAAAGGCCTTCTTTACTTCACTCCCCAGCCCCAAATAGTCACTTCCAGTTTTGCCACTGAACCGATATTCCATCTACAGTTTCCTTCATGTCACTCCCCTCCCAGAGGACCTCCCAGGGCTTTTGTTGGCATGCTTTATGTTACTCAATAACTGAGTCTCTTCCCAAAAGACAAAGCGATTTAGCTGGTCTATAAATCCGAAAGGCTCGACTTTGAATGCAACATCAGACACTGACTAGATGAGTGACCTTGGACAAGTCACTTAACCACTGTCTGCCTTTGTTTCTATGAAAATGAGGATAATAATAGCACCTGTGGCTCTGGGTTGTTGGGAAGGAAAAAAAAGTGGAATAATATTTACAGAATGCATTACAAAACTTGTAAAAATGTTACATAAATGCTAGCTGTTATTATTATATTTATATTATTATGTACTTATAACATTATAATAAAGTATATTATAGTATAATTTTATAATGATATTTTATTATACATAATTATAATGATGTGTGAATGATATAAATTTTATTTATATTAATAATTATCATTATAATAAGCTACAAGAGCATAGAACATGCTCTGGTAGCTGTAAAGTCTTTGCATATGGCCCCTTCCTCAGACAATGTCTGCCATTCCAGACCCCTGCCTGGGGCCGTGCAGACGGACTCAGCAGAGGTAGCTGGCACATAAGGCAGTGAATTCATTGGCCATGGCAAGTCATGAAACAGATAAAGGTATAAACTGGCCTTCCAGTTACGCCAGGAGAGGAGGAGAGAAGTGAAAAGAGGGAGAGAAGACTTCCAAAACAAAAGATTTGTGACCATCTACAACCATTAACTCCAAAGATTGTTAAATGTGAGACTTTTGTCCAACAATCAACAAATGGGTGCACTGCTAGAGAGCACGAATCAAGAATAGCTGGAGAAAAGGGAGGGAAAGAAGAAGGAAGGAAGGAAGGAAGGAAGGAAGGAAGGAAGGAAGGAAGGAAGGAAGGAAGGAAGGAAGGAAGGGAAGGAAGGAAGGAAGGGAGGGAGGGAGGAAGGAAGGGAGGGAGGGAGGAAGGGAGGGAGGGAGGGAAGGAAGGGAGGGAGGGAGGGAAGGAAGGGAGGAGGGAGGGAGGGAGGAAGGAGGGAGGGAGGGAGGGAAGGAAGGGAGGGAGGAGAGGAAGGAAGGGAGGGAGGGAGGAAGGGAGGGAGGAAGGGGAAGGGAGGGAGGGAGGAAGGAAGGGAGGGAGGAGGAGGAAGGAAGGGAGGGAGGAGGAAGGAAGGGAGGGAGGGAGGAAGGAAGGAAGGGAGGGAGGGAGGGAGGAAGGGAGGGAGGAAGGGAGGAAGGGGGGAAGGGAGGAAGGGAGGGAGGGAGGAAGGAAGGGAGGGAGGGAGGAAGGGAGGAAGGGGGAAGGGAGGGAGGGAGGAAGGGAGGGAGGAAAGGGGAGGGAGGGAGGGAGGAAAGGGGAAGGAGGGAGGGAGGAAGGGAAGGAGGGAGGGAGGAAGGAGGAAGGGAGGGAGGGAGGGAGGAAGGGAGGGAGGAGGGAGGGAGGAAGGGGAGGAGGGAGGAGGGGGAAGGGAGGGAGGGAGGAGGAAGGAGGAAGGGAGGGAGGAAGGGAGGAAGGGAGGGAGGAAGGGAGGAAGGGGGAAGGGAGGGAGGGAGGAAGGGAGGGAGGAAGGAAGGGAGGGAGGAAGGGAGGAAGGGAGGAAGGAAGGAAGAAAGGAAGGAAGGAAGAAGGAGGAGAGGAAGGAAGGAAGGAAGGAAGGAAGGAAGGAAGGAAGGAAGGAAGGAAGGAAGGAAGGAAGGAAGGAAGAATGAAGGGGAGAAAAGAAGCAAAAACTGGGAGGAATGGAAGAGGGAAGAATTCCAGCACAATGGGCAGATGCAGTGTTGACAGTTTATGGAAGCACAAGGAAAAGAATCACATGGAATCAGATGATATACCAGTTAAGGTCTACATTAGAAGACAGGGTTAGGGTATTACTGAGGTCACTGGTCCATTGACTTAGGGAAACACAGATGGGAATGTGGGGGTTTTTTGTCTTCATGCCTCATCTTCTCTTCTGGGTAGCAAACTCCAAGAAGTCAGAGGCTGTGTCTCCTTGATTTTTGTGTCTTCCCCAGAGATGAACTGAGGTTGCATTGGCTTAATAATGTAAACTGAATTGAACAGAATAGCTGATTCAAAATCCTGATGCAGTTCACCTGAACAAGCAGACTGAGTTAGGGGACTTGCAAGACTGATACCTTAATCTCCAATCACTCAGTCAACCAGGTAACTATTAATTGCCTCCCCTATCCCTAGCGCTGTGCCAAGGGTTGGAGATACAGCTGCAAAGAATAAAAAATTACAACAAAAACTCTTCCTAGGCAGCTGGGCTGCTCTTCAGTGCCTCCTAAGGGAACCTGGATTTGGGCTCAGACCAGCTAACTCTGTGATATTGATAAGTCTGCTCCTCTCTTTGAACTTCAGTTTTCTCTTCTGAACAACAGATAGTTCCTCACTTCCCCACACCCCTACCCTCACAGGGTCTTTGGGAAGATCAAATAGCAGCTAGATAATAAATAGGTGGACTGAGTGCTGAACATGGCACCAAGAAACCATGAGTTCAGATCCTGACTCAGACCCTTAACAAGCTCTGTAATTCTTGGCTAGCCAAGAGTCACCTTTCTCAGCCTCAGTTTCCTCATCTATAAAATGGAGATAGCATCAGCACCTACTTCACAGGGTTGTTTTGAGCCTATCAAATGAGATTGACATATACAAAGCTCTTTGTAAGCCTTCAAGCAGTGTAGAAATGCTATCTATTTTACATATTGTTTTTATCATTATGAAATGAGCCGATATATGGGAAGATCCTTTGGGGAAAGGTAAGGCATTATTATATGTTTTGATGTCAGAGAGATTAAGGTAGATGATGGAGAAGGCAGGCCAGAGTCCCAGGGGTTCTGCCCTTCTGCCCCCCACCCTGGCCCACAGCTTCCCTCTCCATCCCATCTCCACTGCTTACAAGGCACTCCAAAGACAAAAGGCACCTCATCACCATGGTCCGCTTTCACAAAATCCGGCTTGATTCCATCAACCCAACTTGGTCGGTGCTGAAATTCATAAGAGTACACTGGAGAACTAAGACCTAGACAAACATAAGGAATGTCCATGGTTAGTGACATATTGAACACAGGGCAGGGCCACATGCCAGGGGCCCTTGGCCTGGTTCCCTCCTTTGGGTAGGGTAGCAAGGCGATGGTACCTGGCCATTCACAGGCAAGCTCCTATAGGGCATCCCATTAACAAATCCTGTCCAGGAGTGATGCTGTGAGGCAGGACAAGGGCTGGTGTCTGGAGTAACAGGACCTGGGTTGGAATCTTGGCCCTGTTATTGACTGACTACGAGATCTTAGGCAAATCCTTTTGCTTCTCTGAGCCTGATTGTTCAAAGGCAAGGCAGAGATAAGAATCCCTGGCCTGTCTACCCAAGAGGGAAGGAGAGGGGAAGAGAATAAGTGTTTGTTGTTCAATTGTTTGTCAGTCGTATTCGACTTTGCGTGATCTCATTTGGGGTTTACTTGGAAAAGATACTGGAGTGGTTTGCCATTTCCTTCTCCAGCTCATTTTACAAATGAAGCAACTGAGGCAAAGAGGAAGAAGTGACTTATACAAGGTCACCCAACTAGTAAGTGTTTGAGGCCATTTTTGGAGTTGGGAAGAGGGGTCTTCCTGACTCCAGGCCCAGAACTCCATCCACTGTGCCACCTAGCTGCCCTATGAATTTGCATTTATAAAGCACTTATTTTGTGCCAGACACTGTGCTAAGTGCTTCGCAAATATTATCTCATTGGAGCCTCACAACAACCCTAAGTTGCTGTTGTCATTTCCATTGAAGAAACTGAGGTAAACAAAGGTTAAATGAATTGCTGGGGATAACACAGCTACAAGGTGTCAGAGTCTAGATTTGAACTCAGGTTTTCCTGACAACACGTCCTTGCTGTATCCACTTAGATGAGGTTGTGCTGAGGATCCAGGGATGATGGATGCAAAGTGATTTATAACAACAAAACCTTCTAGTAGCGGTTCTTGAGTTAACTTTTAATAGTTCAGCACTTTCATAACATAATGATAGCACTAGGTTCAACCTAATTGGTTTCTATGGTATGCATTTTAGTTTATACATTGAAAAGCATTACTCTGGAAGGAATTTTTAACTTTCCCTGGAGTCCAAAGGGGTCCACAGTGCATACCCACAAAAAAGTTAATAACATCTGCTTATACAAATGTAGGATATTATCATTTATCATTATTTGTAGATAATGGTCACAGAATCCTGCCCCCCAAAATCTGATGGGGAAGTTGGGGATATGACAGAAGAAAGAAGGTTAATGAGGGGGTTTCTCCAGTCTCAGGAAGCTCCTTCTGCATGAAGGGGTGGATTATATAGAAACCTTGCTCCAGAGAACAGACATTCTTACACTGGTTCTGCAAAGAGACAATGACATACTCACTGTGTTGATATTTGGCCACTTTGAGGGAAGGTATAACAAAGAGGAAATCTCCCACTATTTGCTGGAATTGAGCTCGACATTCTCCTGGGTCCTCAGTGTCTCCTAAATACTCTTCCATCGTCAAGGGCACAAGCTCAAGAGGCATACACTGCAGGAGACCCAGGAGGAGAGAGAGTAAGACAAAAATGGACATACCTGGCAATAGATTGCTTGGGTATGTTTGTTGGTGGATTGTAGGGAATAAATAAGTGAGCTAGTTGGTGCAGGGGATAAAATGCTGGCCCTAGAGTCAGGAGGACCTGGTTCAAATATGACCTTTGACATGTATTAGCTATGTGACATAGCACAACTCAATGAATCTTCTTTGCCTCAGTTTCTTCATCTGTAAAATGACCTGGAGAAGGAAACGGCAAGCTACTCCAGTATGTTTGCCAAGAAAATACCCCAAAAAGATCGCGGAGAGTCAGACACGACTCATCAACTAAACAACCACAAGGAATAAGCTCACACAACTTTGCCTGCTATTCATAGCTCCTAGGCCTCATTAGATCTCCTTACAATCTCCCCACCAGGGCCTGCCTTTTCAGGGCTAAATTCCTCAAGAAGATACTAGACAACTACTTGTTGGGCATGGTGTAGAGAGGATGTCAGCCTCAAGGAAAGGATAGAAAGAGCTGGTGTCCCCAAGGTCCCTTCCTGCTGTGACCATGAAAGAAGAAAGTCAGAAGGGGGAAGGACCTTCACTGGCTCTCTCCTGGACTATTTCAATGGCCTCCTGCTTGGTCTCTGTGCCTCAGATCTCTCCCCACTCCAATCTATTATCTACTCATCTTCCAAAGTGATTTTCCAAGCACAGATCTGAGCAATTTACTCCCTTCCTTGAACTAAATAAATACTAGTAGATGTGCATTACCTGTAAGATTAAACATGAACTCTTCTGTTTGGTTTATAGAGATTTTAACAACCTAGACCCACCCAGTCTTATTATACATGATTACCTTCCTCACACTTGTGGTCCAGGTATGCCAACCTTCTGATTCCATCTCTCACCTCCATGCCTTTGCATTGGGGAGACTCAGCTCACACAGTACCTTCTATAAAGTGCCTTTCTCCATTCCTCCCTCCTCCAGCTGCTATTCCCTTACCCCTCCCCCAAGATTTGCTCTCTGTATGTTTTCCAACTATCTCTGTATGTACAGGTTATCTCCCACATAGAATGTGAGTTCCGCGAGGACAAGGACTATTTCACTCTTTCCATGTGCCTAGCCCAGTGCCTGCTACATAGTAGGTGCTTTAAAAACGAAGCTTCATTAACTGGTATCTCACCAAAACTGGAGTTTGCAATGCTAAGTGGACACTTTCTTTATCCATGGTTTCATTAAATCCAGGAATGCCAAATCCCTGCGTAGAGAAAAATGGTACATTGGGAATGGTCCTTAGAACTTTTTGAAATTTATACATTTTTTAAAGAAATCAAATCCAAGGAATCATTTTACCCTTTAAGGAGGAATTAGTGCCATAGATTTGGTTAGGAATTACTGAATAATGCCCAAAACCACTGAACAATTCTCAAGATATTTGCAAAATGACAGCAAAAGTGTGACTAATGCCAAGCATATAATCAATAGGGGTCATGGTTTCTACATAATGACCAGTGGCCTTAGACAATGATCTATGCTTATTATAACAAATGGTGCTGGAAATGATGCAGGTAAATTGTATTTTTCTGACTTGTGTAAATAGACCAACTTTAATGCATAAGCTTAAGGGGGCAGTTGCTAAATGGTTGTTAATACCATGGCATATTTAAAATTAATATTGAGCCAATGGCCTTTAGATAGGAAGACCTGAAGTCCATAGGAAAGAGACCTGGCTTCCCATCAGGAGTCCCAGCTGTGTGGCTGGGGTTAAATCATGTCCTTGCTAGGAGATTCACTTCTCTACTTTACAAAATGAGGATAAACATCTTAATGGTCCCTACCATCAGGTAGGGTATACACAGCAGGTATATTAAAAGAAGTTTTTCGTAAACTATAAAGTGCTGTGTTAATGTCAGCTGGTATTATTAAGTGTTCATTTAAAATAAAGAGACTTGAGGCAGCTTGGTGACACAGTGGATGGAGCACAACACCTGGAGTCAGGAGGACCTGAGTTCAAATCTAGCCTCAGACGCTTACCTGCTGTGTCACTTTGGGCAAGTCACTTAACCCTGATTGCCACCAAAAATTTAAAAATTTTAAAAATGAAAAATCTAAAAGCAAACTAAAGAGACTGGTAGAGTATATTTTAACCAAAAGGGAACTAGACCTTTCCTGGGTTTCTCTTCCTATACTTCTAAAGAGATTTACACATGAAATGAGTTGTTCATTGAGAAAATGGTAGAAACATTTATGATTCTTCAAGGGAAGCCTCTTCAGGGTAACTTTTCTCATTTTAGAAAAGGCAAATTTACAGAACAGATAAAGTCAAGAAGGCCAGCTAACATATTAGATCACAGAGTCAGGATCCAAAAGAATGACTTGACAGGCTAAAATGTTGGACCAACCACACCCACTGAGATCAAATTTAATGGAGGCAAAGTTTTTCAATCTCAAGATGAGGGAGGCACAGTTAGACAACAATTTATTTGAAAAAGATCTAGGGATTTTGGTGAACCACAAGCCCATGAGGAGGCAAAAAGTTAATAAGGCAACCTAAA
Organism: Phascolarctos cinereus; assembly: GCF_003287225.1. Taxonomy (NCBI): domain Eukaryota; kingdom Metazoa; phylum Chordata; class Mammalia; order Diprotodontia; family Phascolarctidae; genus Phascolarctos; species Phascolarctos cinereus. Next base: position 63,206,984 of record NW_027555625.1, read on the forward strand.
AAGCCATGTGACTTTGAGCAGTGTTAAGAGAGGCACAGCCTCCAAGAGTAAGAAGGTGAGAGTTCCTTTGTGCTGGGCCCCTGAGGAGGCTACAGTTATCTCCTCCACATGGAGACTTTCCTCATCGTGGTTTCAATATATTACAGGTAGGAGTATGAAATTAAATGGGAATTTGGGGAAGTTTTGCTAAGCCACAGATGACAGGCAAAGCCCAGCAGGTGACACAGAAATTGTTTATAAACTCAGAAACATGGAAAATACATATGTGGTATTCTATAATATCAACACATGTTATTCCTTAATACTTGTCTTATGTATCTGGTGGATGGTAACCTGGAAGAGGCATTTAATTGGTGTCATTTACCCTAAAGGCAGAGCTGAGAAGGACAGGCAGAAGTGTAAAAAGCAGTAAATTTCCACTTGCTCTTAAGGTGCCTTGTCCAACCTTGAGAGCTGCCTAAAACTGGAAGGAGCTCCCTCAGCAGCCAGGAGGTCTTCCGTCCTTGGAGGTCTTCAAGAAGAGCTGGATGGCCATTCTTCCAGCAAATTATAGAAGGGATTCTCCTTCAACTCTGGCTTAGATTCCATGGATATCAAGCTCCTGACCTACTCGGAAAGTCTATGATTCTTTAGAGAAGCATAAACTGTAGAGATCAGAAAGAAGCCGGCACTGAATAGAACATACTAGAATCTTACCACAGGAAGTGACCAGCCATATTCATGGTTGTTGACACCGATAATGGAAGGGATGTGGTGGAACTCTCCTGCAGCCAGCATCTCTTCAGGAGGTTTAGGGAAGAATTCCCCATCAACCACACTAGGGATTATGTTCAAATGCTGAAGAAAGAAGCAGAATAAGAAAAATGAAGAAAAGAAAAGGCAAGTCTATCTCCATAATCTCCCTTACATATCACTTTCTCTTCATTCCCAATGTTACCATCCTATTTCACTTTTTACCACTTTTTACCACTGACCTGAACTGTTTTGGGTTTTCTTTTTTGGGAGGTATTTTGGAGGCAATGAGGGTTAAGTGGCTTACCTAGGGCACACAGCTAGTAAGTGTTATGTGTCTGAGGCCAGATTTGAACTAAGGCCCTCCTGACTCCAGGGCTAGTGCTCTATCCATTCTACTAGCTAGAAGTCCTCACTTGTCTGGACTCTTGCAACAGCCTCCAAACTGCCTCCCTGCCTCCACATCTAATTTATAACACAGACACAGACACACACACACACACACACACACACACACACACACAAACACACGCACAGGTTCATCATCTCAGATATGCTCATGATAATCCACTGAATTAAAAGAAAAAAAATTCTCATGACTCCCCATTACCCAAAGAAAACTTCTAACACTTCAGTCTGGCATTCAAAACCCTGTCTTCTACCTTTCCAAGCTTATCTCATACTATTTGGACTCTAGCCTTTGCCAAATACATCATGTTTCATGGACAATGGATTCACAGCTCTCCACCGAAAGGCAGACACCTCTTCCTAACTTTCTGCCTTGGCTCCCTTCGTTCCTTATGGCTAGAATGACCCCATTGCTACCTGTTGGAATTCTTCACTTTCTTCAAGAGCCAATGTGACTGCCTCATCTTCCACCAAGCCTTCTAGATATGTCAGCCAAAAGGACTCTTTCCTTCCTCAGAGTTCCCACTACATGTTCTTGTGACTCCCCCTGTGGACTTAGGGTCTGTTACCTCTCTATGGCACAAAGCCCTCTCCCCTAAAAAGCGGAGTTCCATCATGGATTCATCCCTTATCCAAACTTTGTGTCCGCCCAGGTCAGACACAGAAGCTGCTCCAGAAATGCTTCTGGAATAAATGGCAGGAGTGCACTGTCCTCACAGTCAGCAGATCTGGATTCTAGTCCTGGTTCAGCCACTAACACACTCTGTAACTTTAGGCAAATGACATCTCTCTGGTTTCAATTTTTTCTCCTATGAAATGAGTGCATTGGACCAAGTTATTCTCAAGATCTCTTGCCATAAAGCTTCCTGAAAGGGAGCATTGAAATTGGGCTTTAACAAATGGGGAAGAATTCAACAGACAATGGAGGGCTAGGGGAGGCAGCAGTGGGAGGGAGGAAGGAACACTGGATGGAAACTTGGGAGGCACCTGGGGTTGAATCACAGCTCTAATGTTTACTGACTGTGTGATGGTGGAGAAGTGGAGAAGTCACTGCCTCTCTGCTCCTCAGAGGTTTCTTGTAGTTCAGTTATGTCCAAGTCCTTATGTCCCTGAGGACCATACTACAGCAGTACAATCTGTGGGCTTTTCTTGGCAAAGATACTGGAGTGATTTGCCATTTCTTTCTTCAGTAGATTAAGGCAAACAGAGGTTAAGTGACTTGTCTAAGGTCACACAGCAAGTGGTCTTCCTGACTGCAGACCTCGTTTTCTATTCATTCAGAGGTTTACCAAACTACAAAGCAGGGATAATGATTGCTGCGATTCCTACCTCATAGGTTGTTATGAGAAAGGCATTTATAAACCAGGATGGTAAAAAGAAGAGAAGACTTTATAGACATGACACACACCTGAACAAAGGCATGCAAGTAAGACAGTATAGGGAACAAGTAGAAGACTGAGGACAGATGATTTTGGCTGGAGCATAGAGTGCATGTAGGGAGGTAATATAAGATATGGCAGGAAAGCCATGGAGGCACCAAAACATTCAGTATCTGAATACCAGGCTTGGGTCTGACTGAGAGTCAGGAATCCTTTCATTGCCCATCTCCTTGGCATCTGCTGTGGCCAAAATGAAACTCAGCCACCCAAGTGCTCTGGCAAAGGAGATTCATAAGACTGTAGATTTAGACCTCAGAGGTGCTTTAGAAGATCATCTGGTCCAACCCTCTCATTTTCCAGATAAGGAAACCATCGTCAAATCATGTTGAAAAACATAATAGATTTCAGATTGAAGTAAGAAGAGTCAATATGGCTAATGGACAGAGTAATTAGAAGTAGGGGGAGCTAGGTGGCACAACAGACTGAGCACAAGCCTGGAGTCAGAAAAACTCATCTTCCTCAGTTCAAATCTGGCCTCAGACACTTATTAGTTGTGTGAGCCTGGACAAGTCATTTTCCCCTCTTAGCCTCAGTTCCTTAACAAGCTGGAGAAGGAAAAGGCAAAGCATTCCAGTATCTTTACAAAATATAAAAACTCTAATGGGGTTACCAAGAGTCAGACACTACCAAAAAAACGACTGAACATTTAGATGCAATTAGATCTGCTATTGATATTTAATCTGGCTCTAGCACTTACTACTAAGTGAATTCTTTGAGGAAGCAATGTGATACAATGAAGAAAGATCTTGGTTCTAAATATATGGGGTCATGTAACTGTCTTGATATTTATGAGATTTGTGACATTTGGCAAAGTCACTTAACCCCTCTCAGGGACTCAGTTGCCTCCTTTTTAAATATCCAGTCAATATATCAATCCACATACTGTCCTAGGCTCTTAGGATACAAAGAGAAAATCAAATGGTTTCCCTGACTTCTTGCTGCTTCCATTTATTGGCTCTGATGCCCAACTCTGAAATTTGGGAATGACATCATACTTATACCACCAATGGCACAAGGTTTGCAAAATTATTGAAATGAGATACTATATATGAAATGTGTTTTTATGACAGGAACATTTAGATAAGAGCTATCAATCCCAAGGGATACAGAGAGTCTTCCCACAACTATGAGTCTTTCTTCCAAAGATCCATAGGGTATTAGATATGAAATGTGACTAAGAACAAAATACTGGAGGGAGAAGACTCCTCTTCCACCACCACCACCACCACCACCAACATCATAAGCATCATCATATCATCTATTTAGTGCTTACTTTGTGCCAGGCACTGTGCTAATAATCACTTTATAACTATTATCAGCTGATATTTACAAGAACCCTGCGTGGTAAGTCCAATTTTTATGCCCATAACTGAAGCAAACAGGTTAAATGACAGCTATTGCATGAGGCTAGAGTTGAACACAGGTCCATTTTCCCAGCATTCAAAACATTTTACCCACCAAGGTACATCCTCGTATCTCAACTTGTAGAATATTAGAGCATAGAATGTTACAACTGGAAAAAAAAATCCTGTAAAGTACACTAGCAGGAATGGAAGGAAATTTGGAACAAATAATGTTGGAACCCAGAATGTTAGAATCAGATTAGAATGGATCCTTCCACCTTTAAAGCTATGATTCTATAAACAGAGAATGCTTGAGTGGGAAGGGTTGTGAGACTAGAGCATGAAAAAGCTCAGAACCTTAGAACATGAAATATTTAGAACACAGAATGTTGGAAGGATTCTTAGGACATAGAATGTCTAGTGTAGAAGGGATGGAACCTTAGTACACAAAAAAAGTTAAGAGCACAGAATGTTGAAGGTCAAAGAGATCCTAGTAAACAAAACATCAGACCTAGAAAGGACCTTCAGACCAAGAATATTGCAGATGGAAATATCCTTGAACATCGTCTAGTTAGTAGGGGGAAACGGAGGTTAAGAGAGTGACATTTCCAAGATTTTCACCTCAATCCCACTCAATCAAGATTGCATATCCAGCCCTCCCCTAAGCTGTTTTGGCAGCTTGTCTTTGCACTGCAACGTTTGTTTTTCAGCTTACATACCTCAGCAATGGCCAGGATTTCTCCTTCAGATTTCCTCCTAAGGCACTGAACCATGGAGGCAGAACTGTGTCTATCACAAGCAGACAGATTGGCAATGGCCTGCAAAAAGGCACCCATAAAGAGTTAATATTCTCATCGAGGAATGCCTGGCATGTATCACAAGAAAGGAATCTTTTCATACTCATCAGTAAGGTAGCAAAGGATCATTTCAATAGGTGATGATGCAGTGATGGTGAAAAGAAGTCTAGGGTGGAATCTGTCTGACCACCAAAGGGGATGAGTACCCCAGTCACAAGTCTTCTCTGTACAGGGCTCACTGCCCACCAATGGATATAGGGATTGTCAGGGGCACGTTACAAAACATAATCCCTGCTTCCTAAGAGTTAACCATTTCCTCGGGGAGAAAAGATCTAAATATCCACAAAGGATACACGATTGAGTCTGATATGTTGAAAGTGCCATGAAATTGGCCCAGATACTTAAATTCTGGTCCCAGTTCAGTCACCAACTCATTGTGTGACTTTGCCAGATTCACTACAGACAGCTAGACAACTTCTGAAGAGGTAGAAGGGACCTTCTAGATCATTCCATCTTGAAGAACATTTCCTCCTCTTCAGGGGATATCAAAAAATAGAATTTGGAGCTAGAAGGGATGTTACAAACCATCTAATTGAATAGATTTTTAGAGAAGAAAAAACTGAGACCTCAAGAAGGAAATGCCTTATCTGAAATCACAGGCACGGCCAGGAACTCACTCCTCCACCTCCGTGCCTCAGTTCCTCCTCTATGAAATGTGAGGGTTGGACTAGATGATCTCTACGGTAACTTTCAGGATGAACATTCAATGGCATTCCAGTGTGCCTTCTTATAGCCCAGGAGAGCCAGAAGACCAATGGGACAATGGGCCATGGGGTTGAGTGGCCAATAAGCCTAAGGAAGGATACTAGGGATTACAAAGACCAAAGAATAAGGAACTTACATGTGTAAATGTTTCTGAACTGGAAGAAAACAAGCCAGGGATGAAGGCCACACCACTCTCCATGATTGCTCTTTGGAACAAGCCTTTCGACATAGGGGACAGAACCTGGGGGAGCAAAGCACATCAGAGGGGAGGAGGAAGCAGTCATGGGGAGGCCCAGACACTCCTGGCTTAGCAGAGATAGAGGAGAATGGAAGTCTGAAGGCCAGGATTGTTATTTCCCCTGCCACACCCCTAAGGTACCCCTGTTGGACAGTCCCAAACAGTGGCCTCTCTATGGGACCCTGGGATTTGAGTCCTTTGACACAGCCAATACTGTAAGATAGTTAGACAGAAAAGAGGGCAAAGCAGCTTTGTCCATAGCACAGGACTCTCTAGGTGGTTCAGTAATAGAGTATGATAAGATGCCTGTGCTCTGTAACCCAGCAATGCTATTCCTATGCCCTGCCTAATTATAAGGTCACATTCTTTATTGATTATAGTTTGTCTATTCATTAGGAGAAAGGCCAAGGTTGTTGTTAGGATCATATTACATCAAATCTAATAATTGTTCCCACTATATCATTGGAACTTGCCACTTTCCCATCAGCTATTTTTTTTTTAGCATAATCCTTCCACTAAAGCCTTCCTCCCATGCTTTTTTACAGCCTGAATAGGATGTCAGTGATGTGCAATCACCTTGGAGGTGGGGGCAGGCTACCAAGCCAGAAGATCTTTGGCTCTAAGCCTCCTCACAGATCTTATGTCTGTCACATGAGGGGCTAGATGATCAGTTGGGACTAGGGCAGGGGAGTATAGTGGGGATTCCAAATGAAACGCAAGGGCAAGTGCCAGCCATAGAGAAAGGAGTCATCAGCCACAGTGGTTCCGAGAGTGGGAAGGATAGGAGGAGAGCAAGAAAAACTCAGGTCCATCCAGGGCTGTGGAATCTGTGGCCTTGAGGTCACATGTGGCCCCTAGGCCCTCAAGTGCAGTCCCATAACTGAAGCCAAACTTCACAGAACAAATCCCCTTAATAAAATGATGAGTTCTGTGAAGTTTGAGTTCAATCCAAGGGCTACACTTCAGAATCTGGAAGAACACATGTGGCCTTCAGGCTGCAGGTTCCCCACCTCTGGAGACCTTGGGTTTGGCTATACAACAGGCCCCCTTTGGGCTGGGGTCATTTCTTTGCCACTTACCTGTGAGGAAACACTTGTCCCTCCAGCTGACACACCAAAGATGGTGACAAGGCCAGGATCTCCTCCAAATTGGTCAATGTTCTTCTGGACCCACTTCAGGGCAGCCACCTGATCCAGGTAACCCCAGTTGCCAGGTGCATGCTCATCCCCAGTGCTGAAAGCCAGACATTAGACAAGGTTGGAGACTTCTGAAGAAGAGCAGCAGGTTCACAGGATTATGACATTTAAAGACCACTTCCTTCAGCTGGATGATAAGCTGGATAGACTGCTGGATCTACATCTGGCAAGACCAGTGTTCATCTACTAGCTGGGTGACCATGGGTTAGTCACGTAGACCTCTGACTCAGTTATTCCTCTTTGAAATGAGGAAAATAATGGCATTTATTTCTCAGAGTTGTTGCAAGGATAAAATAAGATACTATGTGAAAGGTGCTCTATAAACCTTAAAGGATCATGCAAATGCTAGTTATTGCTGTTCTGATTTTACAGATATAAATTAGTGACACAGATCTTGAGTTTCCCCACCTGCAGGACTCCCAGTGACTGCCTCTTTCCATAGCTTATTGTGTCTTTCAGGGGGAGCATCTGCGTCCTTCTCCAGTCCCTTCCAGCTTACTCCCAAACCTTTTCCATCCCCCAATACCTGTCTTGCCCCAGCTCTCCCCTCCCTCATCCTTTTTCTAGCTCTTTTCTATTTTGTCTTCCCCAAGTAAGTCAAGAAACATTTGCTGAGCACCCACTATGTCCCAGGCATTATACCAAGTTCTGGGCATACAGAGAAAGGTAAACATAGTCCCTGCCCTTAAGGAGTTTGCAATTTAATTGGAGAGACAGTATGCAAATAGCTGTGCCCAGAGAAAATCTATACTGGAGAGGTGGAAATGATCCCAGAGGGAAGGCCGGTAGCAGTAAGGGAGTCAGGGAAATGCTTCTTGCAGAAGGTGGAATTAGTACCAAGTCCTGAAGGAAGCCAGAAGGAAAAGGAGAGAAAATGAACTGATTCCATAGAACATCTTATTCAAGGATGAGGAAGGAGGTAGAGAATGTGCAAGTATGAGAAAACTAGAGAGTTGAGAGGAGGTGAGGCTCCTCTCTGTGAACTCTGCCATCAAGGAATATCACTATCCTTGTTGTCCTCGCACACAAATCTGTATCTCCCCAGTCAGACTTTCCCTGGCTATCCCCATGACCAGAATTCCTTGAAGGAACCTGAGACAGCTCTAATCCCACCTTCTTCAACAGATCTAGCCTTTCCTCCTCCACCTCCCCCAACACTCCCCTCACTGCTAGGGCCTTCCAGAGCAAGGACCCCAATTTGAGACTTCATACAAAATTTGTCCTGGGGAAGCTAGGAGAAGCATCAGCTTTATTGCCATGTGCTGAACCAAGCAGGCAAAAATGAAAGCAACACACACACAAACACAGACATATTATATGACACACATATCATATGACAACCTGAACTGACAGACAGAGATTGAGTGCACTCACATGCAGGAGCAAGATCTTGGTGGGAGTACACACTCAGAGTGGGGAGTGAATGCGACAATCATCCTTTAAAGGAAGGTTTGGTTGGAACAATCAGCACAACATGTGAGAAAGGGCATTCTTCATCAGACCCAGGTGTGGTGGGAAAGTTCCCCAGGATTCCTTATTGATGCCTGCCTCAGGGACTCCAAGAGTGGGTGCCAACACACACACATGCAGTCTGCTGGAAGTCCATTCAGGAGCTGAGTTTACTCACAGGATCAGAACAAATCAGGGCTTTTGAAAATACTGGCTGTCTGGGGCAGTTAGGTGGCTCATTGGATAGTAAAAGTTACTCTTATAATAGTCAAACCTAGAATTTTTAATTACTTGTGAATGAAAAGGAGGGGCACAAGGCAATTCCCTTTACTTTGTGGACTTGCCAAGGGTCCTAGAAACCATCTGTGTGGGCAAGGTCATCTGCCCTGAGAAACGAACTTGTTTGTGTTATACAGTTCCTGAACACTTAATTTGGATTACTGAGAAGTTCCAACTTTATGTACAATATATAGAAATGATTTCTAATAATTGACTTTTACACCAGGACAAGTTTAAATTTGAGAAAAAAAGGATGTTAAGTGAAATCTCTGATATATGTGAGTCCTACTAAATTTTTCTTACTTATTACAACTCCATGACAATACAATTAACTGTGTCTACAAGGCCTTCAAGATTTATAATTGCCCCTGAAAACGTACAAAAAAAATCACCCTTTGCTTACTTTAGACATATTGTTTCACAGACTACAATTAGACTCTTAAAATATTACAAATTAGGCAAGATTCCTTAAAAACTCTTAATAATTATCAAAAAATTTCTTAAAAATATTAATTAGCTTTAGCCTGCTTAGTAGATCACCACTAATAAATTATTTAATCTTTTTACCAGCCTCAGACACCTCACCAAGAATATATCCCTTTAATTTGTGGTGGCACAATATTTTACATCAAAGGGGTGCTGTTATTTTCTCCACCCCTACCCCCCCCTTCTCCTATTTGTAAAGCTGATAAAATACAATGGAAATCTGGCAAACCTGTTTGGGTGGAACAATGGCTTTTGACAAAAGAGAAGTTTTTTGCCTTAAAACAATTAGTCGAACAACAACTTTTAGCAGACTGCCAGTTAACTTTTTATTAAGCTTTTATTGAGCCATTTATTAACTATATTCTGCCAATACAACCACCTTAATTGTAGAGAGGATAACGTTTTGTGACTATTTTTGAATACATAAACTCCTGCAGTATTAGAAACATAGTATAAAAATAATATAACTTTTTTTTGAAAAGGCTGTTCCAAATGTATCACTTTTATTAACCCTCCTTCTTTTGCCATTAATCCCAAAGGCTTTCCTCCCAAACATATTTCACAAATGAATATAACTTATATGCATTCTTTTGGAAAGCTTGCTTATATTCATGTTATAATCAACACTTTTCTTCTTTCATTTTTGCCACTTTACAAACAAGTGGAACAATTAAACATGTGATCAATCATATTTGACAAGCCTTCACAGTTAAGGGTGTACTTAAACAAATTAAAACAGATAATGCTTCTGCTTACATTACCAAAACATTTTCTTCCTTTTATCTTTTTATAATATTTCCCTGTTCACAGGCATTCTGTATAATAAAAAATAAAAATATTAAAACTATTCTTCTTACAAAAAAAAAATTAAATATTAATAAACATGGGTACCCTCCAGCCAAAAAACATCCAGAGGCCCGGATCCATTACTAATGAGGGGATGAGGGTATACTTGTATTTTTTCAGAAAATTTTGATAAACCTGTCTGGATACTAGAGAAAAATGTCCGAGCATCTACCACAACTCACAGCTCAAATAAGGATTTGGGGAAAGTGCAGGAGGAGCCAATCTACAGTAACAAGTCACCTTCTTACACGGGGTCAAGTGAAACCTCCCTCTCATTGAGCGATAGAAGACTCCTGAACTTGGATTTTTAGCAATAGAAGCTTTACTTTCTGCTCAACTATGTAATGTACAGAGTGCTCAGCACTGGACTTATTTTCCTTTTCCACCCTCGTTGTGACCACTCACATATATGGACAAATTGGGAACTATATATACTAATAACATTCATATATTTTAGGCCAAGAATACCCCTTCCTCCAGGACAGAGCCAATGTTACAATTACCCTCAGATCTCTGGCATTCAGGACACCTATACGTTTAAAAAAAAAATTAGCAACAATGCTGAACCCTGTCTTTTTCTTATTACATCATTTTTTAATACCAGTTTATCTAATGGATATGTACATTTTGCTCAATCTAATTATACTCTCAAACAATGTATTGATAATAATGACTATACTTTACTTTTGGTAGAACAATCATCATTTGCTATTTTCCCTACTGCTGCGGGCGCCTGCGTCAGCGGGCCATGACCAGATTCTGCCTGAGTGTGAAGAGAGAAAGAACTAAACCAGCCAGGCAGGAGATATGAAGGATAAATTCCATTTATTAATCTGAGGGTAAGGGTATATATATCTTCAACCAAGGTAACAACAAGGATATTTATCATGGGAACATCACCCAAAGTAACAAACCGTTTCCTCACTTCCTTGTAATCTCCAAAGACATCCTGTTCTCAACAGACAGAACCAGGGAATGGTGAGCTAACATCCTGAGTTCACATAGCCATCAGATAGAAGACAAACTACAGGGAAAACCTGGGATGGCCTGCATCCTCTGACTCCTCAGAGCTGGCCCTCAACATCCAAGCGTAAATTGGTAAGAGCTTGCACTAAAGTGGTGATTGTGTCAGAGGAGAGAAGTGAGTATCTATGAGATATGTAACAAGGGCTAGAACAATAACACATGGCAATACATTGGATATTGAGAAAAGTAAACAAGTAATGGAAAATGACACCTAGATCACAAGCTTGGGTAACTGGAGGATGGTGGTGCATTTAACAAATAATAGGGACATTATGAAGAGAGGAGGGCTTGGTAGGAAAGAGAAAGAGTTGAGTGTTGGGGATGATGAGTTTATAATGTACGTGGGACATACATTTTGAGACAGTTGGAGATGGGATACTGTAGGTGTGATCTGGACACTGGAAGGCAGAATGGAGAGAGTGAAGTGATCTCTAGTCATAAAAGGAAGGAGATGTATGGGATGACATCCAGTGGGGATGGATGGATGGATGGATGGATGGATGAATGGATGGATGGATGGATGGAACCAATAAGGTTTTTGGATAACATGGGTGAGACATGGTCAGGTTAATAGGTAGTGCAGAAGCAGCTGGGAGGAAGTGTGGAAGGGAGAAAGGAGACAGAAAGAGACAGAGAGAGAGAGACATTATAAAATACTGAAAGTGAGAATAATACAAATGGCAATATTCTGGAAAATATTGGATGGAATGGGATCATTTGTGTATGTGGAAAGCTTAGCCTGGGTGAAGAAAAGGTCCACTTCCTCATGTAAGACAAGAGATAAAGGAGGAGATAGTAACAGAAAGCATCTGATCAATATGAAATAAGGAAGAGGGAGGATGAGGGAGCTCAGTGGATGGCCTAATTTTTTTTTCAGCAAAATACAAAGCAAGGTTCTGAGTTGAGATGGTGAGGAAAGGAAGAGCCATGAGAAGTTTCAGGAGGGATGCAACGGTGAGTGAGAAAGTGAATTGATTACACAGGTGCGGAAAGATTGCCTTGCCACAGTGAGGACACAGCTAAGATTATGTAAGATTAACCTGTATTGACACAGGCAACATGGTTTCATGTTTTTCTCTATCTTCATTCAGCAATATGCAAAGAAGAGCAAAACAAGTGGGTGATGGTAGAAAACAAAAGCTGAGGTTTGACAGGGAAAGACTTGTCATAAGATAAGAGGTCAGTGTAGAAATGAAGTGGTTCACTATAGGGTTAAGATGGGGAAGGGAAGAGGGTATAACAAGCCAGGGTTGTTGGCCTGCAAAAGAACTGAGAGTGGGGGGACTGAAGGTCAAGGATGAGGATGAAGAACAAGGTTAAGGTGTACCAGGTAGAGAATCTAGTGGAATGAAAAGAGATTATAATTAGATAGAGAAATTTCAGAATTAATGAACATAGAAGTGGAACAATCATGAGTCAGAGTAAAATCAAGGGTGGTTCTATCTCTGTATCTAGCTGAGGTGTGGTGGAGGAGTAGGTTATGAGAAATGAATACACTGAGCAACTGGGGAGTTAGAATGTTGAAGGGAATATCAAGATGAATGTTGAAGTCCTTCAGTATGAAGGTGGGAATTGGGAAAGAGAGAAAGACTGGAAACAAGGCACTGAACTCCTTGAGAAAGGAAGGAGAGTGCCCCAGAGAATGTGATAAATGACAGCTACTAGAATTTTGATTGGTTGATGAATATCGATTGAATGAGCCTCAAAGGAGGAGAAGTGGCTGAGTGATGGTGGGAGAGGGAGAGTCTGGAAGTGGCAGTGGGAAACAAGAAACGTTTTGGCTTTCTTGTGATGGAGGTATGAGTGCAAATGCAAATAGTGCTAGAAATGATCACCAGGAAAGCTGTGTCCTGAGAAAAAAAGCTCAGGTTTTGCTGAATACAAGTAGGTAGAAGGGGTACAAAAAAAGGGTAAAAGATGAAAACAGCTTTGTTACTTCTGTAGGAGGCATTCCAGAAAGCACAGTGAAAAGTGTAGATAGCTTTAGAGTAAGGCACTACAGGAAATTAGTATTTGGAAAGCTGATGTAACCATGGGCTTTATTACTATGCAGTAAAGCAAGCTGTGGTTAGGTTAACACAGGAGGACTCTTTTCTTTTCATATGTGGTAACCCTAACACTTAATAAAGTGCCTGCTGCTTAACAAATGTTCTACATACCTGCCTGTCTCTCTGCTAGTCTGTCTGTCCATCAGTCCATCTATCTATCTATCTATCTATCTATCTATCTATCTATCTATCTATCTATAATCTGAGGCCAAGACAATGAATTCATTGGTCATAAGAAGCAGAGCCATAATTTGAAATTCGGTCCTCTAGCCACAAATCTAGTGGGTTTTTTTTCTCCTATATCACTATTAGCATGTAGGGAAGACAAGGGAAAGCAAGAAATATGAAGTCTAGTCAGTAATTTATGTTTGTCATCATTCAACCACTCAGAGATGAGGGAATTCATCAAAGAAAAAATTCTTGTACTCACATTTCAGTGAGCTCAAATCTCACCTGAAGAACCCGAGGATGCCCAGCCTGTACTGGATGGTGACCACTACCACATTCTGGGTGGCTGACAATATCGAACCATCATACAGGAAAGAAGCACCACCAATGAGAGCACCACCATGGATCCACACCATCACCTGCAGGAATCAGACATGGTTTTCCTTACAGGAACAAGTTCCACCAAGCATGGCTCTGCTGCTCATTTCCTCAACAGGAGAATACTGTATCCTGTTATCTTGTGACCAATGTCAAAGTAGCTCTAACTGTGAGTGAATTTACTTATCAAGATACCGCACATCAAGAGCTGACAGGATGCATCTGAACTACTCTCAGGTAAGAGCCCACTTCACTTAACTCAGATGCAGTTCATATCTGCTTTGGAATCTTCCTGGCAGTGTCAGCTCCTGGAGGTTCTCCTGCTGCCAAAGATTCACATGGAGTAAAACAGACTCTTCTAAAGGATCCTATTTTCCCCTAGAACAGGAAAAGGAGGCAGGACTCCCTTCTAAGGGATACAGACCCAACCAGACAACACAGAACGCATTGTGAGAAATAAGGACTCAGTGTCACATCATCTTGTGAGCATTTCAACTGTGGCCCAGAGAACCTTTCTATATAACACTGGCTTCTCTCTCAAAGCCAAGAGAAGCTGCTAGACCAGATTACCAGCATTAGGCTACACCTTGGATTGGTTCTTTTTGTAAAAATTAATTTATGAAATAAAACAATCACTTCTATAATGGTATAATTAAAAATATGATTGTACAAGAAAATGCAAATCCACTATGTACCATTTGCTATTCCTTTTAAATATACAACCAAGTTATCAAAGTAAATTTTTCTTTTTTTTTTCTTTTTGCTTCTTATGTTACTCACTTTATAAGGAGAAGTTTCCACTAATTAAAACCCATCTTTAAAAGGCTTCAGCCCATCTCCTGCTCATAAGCTGGTGTTTAATCCTTCCCATTGTATGTGTATTGTGGAGGTGGAATAGGGCAGGGTAGGATGTCATTTCAATTTTATATCACTAACACCAAACAGGATACCCCAACTACAACATAGGAGACCAAAATAACTTTTAGCTAAAGCTGAGCTGAAGGGCCACCATTCCTTCAGAAAACTAGAACCAGTAAGAGTTAAAAATCAAATTGTCTCCTTAAAAGCATAATGATGTTATTGTTGAGTTCTGTCCAATTCTTTGTGATGCTGTATGGGGATTTCTTGCCAAAGATGCTGGAGTGGTTTGCCATTTCTTCCTTGAGTAGATTAAGGCAAACAGAGGCTGACAGAGCTAGAGAATGCCTGAGGGCAGGTCTGAACTCAGCTCTTCCTAACTCCATGCTTAGTGTTCTATCCCCTGAACCAATTAGGTCAATGGAGAGAGTGTAATTCTAAGGCTTAAAGGCTGGGTGAGGAAGAGATCATATTGTTTCTATATCTAAAACAACCAGAGAAAGCCTAATGTTACTGTTGAGTTAACACCATCTCTTTTGAGTGTACAGTTACTTTAGTCAATGGATTAGGATGCTGCATGCCTAGAAGGTGAAGGGAAAGGAAGTGGATTTTACTCACTTGGGAAGAGTTTTTCCCTTCCATGGAATGAAGCTAGTGATTGCTTGGAATTCTGAGAGGGACATGTTTGGGCATCAGGAAGTAGACAGTTTACAGCTGTATGAGCAAATGAAATGAACCAAATCATGGACACTGGGAAAGCCCGAGTGTGCACTTGCTACGTGTAGGGCTCATTTTACTGTGAATAACTGAGTACATGGAGAGAACAGGGTGCCCATCACACAAGTGGACTTCCTTTGAACCTCTTTCCCTTGGGTGATCATCGAGGTCTATATGATTGTGTATCTGGGAATTCTGTCTCAGGAAAGATCATTGGATCCTAGATGGTGGGGCTGAAAGGGATTTTACAGACTGCCTAGTGCAACACCTCCATTTGACAGATGAGGAAATTGAGGACCAGAGAAGTTAAGTGACTTGCAGAAGGTCATAAAGCTAGTAAGTGGAAGAGGTGGGCTTTCATCTCAGGAATTCCTACTCTAAGTGCAATGTTCTCTTCACAACACTCTGTGATTTGGTTGCTACTACATCCATCTCCCTTCCCAACCTCCATTCAAAATATAAACTCTTAGGGTACAAACAATGAAGGAAGCTATAACATCAAAGTCTTTCTAGTGTAATTGATCTGAACACAGGCCTTCTGAGTTTTGTCTGAGCAAGCTCAGTTTCTCTTATACAAAAGTTCTCCACTCCATGCAACCACACAACCTGAAACCTACCCCAGCTCACTCCTTCCTGCCAAGTGCAACTTTGTCTCCTGGAAGTAATGGAAATTCATTTGCTTGTTTCCCTTTGCAGGGCCAGCATGGGTGGCATTTCCTCTAATCTTAGAATCCTCCAAGCCCTGGAGTATTCCAAACTCCAAACTCCTTTATGAAAATAACTCTGATAATCCTATATTTAGGAACTTTCTCTGGCTTTGTGGTATATTCATTCATTCCATACATTTACTGAGCACCTACCCTGTGCAAGGCTCTGTGATAGGTATTTTGAATAAGACCAGGTCCCTGAACTCAAAGTGTTGATAGTCACCTAGAGGGAAAGGATAGGATATAGATCCAAAAAACATAATACAGACTGTTGTACTCCATATTGGGCCAGAAAGGTGGCATAGTGGATAGAGTGCTGGCCTAGAGTCAGGAAGACTCATCTTTCTGTGTTCAAATCTGGCCTCAGACACTTATGAGCTGCGTAACCCTGGGCAACTCACTTAACCCTGGTTGCCTCAGTTTCCTCATCTGTAAAATAAGATGGTGGATGAAGTGGCAAACCATTCCAGTACCTTTCCCAAGAAAACCTCTTATGGGGACATGAAGAGTCAGACACAACTGAAAATCCCTACTGAACAACAACACAGTCTATATTAAGTGTCATAAGGGAGATCCAAATTAACATTAAGGTAACATTAAGGTGAGAGAAAACCCTCCTCTCATTGTGTCCCCAGCACTGAGGAGAAGGGCTCCAGGCTTGTAGAAATGGTTGTTGAGTTCAATATTGATTTGTTGAGGTTCAGAGAAGGCTTCATGGGCAGAGAACATTTGAGTAATTTATTTTAAGTAAGGAAGCCCAGGGCTGACCTTGGAGTGAGAAGGGCTGGGTTGAAGTTCCGCCTTGAGCACATATGAGATGTGTGACAACAAAGAAGTTACTTAGCATCTCAGTACACCTGACAAGCCAAGACTCTAAGTGACAAAAGAAGTGGCCGTCCTCATCAACAGAGAGAGTTTCCACGCGGCAAAGTTTCCTACAGCAATGAGATGATAGCTCTGCCCAGGATCAAGAAGTGTTCAGAAGGTCACACTTTCTCAATGTTTTGCTCTCTTCCTGTAGCAATAATAACTTGTAGCAGAAATTGATATCAATCTAGATCATGGAACCATCTCCCTGAAGTTATTTCAGTCATTTTCAGGGATGCCCAACTCTTCATGACCTCATTTAGGGTTTTCTTGGCATAGACAATGGAGTCGTTTGACATTTCCTTCTTTAGATTTCAGCTCAAGAAAATGAGTTTTCCTGACTCCAGGCCTTGTACTCTATCCTCTCGGCCCCCTAGATGCCTATTAAATATATGGAGACAGATTTCAGTCTCGTACAAGGAGGCATTTGCTAACCATGGGAGTTTTTGCCCAAGGGTTGAGCTGATTGCCTTGAGAAGCAGTGAGCTCCCTGACCAGGACAACTTCAGGGAAGGCTAGAACATTTGTCACAGATATTTCCAATGTTGGTGGGACAAAGTGACCTCCAAGGTCCCATCCAGTTGCTATTTCTTAGGATTCTCATCCCCTCCTGGGGAAGATATAGACATGTAGCTTACCGGCAATCCGCCCCCTCCTTTGTGTGGGCAGGGACATAGATATTGAGGTACAAACAGTCTTCAGAACTGGCAGGAATGGGGATGTTTACTTTCATCGCCACTGCCGTTTCTTCTAGGGAAGTTACATCCTGCAAACACCTAAAAAACATAAGAGACAAATAATCTGAGTAAAATCACATGGGGTAACAATAATAGTAATAATACTGATAACTGAGTACTTTGAGGTTTGCACAGCACTTTAAAAACCTGAGTTCATTTGACCATCACCATA
Organism: Phascolarctos cinereus; assembly: GCF_003287225.1. Lineage (NCBI taxonomy): Eukaryota > Metazoa > Chordata > Mammalia > Diprotodontia > Phascolarctidae > Phascolarctos > Phascolarctos cinereus. The sequence continues at coordinate 63,224,640 of NW_027555625.1, forward strand.
ACCTTGAGAGGTAGGTGCTACTATTATCCCAATTTTACAGATGAGGAAACTGAGGCAGGCAGAAGTGCAGTGACTTGCAAACATTTCACAACTTCTTATACAGCCTTCTTTCTTATTCATTGTTTATTCAAATGTTTGGTTTGTTGGTGAATGGTAAGTTGGAAAGAAAGTATTTTTTAAATTGAAAAAAGAACAACCTGTAAATAGATATTACCAACAGTTGAATAGCTGAACACATCACAGTATGAATGTCTTGGAATGTGATTTCACTGTAATAGAGGATGAATGTGAGGAATTCAGAAATCCTGCTGTGGATCCATGAAAGTTGAGCTAGACCAAGACAGACCATGACTGGAGGCATTTAACAAGAGCATAGGTGTCAGGTGGATTTTCTTTGTTACAGAGGAGTGTTAGGTTGGAGGGGTATGAGGGAGGCTGGGGTAGGGAATAGGCAATAAGTGTGGTCTCCAAAGCAAAAGGCAGCAAACTGCTTAAAAAAGAAAATTATGGGTCAGATTCAATGACCTCCAGCTTTCTGAGACTCACAGTCTGTGAGTCCTGGCTTTATTTCCCAGGTTTGTGTCCTTGGGTGAGTCACTTAATGTCTCTTGTTATTCAATTATCTCCTATCTGTCATAACCTGCAAGAGGCTTCTTGGCAGAGATGCTAGAACAGTTTGCCATTTCCTTCTCCTGCTCATTTCACAGATGAGGAAACTGAAGGCAAACAGGGTGAAGTGACTCACCCAGGGTCACACAGTTGGTAAGTGTCTCAGGCTAGAATTGAACTCAGGTCTTTCTGACTGCAGACCCAGTATTCTTTCCTCTGAGCCAGCTAGCTGTCTCTAATTTGTCAGCCTTTGTTTTGCCATCTGTAGCAATATGTATACTAACTACCTCACAGTATTTTCTGAAGTCTGCTATTCTCTAAAGTCCAAATAAACATGGACTGTTATCATTAAGCAATTATCTGAGGCCTCACAGCCCAGGGAACATTCATACCTTTGACAAATACTTAACTAATGTCTACTGTTTGCAGATCACAGAGAGACAAAATGTGGGTAAGACATGATGGTGCCCTGTGCTCATCTAGTAAGAAAAGGAGAGAGGAAGGTGCTTACACAGATGGATAAGTAGTTGCATTTCTCACACTGCTCCAGGAATCTGGTGGTTGTGGAGGAGAAAACCTCAGGGCCCCACAGGGGGTTTGGCAAAGGGGATTCCCAGGAAAGCATTGACAACTTTGTCAATCCCCTTGACACTGATTTGAGTGCCTTGGATCTGTCCAGACTCAGTGTCCTGATGAGGTCATCTGCATGATGCCCTGTAAACAAAAGGGAGAGAAATCCTCAAGGACAGAGGCTGAAATGAAGTCCAAATGCTAACTCTGCATCTCCCATCACGACCATTTTTTTGTTACATGGGAATGCAAGCTTCCTCCTATTACTGGCAAGATTCTTTTCATTTCCTTTAAAGATCTCTAACAATGGGAAATTTACTACAGAGAAGGGCCATTTGCACTTTGAGACAGCTCTGCCTCTGACTCAGGAGCTGTCCAGCATTGGGAACCTGAGGTTGCAGATCAAAGCCGCTGCTCCCCAATAATCCCACCCCCAGCACAGCTTAGGAAACCATACAGCTAAAACTCAGTGCCCATATACTATGCCAGTATGATCCAACTGAGCAAAGACTTCAGAAGCACCTACTATGGGCATTGCCCTCAGCTCTGAATTGAGGATCAAATGGCAGGAATTTCCATTCTCCTAGAGAACAATGACCTGTGCTCCAATAACTAGGAATACAAGGGAGAGGTACAAAGGAGAGTTCCTGGCAAAGAGCTAGGAAAAGATATGCAGAGGGTCAGGAAAAGCTCTGCTGCAAGTGGCAGTGCCCAAGCTGGGTCTTCAATGAAGAGTCTTCAACAGAACTAGACTACGGGAAGTGCTTTCTGGGCATGGGAAAAACAGTAGACAAAAAGGGGAGACAGGAAACTGCAGGGGATGAAAGGCAGATGAAAAGTAGTGACATTGGGCTACAATCCTAGCCAGAAAGACTCATGTTCCTGAGTTCTAATCCAGCCTCAGCTATTTCCCTGGGCAAGTCATTTGAACTATTTGACATAAGTTTCCTCATCTGTCAAATGAGCTGGAGAAGTTCCAGTATGTTTCCTAAGAAAACCCTTAATGGGGTCACCAAGACTGGGATATGATTGAAAAAGAACTGAACAACAACACAACAAATGTGAATAGAGTAGTAGGTAAGAAGGTTGGATATACAGAGTACTGTATTTGGACTCAGAAAATAGAGTTTAATCATAGCTCTCCCTTTTACTGCCTTTGTGAACTTCTTGCAATTTTGTTCCCTTCCTTAAGACTGTTTCTCCTCTTTGATGAAATGGGAAAAGGGCACGGAATTCAATGATCCTTAAGATTCCTCACAGCTCTCCATCCTAGAGTCCAAGAGCTAGAGACTCCTGAAGTGTCAGGGCACATGGCCACTCTCTGCCTAGATCAGAAGGGCAAGGTTCATGTGTGCCTCTGAAAGATTAGCACTCCCCCTTTATCAAAGGAGATCAAAGTATAGCCCTATACAAAATGCTGGGAGGGACTTTAACATACATCAGATGGGCTTCAGTCTCTCCTCTATAATCATGGTGGTTTGGAAGGATGAAAATTAAGAAATAACCCAAAGCTTCCCTTTCTGGGATAAGAACTCATTATCTGACAAAAACTCCTAGGAAAACTAGAAAACAGTATGACACAAACTAGGCAGAGACCAATATCTCATAGCACATACCAAGATAAAGTCAAAATGGATATGTGATTTAGATGCAAAGGGTGATACCATAAGCAAATTAGGACAGCAAGGAATAGTTGACCTGTCAGATCTATGGAGGAGGCAAGAATTTCTGACCAATCAAGAGATAGAGAACATTTTGAAATATAAAATGAATCATTTGGATTACATTAAATTGAAAAGGTTTTTTACAAATAAAACCAACATAACCAAGATTAGAAGGAAAGCAGATAGATAGGAAACCATTTTTACAGCAAGTCTTTCTGATAAAGCCCTCATGTCTCAAATGCACAGAGAACTGAGTCAAATTTTTCAGAATAGAAGTCATTCCCCAACTTAAAAATGGTCAAAGGGCAGGAACAGGCAGTTTCCAGAGGAAGAATTTAAAGCTATCTGTAGCAGTATGAAAATGTTCTAAATCACTACTGATTAGACAAATGCAAATTAAAACAGTTCTGAGGTACCCCCTCACACCAAATAGATTGGTTATAACGACAGAAAGGGAAAATGATAAATATTGGAGAACATGTGGGGAAATTGGGGCACTAATGCACTCTTGGTGCAGTTATGAACTTATCCAACTATTTTGGACAACCATTCAGAACTATGTCCAAAGGGCTATAGAAAGGTGCAAAAATTGTGATCCAGCAATAACGCTTCTAGGTCTGTATCCCAAAAACGTCATAAAAATGTGAAATAACCCAAATGTGCAAAAACATTTATAACAGCTCTTTTTGTGGTGGCAAAGAATTGAAAAGTGAGGTAATGCCCATCAATTGGGTAATGACTGAACAAGTTGCAGCATATGAATGCAATGGAATACCATTGTGCTATGAGAAATAATGAGCAGGCAGATATCAGAAAAATCTGGAAAGATTTGTATGAACTAATGCGGAGTAAAGTTAGCAGAGCCCAGAGAACATTGTACACAGTAATAGCAATATTGTGTAATGAGCTACCCTGACTCACCTCTTCTCAGCAATACAATGATCTAACACAATTCCAAAGACTCATGATGGAAAATACTATCCATGTCCAGAGAAGGAACTATAGAGTCTGAATGCAGATCAAAGCATGCTATTTTCACTTCGGGGGGATTTTTTGGGCAGCTTTTCCCTTCTGTTTCTTCTTTTACAACATGACTAATGTGGAAATAAGTTTACATTATTGCAAAAGTATAACCTATATCAGAGTGTTTGCCATGTTGAAGAGGGAGGATGGGAGGAAGGGGAGGAGAATAAATTTGCAACTCAAAATCTTACAAAAATGAATATTGATTGAGCAGAGACAGAGGCTCTGGCCCCCTGGCCAGTTCCTCCAGAGTTTCCATTCCCCTCTGCACCCATTGATCCTGGCTTCCAGACAACGAACCAGACTGGTTCATCCTGGAACTTTCTACAATGCCTGGAACTTCCTTGCCCAGGCACAGCCAACCACCACGGCAAACTCCTCAATTCAGAAGCCCCTCTGCAATTCTGGTCCTATCTCCCACTGCCAGAAAATAAATCTTCAATGAAATAAAGGACTGCTAAGCATTCCTGATGAAAAGGCCAGAGCTGCAAAGAAACTTTGAAGTGCAAACAAAGAGTCAAGAAAAACCATAAAAAGGAGGCTTTGCAGTATTCCAGAGCTTAAAGAAACCAGCAGGATATGGTCCACAAACAGGACCAACTAGTGGCCCTCACTATCCAAAGGGAATCTTTGTTTAGCCCAGATGGAGCTGATCTCCTCCACCCCAATGATGAACAATTTGGTTTTCAAAAATATTTCTTACTATCCTCATTTATTTCCAACTTTGCATTGAAGTCACTAAGTATCAAAGTCAGTGACAATATAATTTGAAGGATTATACCAAGTTCTTCATAGAATTTCTCTACACACTTATTCTCTCTAACAAATGTTTGTGCATAGCATACAATTATCTTCGTGGCTGTATTTTTACAAAAACTTATCACGATAAAAACCAATCAACAAGGATTTATTAAGTACCTACTATGTACCAGGAAGGCACTGAAGATACAAGTACCAAGAATGAAACAATCCTTGTTTGCAGCAAAGCCACATTTCAATGGACACCAAATGTCCCATGAAATGAGGTTCCTTGTGCCCTTTAGGCATACAATAAAACCAACTCTACCAAATCTTTTATTTGCCTCTCCAAGAAGAACTTGTGAGCCACTCTTGGCTCTCTGATTCCATTTATACAAAGAATTTCAAGACTGATACAATTCCATTGCTCCCATGGTAGATCCATTCATTTGTCACTGGTCAAGGATCTCATATTTGGATTGTTAAAATTTATAAATGTAGGGGGAAGAAATCTCTGAAGAAAGTTTCTCTTATTTCCAAGATCCATAAGAAACTAAATCACATTATTTTCTAAGTACCATTCTCCAATGGATAAATGGACAAAGGATATGAACAGAAAAACTTCAAAGGAAAAAAGCCAAGCTATCAAAAATGATATAAAAATGTTCAAAACACTAATACTTAAAGAAATGCAAATTAAAGCAAATTTGAGTTTCCACTATATGCCTGTTATCGAACTGGCAAAAGAAAAAAAGGATAAATGCTAGAGGGTCTATAAGAAAATATTTATACTATTAAATGGTTACCAAAGCTGTGATTTGGTCCAGCCTTTCTAGGAAGTATTTGGAACTATGTCCAGAAAGTTACCAAACTGCTTATACACTATGAGCTACAATATAACCATTAGATCTATGCCCCAAAGAGATCAAAGAGAGAGGAAAAGGACCTATAGGCACAAAAATATTTATAGTACCTTTTCATGATAGCCAGAAATTGGAAACCCAAGAACTATCCTCTTTCTGGTACTGCCTAAAGAAAATGTGTATATGAACATAACAGAATATTACTGTGCCAATAGGGAATAATGAAGTGGACAATTTGAGTGGAAAAGAGGAAAGCCTTTATGAATGAGTGCAGAGCAAAGTGGGCAGAACCAGAACAATTTATACAATGGCAACAACATTCTAAGGAAAAATATCTTGGAACAACTTTAGAACTCTGATCTAACTAATTCTAATAAAACATGATTCCAAAAGAGTGAAAACAAAACATTCAACTTACCTCTTGAAAAAAAGAGAGGTGTGAAGTTAAAATGCAGAAAAAGCCCTATATTTTCAGACACAGTTAATATAAGTATTTGTTTTTTCACACTTTATAGATATGTCTTAAAATACATATTTTGGTTTTGTTATGTTTTTAATTTCCTTAATGGAGGAGTGGTAGTAAGAGGGGCATATTAATGAAAAGATATTTCTTACCTGAATAAGTTTTAAAATATTTAATACATTTTATAGATTTTCTAACACTGATATATTACTATCCTAATATATCATGTACATCATAAAATATACACAAAATAGAAGTTTTAAACAATGAGACAAAGTAAACAATATTTTAAAAGAATTTGTATTTTATATAACAATAATAAAAAAGCCTTTTTGCTCTCATTGTTAATGCCAGTATTAGTACATATATTTTTGCAAGGAAAAAAATATGAATGTTGAAAACTATCTTTACATATAATTGGAGAACATAAAGTAGTATTTACCAAAAAAAGAAGAAAGAAAGAGAAAATAAAGAAATAAGCTGTGACACATTTCCTCATGCAAACTCAGAGGTTCCGTTTCCAGTTTGAAAAAAGATCACCCCCCCAAACCTCACTCTTACCTACCTCCTTGAAACTCACTCAGCTTTTCCTCTCTCCGCACCCCACCAGCATCTGATAGAAGAGTTTTTGTAAGTAACACTTGGAGAAGATATCAATTTCTTAGCTGCCTCCTGAAATCAAACTAAGAATAATCCTTCCCTCCCCCGAGACCATCCACCCAATCAGCCAGCGAAGGCAACAAGAGAAAAAATAATGCACAAGTCCTCAATCTCCCATGAGAAAATCGAAGTACTCCTCCCATGTCCCCCCATAAACAACCCCTACCCTGGATCAGGTTGGCAGAGATGCACACCTGGGGCTTGAATCAGGATGCCCAGGACACCCAAAGTCAGGACCTTGGGCAGCAGGGAAATCTTCCACATCTTTCCTTCTGCACAGCTTTCTGGGGATGCCTAATCAGACGCCTGGCCTGGCCTTTAATACAAAAAAGAACAGTATCAAAGGGCACTTCCAAGAAATTGGAACAAAGCATGACTTAAAGGACTTTCTCCTCAGACTTTGTCTTAGGCATATTTGGAAAATAAAATTATATTGAATGCACAAAGGAAAAAAATACACCTGAAAATCTATCTGTCCAACAGTGGTATGCTGATAAATGTGTAATAACAACCTCTCTGGAAAACCAAAGCAAACAAACAAATATATCCATGACATACACTGAATTTAATCTCTATTAGTAACATTGTTTCCAGCACTTAAGTCTACACAATCAACAGAAGGATAAATCAAGGCATGATTGGTAGCATTATCTGATTTCAGAGGGCCAAATATGCCAATGGGTTCACAAGAGCCAGCTTGACCTGCCCCCACCACTTCACCTGAAGTGTCAAGGCTCAAAATTTGAATTACACAACCTACCCACTCTCCCTCCCAATTTCTGGAGACTTCTATGACCTTTCACCTCTTGAAGCTCTTCAGTTCCTTGGGTTTTCTTCCAGATCCCATTTGGGGTCTCATTAGCAAAGCTACTAGAGTGGTTTGGTATTTCTTTCTCCAGCTCCTTTTGCCAATGAGAAAACAGGGTTAAGTGACTTACCCAATGACACACAGCTAGGAAGTGTTTGAGGCAGGATTTGAACACACAGTGCTGAACTCTAGTAATACAAATAGCAGAAGAAAGACAACCCAAAAACAGTGGGAGCTTATATTCTGATGGAGGGAAACAACAGATAAAAGTGGGGGGTGGAAGAGGAGAAAGGGAGGAAGGTACCATTAAGAAAGTACTGGGAAAATAAGGAATGTGGTACGGAGAAGAATGAAGACACATCTGGCTAGGGAATGCTCCTTGAAATGGAGGTTTGAAGGGCTCTCATAATGCAGGACCCATCACCTCTCCAGATCGCCCATTCTGTGTTTGAACAGTTCTAATCCTTAGCACATCTTTCCTGGCATCAAGCCTAATTTTGCCCCTTTGTAATTTCCTGCCCTTGGGAAACCACACAGACCAAGTCTAATTCCTCCTCATTATGATCTTTCAAGTGTTAACACAAAGACTGCTTCTACCCTCATCAAACCAATGGAGTCCAAATTCTTAATGGGTATGAGGCAAGATATCCACAATGATCATTCCATACTAGCCCCTGTATGACCACTTCTCAGGGATATTGTAGAAAATGGTTCTTGTCCATGTAGAACTGGGTCTAGGTGGCTTCTCAGGTGTCTTTTCATTCTGGGACTCTGTGGTTCAGCTAGTCTCCATCCACCTTCTATTGAGGACTTGGAGCTGCCAATGAGGCCCCAACTAAATAGACAACATGACTCCAAGAACCTTCCCCAGAGAAGTGGGAATCTGTTTCAATGGCTCTGTTAGGGGATGCATGCTTTTAAATATACCCAATCATAACCAATTCCCTTCAAGGTAGAATGTGGTTAGAACTAAAAGTGGATAGAAAGTGGAAAGGAGGAGGCCCTCCTAGCCTCAGCTTACCCATCTGTAAAATCAAGGGTTTGGGAAGAAAGAAACAATTTTCAAACAACCATTTTTAAGTGCCAGGCACTGAGTTATCCCATTTGATCCTCACAACACTAGGAATTAGATACTGTTCTTATCACCCCTATTTTACAGTTGAGGAAAATGCCCAGCATCACACAGCTAGTTAGGCATCTGAGACTAGATTTCAACTCGGGTCTTCCGGAATCCCAACGCATTCCTACCCCTATTGCACCACCTTGCTGCCTCCAGGTACCTGTGGAAAAGAGTCACAGCTGTACACAAGAGGCCACAGAAAGTCAGAAAGAAGCACTAGGACTATATTTGGCCTATGGAGTGGTTAGAGACTTGTCTGGGTAAAGACTGGAGCATAGTCTGAGCCCTAGCAATTCAGAGTCAGAGTGAGTGACTTGGTGAGTGAAGAACAGTTATGTGATGTGAATGAGCTTAATCCCTCCCCATACCAGTTGGAACCTCTCTCACCTTGGAAAGGCCCAAAACCTGGATTGGCCAATCAGGAGAAAGACATTTGTTGGCCCACTCTGACCTTAACCTTCCATAATGCTTTGCATTCTCTGACATAACAGACATTCTTTGCTTTGCGCTGTGAGTGAACCCTAACCCTCCTGCTGGATTTTGCTGACTGGTAATATTCTTCTGCCAATGACATTGCCCACCACACATTTCCTTTATCTTTTTATAGCCCTACCACATTAGAGGCACTATCTTGACACTCCTTCTTTATCACATCCTATGTTTACTCTTGGCAGAAAACTAGAAATCCTGGGGCCACTTTATTTGTTTTATGAAACTATAATTTTGGCTGATGAAGGGCACAGGCATCCTGACCCATGAAAAGAGGGAAGGGGGAGAGAGAATGGCTCTGAAGATATAAAGTCCCCTTTGTCTATGCTTCCTTGAGTTGACTTTCACAATAAACACCCATGCACATATCTATATGCATGATTTGCCAGATTTCAGAGAAATAAATGCGCATATGCAGCCTAATTTTGTTTGTCTTTCCTAGAACAAATTCTGTAAAGGTTGACACCTGACAGTGAGAAGATAACAAGTTCCATGTTAGAGAATTTAGTGAATGTATAAGAAAGAATAGGAGTAACTGAGGGAGTGTGGAAGGAATGACTTTAGTCAGATCCTGTAGTAAGGAAAGAGCTGAAATTGACTCAATGGTCAGCTTGGCATAGAAAGCCCTCCACAATCTGGCTCCCACACATTATGTTCTACTTCAGCCTGTCTGCTTACTGTCTCTGGCACATGACATTTCATTTCCTGTCTCTGTAGACAGTTTCATGTGTCTGGAATGCACTCAATCCTTGTCCCTTCATGGAAGAGTCAGGGAGGATATAAAGGCCTCAGAGGACCCCTCCAACTCCAAGATTCTATGATTCTTTTAGTGCCCACCTTCCTTCAGACCAAGGGATAGAGCTTTGATGAGGCTTCCAATAAACAAACAATATGGCTCCCAGAGCTTTCTTGAGCATTGTAAACATAACACTTTTTATATTGTTCCTGGGATTTTTTTTCCCAATTGGCATAATTTTCAATAGGCAACGGGGTTAAGTGACTTGCCCAGGGTCACACAGCTAGTAAGTGTTATGTGTCTGAGGTTGGATTTGAACTCAGGTCCTCCTGAATCCAAGGCCGGTACTCTATTCACTGCACCACCAACATGTCCCCAAATTGTCATAATTCTTAGAATCCTCCCTGAGTCAATTAGCATCTATTATAGGTCAAAGGATATCACAGAATTACAGAATTTTAGTTGTGGAAGTTGAACCTTTTCACCTAAGTCACAATTCTGTGAGACACAGATAGTCACTTCATTTATTACAAGAGAAAGGCTCACGCATGTAGGAATTCCATATACCAAGAAGCCTAACCCACAGACAATGCCTTTGATATTTATGGGGTATAGGGAAATGTAGGGGTCTCATGGGAGGAGTACAGGGCAAACCCTTCCCAAATGGAGGTGACATGCGAGGAGGAATGGAGCTGTAGAGGAGGGGGAATGAGAGGAAGCAGGAGGACTTGTAACATCAGACCACGGAGGGAGGATGTTCTGCTCATCTGAAAGGGTCTTAGCTGCACAAGCAATTTATTGGTCTGGGAAGACTGGCCAGAGCCATAAAGCCAGAGAGAGTTCACTTACTAAAGATGACTGTTATGTAGGATTGGGGGGATTCATCTCTGGAAAATAGGGTAACTCAAGAACACAAGTTCAGGGGGCCTACTCCACAGATCTCAGGGACCACATAATCCAAACCATGTTGGGAAGAAATCCCTCCTGTAACAAGATCATACTGGAATGACCATATCCACTTGTGGGCCATCCCTTAACCTCTTACTTGACTCATCAACTTCTTCATTCTCATTACTTCATTTCTCTAATAATCCAAAGCAATGTCAGCTTTTTCTTATTAATTATTAAATTAGAACTTTTCTCTTTAGTCAATTAAGCTTTAAGATAGTTCTGGAAATGCTAGCAATAGCAATGATATAGGAAGAAGAAAGTCAGAGAAATAGGCCAAGAAGTGAGACAATTATTTCTATTAGTTAATAACAGTTTACTTAGAAATTCCAAGGGAATCATCAAAGAAAGTAATAGGTCCAAAAAAAGTTGTGGACTACAAAATAAACCCACAATAACAAAATGTACTTCTATATAATATAGGAAAATCCCAAAGGCAATAATAAAAAGATCCATTCAAAATAGTTGGAAAAATGCAGAAACCAACATGTCACAGCATATACAAGATAAAGTCCAAATGGATACCTCATTTAGATATAAATGGTGATACCATAAGCAAATTAGGAGAGCAAGGAATAGTTTACCTCTCAGATCTATGAAGAAGGCAAAGGTTTCTGACCAAACAAGACATAGAGAATGTTATGAAATACAAAATGGATCATTTGGATTACATTAAATTAAAAAGGTTTTTTAATCAAAAAACGTCATACTCAAGATTAGAAGGAAAGTAGATAAATAGGAAACCATTTTTATAGCAAGTGTTTCTGATAAATCCCTCATGTCTCAAATACATGGAGAACTGAGTCAAATTTATCAGAATAAAAGTCATTCCCCAACTGATAAATGGTCAAAGGGTAGGAACAGGCCATTTCCAGATAAAAAATTAAAGTTATCTATAGCCATATAAAAATGTTCTAAATCACTGCTGATTAGACAAATATAAATCAAAACAATGCTGAGGCACCTATCAGATTGGCTAATTTGACAGAAAGGGAAAATGATAAATATTGGAGGAGATGTGGGGAAATAGGGACACTAATGCACTCTTGCTGGAATTCTGAACTTTTCCAACTATTTTGGATAACCATTCAGAAGTATGCCCAAAGGGCTATAAAAATGTGCATACCTTGTGATCCAGCAATACCACTTCTAGGTCTGTATCCCAAAAAGATCATAAAAAGGGGTAATAATCCACCTGTGCAAAAACATTTACAGCAGCTCTTTCTTTGTGGTAGCAAAGAATTGGAAAGTTGGTAGTGCCTGTCAATTGAGTAATGACTGAACAAGTTGTAGCATATGAATGTAATGGAATGCCATTGTGCTACAAGAAATAATGAGCAGGCAGATTTCACAAAAACCTGGAATATTATTTATCCAAAAAAAGATAGAGAAAATAAAGAAATAAGCTGTGCCACATTTTCTCATGCAAATGTAGAGCTACTATTTACAGTCTCAAAAAAGTTCCTCCCCCAATCCTCACTCTTATCAACCTCGTTAAAAATGACTCAGCTTTCCCTCCCTCCCCACCCCAAAGGCAGCTTATAGAAGAGTTTTTGTACATAACACATGGACAGGCCATCAATTTCTTACCAGCAACCTGAGTTTGGCCTCCTGAAATCAAACCAGCAATAATCCTTCACCTCCAGCCCATCCACCCAAACAGTCAGTGAGGGCAGCAAGAGAAAAAACAGTGCATAAGTCCCATATTTCCAATGGGACAATCAAACTGCTAATTAAAGGACTTCTTCCTGAGACCTTGCCTTAGGTATATTTCAAAAAAAAAAATTAGATTGAATCTATAAAGGCAAAAGAAGACAGATCTGAAAATCTATCTATCCAACAAGGATATGCTAGTACATGTGTTATTATCATTAAATCAGTACATTTCTCTTTAGTCAATTAAGCTTTAAGGTCATTCTGGAAATGCTAGCAATAGCAGTAATATAGAAGGAAGAATGTCAGAGAAATAGGCCAAGAACAGATACAATTATTCCTATTTGTTAATGACATAGTAGTTTCCCTAGAAAACAAGGAATCAGCAAAGAAAGTAATACCTCCAAAAAGAGTTGCAGACAATAAAATAGACCCACAAAAACAAGTTGCACTTCTACGTGCCATAGCAAAATCCCAAAGGCAGTAATGAAAAGATCCATTCAAAATGACTGAAAAAAGTGCACAATATAATTGATACAAGAAGCAATCACAGAAAGGGAAATCCCATGAGAAATAACTATAAAATGTATGAGATTCCTGGACACCAAGCTCTCAAAGCACAGAAAAGACTTGTATAAATTCAATTACAAAGAGCTCCTCGAAGAAACAAGGAGCAACATCAGCAGCTGGAAGCATACGCAGTGTTCATGACTAGGTCATGCCAATATAATAAAAATGACAATGCTATCAAAATTAACTTGCACTTTTAAAGCAGTATCAGTCAAATTAACGAGGGGATACTTTACAATACTTTGCAAAATAATAACAAAGTCTATTTGGAAAAACAAGAGATGTAGAATCTTAAGGGAAGTATTGAAAAGAAGAAGGGTTGAAGAGCGAATAGCATGTCCAGGTCTCAGTCTCTATCATAAAGCAGCAGTCATCAAAACTATCTGGTATTGGTAAAAAATGGAGAGGGAGTTCAATGGAACAGAGTAAATAAGTGATTCAGAAACAATAGAACTCAATAACAAAGTGTTTCATAAAGTACAAAGCGTTAGTCACCTATGGAAAAATTCCCTAATTGATAAATACTACTTGGGAAATGGTAAAGCAGGGTGACAGAAATTAGGCTTAGCCCAACATTGCCTTATACAATATTCCATAATAAATTCAAAATGTATGAATGTTTTCAATATTAAAAATCATGCCTTAAAAAGTCAGGAAGAATAGGTCATCTGCCCTTTGTGGATATGAGTAAAGGATGAATTAATTACAAAAGGTAAAATGGCTAATTTTCATTAAGTGAACTGAAAAGATTTCATGTGAACAAGATCACTGTGGTAAGAAAAGGCTGTACAAATAGCGTATGTGATAGAAATGAATGTCTTGTAAAAAAAAAAAAAGAGGAACTACTCGTCTCCTACTGATCAAATTTTAAGAGACTGAACTGCTGTGGGTCAGTGCATTGGGGAGGGTCTCATGTCCTTTCTCCCCTAGAACAGCAACTCTCATTTTCCTATTCTGTCTACACTTTCCAGTTTTAGGCACTGTAGGGAAAACAGCTATGATCTTGTAAGTTTTCAAAGATCAGAACAGTCAGCCTTTAAAGGTCCTGAATCTGGAGCCCATATCAGCAGATTTGCCAGCAGATCTGAGGAGCCATCAGTTTGAATCAGCTCAGCAGTGCCCTGCAGCAAAAGAGCAATGATGAGAAGCAGCTCTGCTGAATTTGGAAGTGAATTTGGTGGCAAGAACAGTGTAGTATCTGCCTTAAGTTCAAGCCAATTCTCATGGACCAACACAGTAGACTGGAGAGTCCCATTGACATGCTTGTGCTTCTCTTTTCAGAAAACATTATTTTCTAAAAGGTGATTGATATTCATTGGTGAATATGATACTGGGAGATGATCTTTGGTATCAATAATATTGAGGAGATATCAACCAAAACTCCTCCAATGACATTGGAGAGAACACAGGAGAATAGGAACTAGAGTCAATAGCCTTAGGAAAATCACCCACAATCCCTTGTGCATATCCCCTAGAGCTGCAAGGGGGAGATCTGTCTGAAACCCAATGGAAAACATACTTGCCAGTGTGACTTTGGATAAGGACACCCTCCCAGCATACCCAAACCTTCCCACCTCACCCCCTCCCTCTCCAAGCTTTATGGGACACCTAAATGAAAGAATGGTCCAAATCACTAATGAGAGAAATGCAAACTGAAAGAACCCTGAGGTTTCACTTCACAACCAGAAAACTGATGGAGATGACAAAACATGAGAATAGTTAACAATGAAGTAGTTGGGTAAAGACAGACACGTTAATGCATTGTTGAGGGAGCTGTGAATTAGGCCAACAATTCTGGGAAATGAATTGGAATGAAGAGTAATATTAGCTAATAATAGCTAGAATTTGTTTTATGATTTAAGGTTTACAGAGTGCTTTACAAATATCTTCTTTAATCTTCACAAGACCCCTGGCAGGTAGATACTGATATTATCCCTATTTTACAAATGAGGAAATTGAGGCAAACAGAAGTTAAGTGACTTGCCCATAATCACACAGCTAATAAGTGTCTAGAGACTGGATTAGAATTCAGTACTTCCAGACTCCAGGTATAGCATTCTATCCATTGCACTATCTAGTTGCTTAATTATGCAAAGAAAATTACTTAAACACCCATACCTTTTGAATCAAATGTAATAGCTGTACTAGGAGACTGAAGGTTAGCAGGGAGTGAGGAAGTAGCTAGGTTAGAGAACAGCCTGGATACAAACTGAGCTCTTTTGGTAGTTAGAGGGATTGACAATGAGTGAAGAGAGAGAACAGTACTGTGAGGAGATCATGCGTTCAGTATGAGAGGATTTGATAAATAATGGTGATAGCCAGCATTTCTATAGTGTTTTAAAATTTGCAAGGTACGTTACAAATATGATCTCATTTGAGCCTCACAACAATGCTAGGAGGCATAAGATATTATTATTAACCCCATTTTACAGATGAGGAAACTGGGGGAAGCAGGAGTTACATGTCTTGTTCAGGGTCATACAACTACTGGCTGAGGACTAGGTATGAGTTCAGGTCTTCCTCACTCCGAGCCCAACACTTTATCCACTGCTTGACCAGCTCCCTTTAAATGAGTGTATGGGAGAGAGTGTGGAAGGACTGACCAATTCTGGTTCTGGTTGTCTGCAGCAGCACAGTGAGCCAAGATTGATTCAGCCTGATCACTGAAGCCCTCCAGGATCCAGCTGCCCTATGGTACTTTCCAGCCCAGCTGCCTGCTAGAATTTCCTGTTACATGACTCTCTGTCTCCTGCCTGGGAGATTTGGACAGGTGTTGGGAAGGCATTCCCTTCTCACCCCTCTTGGCAGAGAATTTAACTTTTTTTTTTTGAGAGCTCAGGTTGGGCAGCTAGATGGTGCAGTGGATAGATCACTGATGTTGCAGTCAGAAGGACCTGAGTTCAAATCCAGCCTCAGACACAGCATACTCATTAGCTATATGACCCTGGGCAAGTCACTTAACCCTAATTGCCTCACACACACACACACACACACACACACACACACACACAAAAGCACACCTCAGGTTCTACCTTGTACCTGAGACTGTCCTTCTGTCCCTACCTGTTGGTACTCTCTTTCTCTCTCTGTATGTCTTACATTACATATATTTTGTATTTACTTTCATATATACTGTGTCCTCCCAATCCCTTGCAGACAGGCAGTCTTTCATTCTTTTTCTTCCTTTTTGTTTTCCTTCCTTCCATTCTTTCTTTATTTCTTTCTTTTTCTTTCTTTCTCTCTTCCTTCCTTCCTTTTTTGCTTCCTTCATTCTTTTTTCTTGTTTCTCTCTCACCCTTCCTTCTCTTCCTTTCTGGTTGTCTCTTCCTGTTTCTTTCTTTCTGTCGTCCATCATCTTTCTCTTTTCCTTTTTCTTCTTTCTGCCTTCTGTCCTCTCACTTTCTTTCTCTTTTTACTTCTCTTTCTTTCTTTCTCTTTTCTTTCTTCCTCTTTTCTCTCTCACTTTCTTGCTTTATTCCTTTCTCTTTTCTTCTCATTTCCCCCTTCTTCCTTTCTTCCTTCCTTTCGCCCTCCTTGCTTCCCTCTTTTTCTTTCTCATTGTATCCCCAGCTCCCAGCTCAATGCCATAAATTCAGTGGATTGGTTAATAAATATCTGTTGCAGTGAATTGAATTGAATTGCAGTGGAGCAAATGTCAACACATTTCTTCCTTGCTGGGATTTTGAGGACTTGGTGTTCAGCAGGCTAATGAATAGGAAGGCTACTGCCCTGAAGCCTTGAATTCCATTCTATAGGTGCCCAAAACTAGCATGGAGAGGGTAGACAAAATGATCCAGTTTCATCTAAAAGCATGTATTATCCTGAGCTCTGTTGTTATTGTATTCTCTTCATATGCTTACATAGTTACTTATTAATTTCTCCATGAGGACATAAACTCCTGCAACTTTGTGGTTGTTTCATTCTTTGTATTTATACTCTAGCTCCTGGCACAGTATCTAGCATATAGTAGGTGCTTAATAAATGTTTGTTGTTTGCTCGGTATCCTAACTCTGCTCCCCATTTCCTCACCTTCTCTTGTCCTCCCTTCCTTTTCTCTTTCCCATCCGTCTGTCCACACAAGGTGTAATATCCAAGTGTTCTGCCAAAAAGAATATAAATTTCGATTGCTGGAACCACACCATATATGTCTTGGGGTTTACAGGCTAGATTTCTTTCTTAAGGACCAGGCATTAAACCCAAAACACTCTGGCTCTCTTTGATTCACCATCAATAAGTCCAGCCAAAGTCCCACCTGATCGTTTTTTGGATTCTGGTGGCTCAGAGTCAATGCCAAAAGCAACTGTTTCTCTTTTGGCCACAGACCCTGAGGGTCTTCCTCACCCAGATTGATTTTTTTGTCTAGGTAAAAGAAGCCATTCATTAGCTCATTTCTTACCTAGCCTTAATCACTAACCAGGCTTCGCCCCAGTCAAACTGAGACCTTAGCTTAAAAAGGCCAAAGTCTCCCATTATATCCAGGGCCATCTCCAGTCCTGCAGAGCCATATCTTGCCACTGGACCCAGATGGCTCTGGAGGAGAGTCAGGCTGGTGAATTTGCACAGCCCTCCCTCACTTAAATCCAATTCTCTTGCAAGTCATGGCATCACCTTTTTGATGTCATGGTCCCCTTTGAGAATGAAGGACAAAAAACAACCACAGGACAGGATTCTTGTTTAGTTACAGGTTAGAGACGTGGTCTCTGTGGTCCCTTCCAATACTGCACTTCTATGACTCTGACAGTCTTCACCTAATGAAGAGTAGGAGCTGCCAACATAAGTTCTTAAGCAAATAAATGACATGGCTCTCAGAAACTCCCCTGGGTTGTTTGCTTTCCATTAGCATCATGCCAAGAATTGTCCCCAGAGTAGCTGGAGCCTGTTTCAATAACAGTTCCAGGAGCTGGGACTGGATGCCACTAAATGAATCCAGCTCAACCCACTTCATCCAAGTTGGAATGCAGCTAGAACTACATGTGGTTGGAAGGAGAAAAGGGAACCTTCCAAGAGCCTTCAAGTTCTATGGTAGGATGAATGAATAGAGCACTGAACTTGGAATCAGGGAAACCTGAGTTCAAATTCTAACTCAGACACTTGGCCAGTTGTTGTCCTTTGCTCTCCAAGAGGACCAAAATGACATTGCTATGCGAGAGTCAAGGCACAGGGTGTCTGTCTGTGGCTGAGCAGACCAATATGAGCTCACACAGGTCAGACACAAAGAGTCCATGTGGACAATTGGAGTGGAGATTTGTGTTTTTCACATTCTTTTTCAGCTATTGCAATTCTGCTTCACTGATAGGGTGCAGGGTCTTCTTTGATGTGGGCACACCATGTTTGGCAGTCCTTTGCCAGTTTCTTTCATGTTGTGCAATCAACTCCAGAGAGACCTTGAGAATGTCTTTGTATCACTTTTTCTGACTTTCATATGAGCACCTGCCTTGCAAGGGTCCTCTGTAAAATAGTCTATTAGGCAAATGTGCATTTGACATTTGGACAACAGAGCCAGCTAGCTGTATGACCCTAAGCATGTCACTTAACCTCTGTCTACCTCAGTTTCTTCATTTCCAAAATGGGGATCAGAATAGCACCACCCTCCCAGGGTTAGCATTATGATCAAATAAGCTAATAGATGTAAAGCACATAATATAGTAGTTGACACATAGTAGGCACTATACAAATATTAGCTATTATCATTATTAATTATAGCTAATAAACATGCATCCAAACAGGATACAAAACCTGAGCCTTCTTCACAGATAAACATTGCTACTCTTTCCATTTTCCCAGCAAACTACAAGAGTCTTGTAATGATGCTAATGCTTACATCTGAAGAGAGTGAAGCTTGATTCAGATGACATATTCAAGAGTGAAGGACTTGGAGCCTAAAGACCTGAGACAGAGCCCCCGCATCACCTCTTCTTGGCTGGGTGACTTGGGGTGAAGCCCTTCAGTCCTCTGTGATACAATGAGTGGGTTGGAGCAGATCTTTATGATCTTTTTTAGCAATTGAGTTAAGTGACTTGCCCAGGGTCACAGAGCTAGTAAGTGGTTGAGGCCGGATTTGTACTCAGGCCCTCCTGACTCCAGGGAAGGTTCCTATCCATGCCAGCTAGCTCCCCCTGGATCAGATATTCTTTAAGCTCTTGTCCAGCTTGGATACTCCGTGGTGCTCACAAAACCTCTGATTGGTCAGAGTTCTCATTTTAATTATCCTACTGAGTTCATAAGGAAAAAGACATTCCAACAGGCAAAGAGAATTTGCTGACATCATATGGCTGGTGGATGACCAAAGTATTTCTGAAGGGCATCAAACACTGGGAATGCAAAGAGAGGTAAAAACTGTCCTCATGGCGCTCACAATCTAATGAAGGGAGACAAGCTGCAAACATCTAAGGAGAAACAACATATATACAAGGTAAATGGGGGATGATAATAGTGAGAAGGCACCAGCCTTAAGGGGCACTTAGCAAAGGCTCCTTGTAAAAGGTGAGATTTTAGCTGAGCCTTGAAGGAAGCCAGGAGGGGCAGATGAAGAGGGAGAAAGTTTCAGGCATGGGGGCAGCCAAAGAGAGTGCCCAGAGCCCAGAGATCCAGTGTCTTGCTCCAGGAACACCAAGAGGTCCAGTGTCACTAGATCAAAGAGTACATGGAGAGAATAAAGTGCAAAAATAAAGTGGGTAGGATCCAAATGCTCAAAGTTTTAAAAGTCAAACAAATGGTTTAATATTTGATACTAGAAGCAAAGGGAGGGGCCGCTAGGTGGTAGAGTAGATAGAGAACCAACCCCAAAGTCAGGAGAATCTAAGTTCAAATACGGCCTCAGACACATGACACTTACTAGCTGTGTGACCCTGGGCATGTCACTTAACCCCATTGCCAAGTCAAAGAAAAAAATAAGTAAAGGGAGCCACTAGATTTTAGCACATAAGGGGTGACATCATCAAATGCTGGATGACATAATCAGACTTGAGTGGAGAATGAGCTGGACTGGGAAGAAAAACTGAGGTAAAGGAAGCTATACAATGGGCTATCTGGAAGCCCAGATGTAAGGTGGCCTCACCAACTAGCTTCCATTACATTCTGTATCATCTTTATCCTCCATTAATTGTCTGAACCCTATATCAACTATGTCTTATTTTCTTAGTGATAAAAATGTTTTGACAATTCAACATTGGATTTTTCTAAATGGAGAGAATGTTTGAGTACCATATATCCCTGTATCTCAGGGAAGTGCTAGAGCCAACTTGTACCAGAGCTGGTTGTTAAATTTGCAGCGTGAGCATTGGAATCCACCGCCAATTAGTGGTCGGGTCATTGTTTTGTTGATTTCTAAACTTAAGAAAGTGATGGAGCTAATGTGAACAATACAACTTAAAAGTATATCTTGCGGGGTTTTCAGAGAGCTGGTGGTTAAACGTTGACCAGCACACACTTGCCTATATCCTGGTAGTAAAAGATGTTGTTATTGTGAAATATCTTGTTAGCATAACAACTCACAGTACAGGAAGGATTTCATTTCATTTTGCTATTTTATTTTGAACAAAAGAAATCATGTAGAAAAACTACATTGAATTTGGCTTCATAGATACTAATTGGATCTGTGTTGCTCCTTTACAAGTAAAGAATCACTTGACTTGCAGGATTATCTTGAAGTTTTGTTTACAACACCCTCAATGTAGTGCATTATCTCCTCACAGAAATGTTGTCTGGAAAATGCTAGCTAATTGATGAAGCAAGGAAAGAGACATCCAATATTTTCCCAGTCCCTGGCAGCAGCTCAGCGTACTGAGAAGAGCCTTCGATTTGGAGTCAGAGGACCTGGGTGCTTAGTATCTGCATCACCTTGCACAAGTCCTTTCCCTTCTCTGGGCCTTGGTGTTCCTTCTTGTTCAATGATTTCTAATAACCCTTCCAGCTCTAAATCAATCATTCAATCAATCATCACATATTAATTCTTTCCCTACCAAAAGGCCTAGAGGTACATTGACAGAAAATGAAACTACATCCGCTATAATTCTGTGAAATGAACTAGAGATTTTTTCCTCTAGAGACAGGGTGGAGCGGCTGGGCTCATCAGATTCCCATTGTATCAGTATGGGAAGGTCCCTTTCAAATGAGATGGTATTTGTAAAATAATTTCCTTAACACAGTGGCTAGAACATAGCAATTATTTTATTAATTTTTTTCTGTCTGAATATCATTTAAATTTTTCTCCCATAGCAGCAATAAGTAAGAGCTAAAGTATTTCCTTCAAAACGTCAGTATAGTGTAGATGATACTGAGGAACTTCTCAAAAGAAGTGATTGGGTGTCATTGGTCTGCAACAATTGCAAAAACGGTTGTACTTAGAGATCACAGCTCCATTTGGGCTTTTTCTGACTGTGATTCCTTCATCTTCTCAGGCACAGTCTTGGTCCAGAACTCCCACTTATCCTTCCTCAGGCTCTTTCCCACAGACAGCTGCAAATTCAGCTGCAGGTACTCCTCCTTCTGCTCATAGACTGGCCAGTGAAAAAGGTCTGCATCATGGGGTCCCTGGAGGAAAACCAAACATTTAGAACTGAAAGGGGCCACTCCGTTGGCAAGTGTAGCAAGCCACCATCAGCTCAGCCTGAGAACCAAGAAGGGGCCTCCAGGTCGCTGTCAGCTAATAGTGGTAGCACCCACAGAGAGCTTGTGCACCCATCCTTAAGCAGTTTGGTCTTCACCTTTCCTGTTGGTTCTTTCTAATGCAGTTGAGGTAGAAAGTCCGAAGAGTGAAAGGACTCATATCAGAAATAAGTAACAAAGTCAGTATTTGAACTCATATCATTGGACTCCATTTCATTGCGGTACATAGGTAGTACAGTGGATAAACCTGTATGTGGAGGCAGGAGGACTTGAGTTCTAATCCAGCCTCAGATACTTAGTAGCTATGTGACCATAGGGAAATCATTTAACCCTGTTTGCCTCTGTTTCCTCATCTGTAGAATGAGCTGGAGAAGGAAATGGCAAACTACTCCAGTATTACTGCCAAGAAAACTCCTGTTGAGGTCACAAATAATCAAACACAATATCACTGGACTCCACATCTAAGGTTCTTGCCACTGCCACCTAGCCTAATGTTTTCCAAGGCGGAAGAGAAGTCACTGACACTCAAGGGTAATGGTGTGGGCCAAGAGAGCTCCTGATCTTTCTTGTTTTCCTTTCAAGATGCCCATGTGGAGGGTGAATCTGCTAGAGCAATGCCTTCCCAACCCCAGCCATGAACTTGGGGAAGGGCTGAACTTGTTCACCATACTTTGCCTTGTTCAACCAATACGTTGAATGAACTATTTTCTTTTCCTAAACAAATTTCAATCAGAGAAATTCTATGGACATGGGAAACCTTTATGTTCCGAGGAACAGGCAGTACCCCACAAGGAAACTGTAGGGAAACCAAGGGGCAGCTTTCTCACCCATGATGGGCAAAGTTGGCCCAGTAGGTCATCATCCTATGGCTCAGGAGTTTTTCCTCTTTTGTTGCCTCACCTAAAACTGGGAACAGAAAAAGAAAGATCTCAGCTAAGTTCAAAATGCAGACCCAAAGGCTTCCTTTCCCCCAGTCCCCAGACCCAAATACCCACTCACTTCTGGTCTGTCCACTGAAATAATCTTCAGTCTATAGTTTCCTTCATGTCACTCCCCTCCCAGAGGACCTCCCAGGGCTTTTGTTGGCCTACTTTGTCTGACTCCATAACTGAGTCTCTTCCCAAAAGACAAAGTGATGCAGCCGGTCTAAAATCAGAAAGATTTGACTTCTAATGCAGCCTTAGACACTGACTAGATGAGTGACCTTGGACAAGTCACTTAACCACTTTCTGCCTTTGTGTCTTTGAAAAATGGGGATACTAATAGCACCTGTGGCTCTAGATTGTTTGGAGGGTAAAAAAAAAAAGTGGGACAATATTTACAGAATGCTTTACAAAACCTGTAAAAATGATACATAAATGCTAGCTATTATTATTATACTTCTATTATTATTTACTATAACATACAATGTTATAATAATAAAGTACATTATATTACAATTTTATAATCATATATTTTATTATACATAATTATAATAATGTGTGATTGATATAAATGTTATTTATGTTAATAATTATCTTTATGCTAAGCCACAACAGCATAGAACAAGCTCTGGTAGGTGGAAAGACTTTGCATATAGCCCCTGCCCCAGACAATGCCTGCCATTCCAGACCCCTGCCTGGGGCAGTGCAGACAGGCTCAGCAGAGGTAGCTGGCCCATAAGGTAGTGAATTCATTGGCCACGGCAAGTCATAAAACAGATGAAAGTATAAACTGGCCTTCCAGTTATGCCAGGACAGGAGTAGAGAGGTGAAAATAGGAAGAGAAGACTCCAAAACACACAAATTTGTGACCATCTACAACCATTAACTCCAAAGATTGTTAAATGTGAGACATTTGTCCAACAATCAACAAATGGATGCACTGGTAGAGAGAGTGAATCAAGAATAGCTGGAGAAAAGGGAGGGAGAGAAGAAGAAAGGAAGGAAGGAAAGAAGGAGGAAGGAAAAGGGAAGGAAGGAAGGAAGGAAGAAGGAAGGAAGGAAGGAAGGAAAGAAGGAAGGAAGGAAGGAAGGAAGGATGGATGGAGAGGAGAAAGGGAGCAAAATTGGGAAGAAGGGAGGAGGGAAGAGGTCCAGCACATTGGGCAGATGCACTGTGGACAATTTACGGAAGCAAAAGGAAAAGAGTCACGTGGAATCACATGGTATAACAGTTAGGGTCTACATTAGAAGACAGGGTGAGGGTATTACTGAGTTCACTGGTCCATTGACTTAGGGAAACACAGATGGAAATGTGTTTTTTGTGTTCATGCCTTATCTTCTCTTCTGGGTAGCAAACTCCAAGAAGTCAGAGGCTGTGTCTTATTTATTTTTGTGTCTTCCCCAGAGATGAACTGAGGTTGCATTGGCTTAATCATGTAAACTGAATTGAACAGAATAGCTGATTTAAAATCCTGTTGGAGTTCACCTGAACAAGCAGACTGAGTTAGGGGACTTGCAAGACTGATACCTTAATCTCCAATCACTCAATCAACCAGGTAACTATTAATTTCGTCCTGTATCCCTGTCACTGTGCCAAGGGTTGGAGATACAGCTGCAAAAAATGAAAACTAAAAACAAAAACTCTTCCTAGGCAACTGGGCTGCTATTCAGTGCCTCCTAAAGGAACCTGGATTTCGGCTTAGACCTGGTAACTCTGTGATATTGATAAGTCGGTTCCTCTCTTTGAACTTCAGTTTTCTCTTCTGAAAAACAGACACAATAGCTCACTTCCGCATAAGCCAACCATCACAGCGTATTTGGGAAGATCAAATACCACTTAGAAGATAGGTGGACTGAGTGCTGAACATGGCACCAAGAACAGATCCTGCCTCAGATCCTTAACTAGCTCTGTAACTCTTGGCTAGCCAAGAGTAACCTTTCACAGGATCAGTTTACTCATCTATAAAATGGAGATACCACCAGCACCTACTTCACAGGACTGTTTTGAGGCTATCAAATGAGATTGGTATATACAAAGCTCTTTGTAAGCCTTCAAGCAGTATATAAAGGCTAGCTACTTTTACCTATTGTTATTATCATTATTAAATGAGCTTATATATGGGAAGATGTTTTGTGGAAAGGTAAGGCAGTATTATATGTTTTGATGTCAGAGAGATTAAGGTAGATGATGGAGAAGGCAGGCTGGAGTTCCAGGGATTCTGCCCCTTCTATCCCCACCCCAGCCCACAGCTTCCCTCTCCATCCCATCTCCACTGCTTACAAGGCACTCCAAAGCCAAAAGGCAGCTCATCACCATGGTCTGCTTTCACAAAATCTGGCTTGATTCCATTAACCCAACTTGGTCGGTGCTGAAATTCATAAGACTAGACTGGAGAGCTGAGACCTAGGCAAACATGAGAAATGCCCATGGTTAGTGACATATTGAACCCAGGGCATGGCCACATGCCAGGGTTCCCTGGCCTGGTTCCCTCCTTTGGGGTTTGGTGGGGAGGGCAATGGTACCTAGCCATTAACAGGCAAGCTCCTAGAGGGCAACCCCTTAACAAATCCCATCTAAGAGTGATGCTGTCAGGCAGGACAAAGGCAGGGGTCTGGAGTAACAGGACCTGGGTTGGAATCCTGGCCCTGTTATTGACTGACTACAAGATCTTGAGTGAATCCTTTTGCTTCTCTGAGCCTGATTTTTCAAAGGTAAGGTAGAGATAATAATCCCTGGCCTGTTTACCCAAGAGGGAAGGAGAGGGGAAGAAAATAAGCACGTGTTGTTCAATTGTTTGTCAGTCGTATTCGACTCTGCATGATCTCATTTGGAGTTTTCTTGGAAAAGATAATGGGGTGGTTTGCGATTTCCTTCTCCAGCTCATTTTACAGATGAAGAAACTGAGGCAAAGAGGGAGAAGTGGCTTACACAAGGTCACACAACTAGTAAGTGTTTGAGGCCATTTTTGGAGTTTGGGAGAGGAGTCTTCCTGACTCCAGGCCCAGAAATCCATCCACTGTGCCACCTAGCTGCCCTATGAATACGCAATTATAGAGCACTTTTTTGTGCCAGACACTGTGCTAAGTGCTTTACAAATATTATCTTATTGAAGCCTCACAACAACCCTGAGGTGCTGTTATCGTTTCCATTGAGGAAACTGAGGCACACAAATACAAGATACAAGGCGTCTGAGTCTAGATTTGAACTCAGGTTTTCCTGATTCCAGGTCCATGCTACATCCACCGGGACGAGGTTGTTGTGAGGATCCAGGTGGATAATGGATGTAAAGTGTTTTATAACAATAAAACATTCTAGCAGCAGTTCTTGAGTTAACTTTTTACAGTTGAGCATTTTGATAACATAATGATAGCATTAGGTTCAACCTAATTGGTTTTCTATGGCATGTATTTTGTTTTATACATTTAAAAACATTACTCTGGAAGGAATTTTTAACTTTCCCTGGAATCCAAAGGGATCCACAATGCATACCCACAAAAAAGTTAATGACATCTGCTTATACAAATGTAGGTTATTATCATTTATTATTATTATTTGTAGATAATGGTCACAGACTCCCCAACAAATACGTGATGGGGAAGGTAGGGGTATGAGGGAAGAAGGAAGGTGAATGAGGGGGTTTATCCCATCTGGAGGCTAGGATAGCAAAGCCCGTAGCCGGAACCTCCTTCTGCATGAGTGAGCGGGTAATATAGACACATTGCTCTGGAGAGGAGACATTCTTACACTGGTTCTGAAAAGGGTCATTGCCATACTCACTGTCTTGATATTTGGCCAGTTTGAGGGAAGGAATAACGAAGTTGAAATCTCCCACTATTTCCTGGAATTGAGCTCGACATTGTCCCGGGTCCTCAGTGTCTCTTAAATACTCTTCCATCATCAATGACACAAGCTCAGGAGCTATACACTGTAGGAGACCCAAAAGGAGAGTGATTAACAGAAAAATGAACGTATCTGGCTGTGGATTGTTTGGGGATGTTTGTTGGTGGATTATAGGGAATAAGTAAGTGAGCTAGGTGGTGCAGTGGATAAAGCGCCGGCACTAGAGTCAGGAGGCCTGTGTTCCAATATGACCTCTGACATGTATTGGCTATGTGACCATGGACAACTCAATGAATCTTGTTTGCCTCCGTTTCCTCATCTGTAAAATGACCTGGAGAAGGAAATGGCAAAGTGCTCCACTATCTTTGCCAAGAAAATACCCCAAAAAGGTCATGAAGAGTCAGATATGACTCATCAACTAAACAACCACAAGGAATAAGCTCACACAACTTTGCCTGCTATTCATAGGTCCTAGACCTCATTAGATCTCTTTACAATATCCCCACCAGGGCCTGTCTTTTCAGGGCTAAATTCCTCAAGAAGATACTAGACAACTACTTGTTGGGCATGGTGTAGAGAGGATGTCAGCCTCAAGGAAAGGATAGAAAGAGCTGGTGTCTCCAAGGTCCCTTCCCCCTCTGTGACTATGAAAGAAGAAAGTCAGAAGGTGGAAGCACCTTCATTGGCTCTCTCCCAGACTGTTTCACTGGCCTCCTGGTTGGTCTCTGTGCCTGAGACCTCTCCCCACTCCCATCTGTCCTCCACTCATCTTCCAAAGTGATTTTCCAAGCACAGATCTGAGCAATTTACTCCCTTCCTTGAACTAAATAAATTCTAGTGGATGTGCATTACCTCTAAGGTTAAATATAAACTCCTCTGTTTGGTTTGTAGAGCTTTTAACAACCTGGACCCACCCAGTCTTATTATACATGATTACCTTCCTCACACTCTGTGATCCAGGTATGCCAACCTTCTGGTTCCATCTCTCACCTCCATGCCTTTGCTTGGGTAGACTCAGCTCAAACAGTACTTTGTATAGAGCTCCTTTCTCAGTTCCTCCCTCCTCCAGCTGCTAGTCTCTTACCCCTCCCCCAAGATTTGCACTCTGTATGTTTTCCAGCTATCTCTGTATATACAGGTTACCTCCCTCATAGAATGTAAGTTCCACGAGAACAGGGACTTTTTCACTTTTTCCATATGCCTAACCCAGTGTCTGCTACATAGCAGGTGTTTAAAAAAAAATTTATTAACTGTTATCTCACCAAAGCTGGAGTTTGCAATGCTAAGTGGACACTTTCTTTATTCATGCTTTCCTTAAATCCAAGAATAGCATGTCCCTCTGCAGAGAAAAATGGTGCCATGTGAATGGTCCTCAGAACTTTTTGAAATTAATGACTTTTTAAAACAAATCTGATCCAAGAAATCATTTTACACTTTGAGGAGGAATTAATGCCATAGATTTGGTTGGGAATTACTGAATAATGCCCAATACCACTGAACAATTCTCAAGATATTTTGCAAAATGACAGCAAAGTAGTGGGTAATGCCAAGTATATAATCAATAGTGGTTACGGTTTCTACATAATGACCAGTGGCCTTAGACAATGACCTATGATTACTATAATACATGATGCTGGAAATGATGCAGGTAAATTCTATTCTTTTGATTTGTGTAAATAGACCAACTTTACATACATATGCTTAAGGAGGCAGTTGACAAATGGTTGTTAATACCATGTCATATTTAAAATTAATATTGAGCCTAGGGCCTTTAGATATGATGACCTGAAGTCCATAGGAAAGAGACCTAGTCTCCCATCAGGAGGCCCAGGTTCTAGTCCCAGCTGTGTGCCTGGGGTTAAATCAAGTCCTTTCTGGGAGATTCACTTCTCTACTTTACAAAATGAGGATAAACATCTTAATTCTCACTACAAGCAGGTAGGGATATATACAGCAGGTATATGGAAAGAAATTTTTTGTAAACTATAAAGTGCTGTGTTAATGTCAGGTGGTATTATTAAGTGTTCATTTAAAATAAAGAGACTTGAGGCAGCTTGGTGACACAGTGGATGGAGCACAACACCTGGATACAGGAGGACCTGAGTTCAAATCTGGCATCAGACGCTTATTGCTGTGTGACTTTGAGCAAGTCACTTCACCCTGATTGCCACCAAAACTTTGTAAATTTTAAAAATGAAAAAACTAAAACAAAATAAAGAGACTTGTAGAGTATATTTTAACCAAAAAGGAACTAGACCTTTCTTGAGCTTCTCATCTGACACTTCTAAAGAGATTCGCACATGAAATGAGTTATTCATTGAGAAAATAACCAAAGGTAGAAACACTTATGATTCTCCCAGGGAAGCCTCTTCAGGGTAACTTTTCTCATTTTAGAAAAGGCAAATTTACAGAATAAAGTCAAGAAGGCCAGATAACATAGTAGATCATGGAGTCAGGATCCAAAAAAAAGGACTTCACGGGCTAGAATGTTGGACTGACCACATCCACTGGGATCAAATTTAATGGGGACAAAGTTTTCCAATCTCAAGAAGAGGGAGGCATGGTCACACAGCAATTTATTTGGAAAAGATCTAGGGATTTCGGTGAAGCAAACGCCCATAAGGAGGCAACAAGGCATTAAAGCAACCTAAAAAGCAATATGACTTTCAGCAGTGTTAAGAGAGGCACAGCTTTTTATGTCTTTCTTGAATCTTGTACTTGAAAATCAAATTTTTTGTTAAGCTATGGTCTTTTTATCAGGAAGGTTTGGAAGTCCCCTATTGTGTTGAATATCCATCTCCTCCCTTGAAAACTCAAGCTTATTTTTGCAGGGTACTCGATCCTTGGCTGCAATCCAAACTCTTTTGCCTTATGGAATATCATGTTCCACACCCTGTGGTCTTTTAATGTAGAAGCTGGGAGGTCCTGTGTAATCCTGACTGTGGTTCCATGATATTTAAATTGTTTCTTTCTGGCTGCTTGCAGCACCTTCTCTTTCATGTGGGAATTTTGGAATTTTGCTATTATATTCCTAGGTGTTGTCAATTTGGGATCTCTTTCAGGTAGTGAGCAGTGTATTCTTTCCATGATTATTTTACTATCTGGCTCTAGGACTTCAGGGCAATTTTCCGTTATGATTTCCTGAAAGATAGTGTCCAGGCTCTTTTTTTTCAGTATGATTTTCAGGTAGTCCAATAATTTTTAAATTGTCTCTCCTGGATCGATTTTCCAGGTCGGTTGTTTTACCGATGAGGTATTTTATGTTTCCTCTATTTTTTCATTTTTTTGTTTTCTCTTTGACTGATTCTTGCACTCTCATAGAGTCATTAGTTTCCATTTGTCCAATTCTAGTTTTTAACAGATTGTTTTCTTCTGTTAGATTTTGTACTTCCTTCTCCAATTGGCCAATTGTATTTTCAAGGGATTTGTTTTCTTCAGTGTACTTTTTTCCAATTGACTAATTGTATTTTTTAAGGACTCTTCTACCTCTCTCACTGGACTTTGAAAATCCTTCTTGAGCTCTTCTAAGAAGGCTTTTCGGGCTTCAGACCAGTTCATACTCCCTTTTGATGTTGCAGATGTGGGTTTGTTGACAATGTTGTCCTCTTCTCATAATATGAATCTATGGTACATTTCTTTTTACCCATGCTTTCTTCATTCCCTGGCCTTTAAAGAGATTGAGCTCTCCTGCTGGGGAACAGAGGGCACTGACCCAAGCTTCTTGTCTTTACTCCACCATCTTCATCTGCCCCTGTGGAAGCTACAATTATCTCCTACAAATAGCGGCTTTCCTCATCATGGTTTCAATATATTACAGGTAGGAGTAAGAAATTAAATGGGATTTTGGGGGAGTCTTGCTAAAGCCACAGATGACAGGCAAAGCCCAGCAGGTGACACAGAAATTGTTTAGAAACTCAGAAACACAGAAAACATATGTATGATATTGTATAATATCAACACATGTTATCCTTTAATACCGTAATAATTCAGTCTTCCCTGGTAAGAAGGGCAGGGAGTCAAAACTATTATATAGATTTTCTAGATAGTGGGGCACTGCAATTCAATCCCCTTGATGTGGAAGGGATAACTGCATATCTGGAATCTTTGGTTCAGTTCTGGGCATCACATCTGAGGCAGAAAGTAGAGAATCTGAGAAAGGGGTCATAGTCTTGCCATATAGGGATGGGTTAAGGGAACTTGCTTTGCTTTTCAAAAAAAAAACTTGGGGCAGGGCTGACTTTATAGTTGTCTTTAACTATCTGGTGGATGGTCACCTGGAAGAGGCATTTAATGGGGGTCATTTGCCCTAAAGGCAGAGCTGAGAACAATAGGTAGAAATGTATAAAGAAGTAAATGTCCACTTGCTGCCATGGTACCCTGTCCAACCTTGACAGCTGCCTTGGGAACCAGGAGGTCTTCCCTCCTTGGAGGTCTTCAAGAAGAGCTGGATGGCCATTCATCCAGCAAGTTATAGAAGGGATTCTCCTTCAACTCTGGCTTACATTCCATGCACATCAAACTCCTGACCTACTCAGAAAGTCTATGATTCTTTAGAGAAGCATAAACTGTGGAGAACAGAAAGGAGCTGGCACTGAATAGAACATACTAGAATCTTACCACAGGAAGAATCCAGCCATATTCGTGGTTGTTGACACCGATAATGGAAGGGATGTGGTGGAACTCTCTTGCAGCCAGCATCTCTTCAGGATGTTTGGGGAAGAATTGCCCATCAACCACACTAGAGATTATGTTCAAATGCTCCAGAAAGAAGAAGAATTAAAAAAAAAAATGGAGAAAAGAAAAGGCAACTTTATCTCCATAATCTCCCTTACATAAATCACTTTCTCTTCGTTCCCAGTGTTACCATCCTATTTCACACACTTTTTACCACTTAACCTGAACTGGTTTGGGTTTTGTTTGTTTTTTTTTGGGGGGGGGATTTGGAGGCAATGAGGGTTAAGTGGCTTACCCAGGGCACACAGCTAGTTACTGTCTGAGGTCAAATTTGAACTCAGGCCCTCCTTACTCCGGGACCAGTGCTCTATCCATTCTACTACCTAGCAGTCCTCACTTATCTGGACTCTTGCAACAGTCTCCAAACTGCCTCCCTGCCTCCACTTCTAATTTATAACACAAACACAGACACAGACACAGACACACACACACACAACACCACACACACCCCTTCATCATCGCAGATATGCTCATTGTAATCCACTGAATTAAAAGAAAAAACCTCCCATGACTCCCCATTACCCAAAGAAAACCTCTAACACTTCAGTCTGGCATTCAAAACCCTCTCTTCTACCTTTCCAGCCTTATCTCATACTATTTGGACTCTAGCCCGTGCCAAGTACACCACGTTTCACCAACAATGGATTCCCAGTTCTCCACTGAAAGTCAACCACCTTTTCCTACCTTTCTGCCTTGGCTCCTTCATTCCTTATGGCTAGAATGACCCCATTGCTACCTGTTGAAATTCTTTACTTCCTTCAAGAGCCAATTTGACTGCCTCATCTTTCACACAGCCTCCTCCATATGTCAGCCAAAAGGACTCTTTCCTTCCTCAGAGTTCCCACTGCATGTTCTTGTGACTCCCCCTGTGGACTTAGGGTCTGTTACCTCTCTATGGCACAAAGCCCTCTCCCCTAAGAAGGGCAGTTCTATCATGGATTCATCCCTTATCGAAATTTTGTGTCCCCCCAGGCCAGACACAGAAGCTGCTCCAGAAATGCTTCTGGAATAAATGGCAGGAGTGGACTGTCCTCATACTCAGTAGATCTGGATTCTAGTCCTGGTTCAGCCACTAATGCACTGTGTAACTTTAGGAAAATGACATTTCTCTGGTTTCAATTTTTCCCCCTACAAAATGAGTGCATTTGACCAAGTTGTTCTCAAGATCGCTTCCCGTAAAGCTTCCTAAAAGGGAGCATTGAGATTGGGCTTTAACAAATGGGGAAGAATTCAACAGACAAAGGAGAGCTAGGAGAGCAGCAGTGGGAGGGAGGAAGGAACACTGGATTGAAAACTAGGAGACCCCTGGGCTGGAATCCCAACTCCAATGTTTACTGACTGTGTGATGGTGGAGAAGTGGAGAAGTCACTACCTTTCTGCTCCTCAGAGGTTTGTTGTAGTTCAGTTATGTCCAAGTCTTTATGACCCTGAGGACCATAGCACACCAGTACAATCTGTGGGCTTTTCTTGGAAAAGATACTGGAGGGATGTGCATTTCCTTCTTCAGTAGCTTAAGGCAGACAGAGGTTAAATGGCTTGTCTAAGGTCACACAGAGTGGTCTTCCTGACTCCAGGCCTCGTTCTCTATTCATTCAGAGGTTTACCCAACTATAAAGTAGGAATAATGATTGTTGGGATTCCTACCTCATGGATTACTATGAGAAATGCATTTATAAACCAGGATTGTAATAAGAAGAGAAGACTTTACAGACATGAGATACACCTGAACAAAGGCACACAGGTAAGAGAGTACATGGAACAAGTAGAAGACTGAGGACAGATGACTTTGGCTGGAGCATAGAGTGCATACAGGGAGATAATGTAAGATGAGGCAGGAAAGCCATGAAGGCACCAAATCATTCAATATCTGAATACCAGGTTGGGTCTGACTGAGAGTCATGAATCCTTTCTTCTCCCATCTCCTTGGCATCTGCTATGGCCAAAATGAAACTCAGCCACCCAAGTGCTTTGGCAAAGGAGATTCATAAGACTGTAGATTTAGAGCTGAAAGGTGCTTTAGAAGATCATCTGGTCCAACCCTCTCATTTTCCAGATGAGGAAACCATCATCAAATCAGACAGATTGGCAATGGCATGCAAAGAGGCATCCAGAAAGAGTTAATACTGTCATCGAGGAACACCTGACACGTATCACAAGAAAGGAATCTTTTCATACTCATCAGTAAGCTAGCAAAGGATCATTTGGATAGATGATGATGCAGTGATGGTGAAAAGGAGTCTAAGCTGGAATCTGTATGACCATCAAAGGGGGTGAGTCCCCCAATCACAAGCCTTCTCTTCACAGGGCTCACTGCCCTCCAATGGGGATAGGGATGGTCAGGGCAGGTTACAAAGACACAGTCCCTGCTTCCTAAGAGTTTATCATATCCTCAGGGAGAAAGGATCTAAATATCTATAACAGACTCACAGTTGGGTCTGGTATGTTGAAAGAGCCCTGAAATTGGCTCAGAGACTAAAATTCTGTTCCCAGTTCAGTCACCAACTCATTCTGTGACTTTGCAGGACTCACTACAGAGAATTAGACAAGTACTAAAGAGGTAGAAGGCACCTTCTAGATCATTCCGTCTTGAAGAACATTTCCTCCTCTTCAGGGGATACCAGAAAATAGAATTTGGAGCTAGAAGGGATGTTACAAACCATCTAATTGATTTGACTTTTGCAGAAGAAGAAACTAAGGCCTCAAGAAGGAAATGCCTTATCTAAAATCACAGGCATGGCCAGGAATTCAATCCTCCCTCTCTGTGCCTCAGTTTACTCCTCTATAAAATGAGAGGGTTGGACTAGATGATCTCTACAGTAACTTTCAGGTTGAACATTCAATGGGATTCCAGTGCACCTTCTTATAGCCGAGGAGAGCCAGCAGGCCATTTAGACACTGGGCCATGGGGTTGAGTGGCCAATAAGCCTAAGTAAGGATAATGAGGATTACAAAGACCAAAGAACAAGGAACTTACAATTGTAACCATTTTTGAGGTGGAAGAAATCAAGCCAGGGATGAAGGCCACACTGCTTTCCAGGATTGCTCTGTGGAACAAGACTTTGGACATAGGGGACAGAACCTGGGGGAACAAAGCACAGCACAGGGGAGGAGGAAGCAGTCATGGGGAGGCCCAAACACTCCTGGCTTAGCAGAGATAGAGGAGAAGGGGAGTCTGAAGGCCAGGATTGCTATTTACCCTGCCACACCCCTAAGG
Source organism: Phascolarctos cinereus (assembly GCF_003287225.1). Lineage (NCBI taxonomy): Eukaryota > Metazoa > Chordata > Mammalia > Diprotodontia > Phascolarctidae > Phascolarctos > Phascolarctos cinereus. Next base: position 63,258,873 of record NW_027555625.1, read on the forward strand.
TACCCATATTGGACAGTCCCAAACAGTGGCCTCTCTATGGGACTGTGGCCTTTGAGTCCTTTGGCACAGCCAGGAGTATAATATAATTAGACAGAAAAGAGGGCTAAGCAACTTTGTCCATAGTCCAGGACTCTCTAGGTGGTTCAGTAATAGGGTATGATAAGATGTCTGTGCTCTGTAACCCAGCAATGCTGTTCCTATGCCCTTTCTCCTTATAAAGTCACATTCTTTATTGATTATTGTTTGTTTCTTGATTAGGAGAAATGCTGAGAGCTTGCACTGATGGGTTTGAGGATTTAGGTCAGGCCAGTTTGTTCCTGTTCCTGTCCATTATCTAAGAGCCACCTAGGTCAGAATGTAGGCTCTCCGACCTCTCCCAGCACTGTCTGTCCCTTGAGAAGATGAAGGATTTTCAACAAACCTTGAAAGATTACCAGGAAGCGAGGAGACGACTCCGGGGGGGACTACCCCCAGTCACTGTTACCATGAGAAAAATTATTGTTGATACTTGGCTTTTTCCACTCTGGGTTCTGTTCCCATGAATGGGGTATAAAAATCCCAGCCCTCAGATCAATAAGCGGCATGTTTCTGAACCTGTTACCAATCTGGCCCGTGTATCTCTTTATCTCTCTCATACTCTCTGGAAAATAAACACTGTCAGGGACACAGGTGCCTGCGACAAAGAAAGGCCAAGATTGTTGTTATGATCATATGACATCATATCTAACAATTTTTCCCACTGTATCATGGGAATTTTCCACTTTCCCATCAGCTATTTTTTTTAGCATAATCTTGCACTAAGCCTGAACAGTATGTCAGTGATGTGCAATCATCTTGTGCGGCGGTGGGGGGGGGGGGGGGCAGCTATCAAGCCAGAAGATCTTTGCCTCTAAGCCCCCTGATGGATTTTGTGTCTGTCCCATGAGGGCCAGCCATACTAACCTCTCAGAGGCTCATCGGCAAAGAATGGAGAGAGCAGATCTGCAGCCACAGATGGTCACAAAGACCACCAGGGAAAGTGCAGAGAGGCTCTGAGCAGCGTTGGGAACAGGTGAACCGAAATGGCAAAATTCTAAATATACTGGGCCTTGAATCATTTCTTCGTTACCCTGTGTATTTCTTTTGCTCTTACTTGAAGTTGTCAGTAAGCCTTTAAAAAGAGACAACTCATCTTCTTTAAAATAAGAGGAAGAAGGGCCTAGATGATTAGTTGGGACTAGAGCAGGGGAGTATAGTGGGGATTCCAAATGAAACGCAAGGGCAAGAGCCAGCCTTAGAGAAAGAAGTCATCAGCCACAGTAGTTCTGAGAGTGGGGAGGATAGAAGGAGAGGAAGAAAAACTAAGGTCCATCCAGGGCTAGGTAACCCATGGCATTGAGGCCACATGTGGCCCTCTAGGCCCTCAAGTGCAGTCCTATCACTGAAGCCAAACTTCGCAAAGCAAATCTCCTTAATAAAATGATTAGTTCTGTGAAGTTTGAGTTCCTTCAGAATCTAGAAGGACATATGTGGCCTTGAAGCCACAGGTTCTCCACCCCTGGAGACCTTAGGTTTGGCCACAAGAGGCCTCCTTTGGGCTGGGGTCATTTCTTTACTATTTACCTGTGAGGAAACATTTGTCCCACCAGCTGACTCGCCAAAGATGGACACAAAGCCAGGATCTCCTCCAAATTAAGTACTGTTCTTCTGGACCCACTTCAGGGCAGCCACCTGATCCAGGTAACCCCAGTTGCCAGGTGCATGCTCATCCCCAGTGCTGAAAGCCAGGCATTAGACAAGGTTGGAGACTTCTGAAGAAGAGCAGCAGGTTCACAGGATTACGAGAATTAAAGACCACTTCCTCCAGCTGGATGATAAGCTGGATAGACTGCTGGACCTACATCTGGCAAGACCAGTGTTCATCTACTAGCTGGGTGACCATGGGTTAGTCACGTAGACCTCTGACTCAGTTATTCCTCTTTCAAATGAGGAAAATAATGGCATTTATTTCTCAGAGTTGTTGCAAGGATACAATGAGACATGATAAGAAAAGTGCTCTCTAAACCTTAAAGGACCACACAAATGCCAGTTGTTGCTATTCTTATTTTATAGATATAAATTGGTGACACAGATCTTGAGTTTCCCCAACTGCAGGACTCCCAGTGACTGCCTGTTTCCATAGCTTATTGTGCCTTTCAGGGGGAGCATCTGCATCCTTCTCTCTTCCCTTCCAGCTTCCTCCCAAATCTCTTCCACCTCCCCAATGCCTGTCTTGCCCCAGCTCTCCCCTCCCTCATCCTTTTTCAAGCTCTTTTGTATTTTGTCTTCCCCAGGTTAGTCAAGAAATGTTTACTGAGCACCCATTATGTCCCAGGCACTATACCACGTTTTGGGCATAGAAAGAAAGGTAAACATAGTCCCTGCCCTCAAGGAGTTTGCAATTTAATGGGAGAGACAGTATGCAAATATCTGTGCCAAAGAAGATCTATACAGGAGAGGTTAGGAACGATCTCAGAGGGAATGCCCTGGCAGTAAGGGAAGCAGGGACAGGCTTCTTGCAGAAGGTGGAATTAGCACCAAGTCCTGAAGGAAGCCAGAAGAAAAAGGAGAGAAAATGAACTGATTCTGTAGAATATCTTATTCAAGGATGAGGAAGGAGGTAGAGAATGTGAGAGTATGAGAAAACTAGAGGGGGGGGGAGGCCAGGCTCCTCTCTGTGAACTCAGCCATCAAGCAACATCACTATCCTTGCTGTCCTTGCACACAACTCTACCTCCCAAGTCTGACTTTCCCTGCCTATCCCCATGACCAGAATTCCTTGAAGGAATCTGAGACAGCTCTAATCCCACCTTCTTCAACAGATCTAGCCTTTCCTTCTCCACCTCCCCCAACACACCCCTCACTGCTAGGGCCTTCCACAGCAAGCACCCAAGTTTGAGACCTTATAGAAAATTTGTCCTGGGGAAGCTAGGAGAAGCATGAGCTTTATTACCATGTGGTGAGCCAAGTAGGCAAAAATGAAAGCAACACACACACAAACACAGACATATTATATGACACACATATTATATGACAACCTGAACTGACAGACAGAGATTGAGGGCACTCACAGGCAGGAGAATTATACAGGGGCAAGATCTTGGTGGGAGTACACACTCAGAGTGGGGATTGAGTACAACCATCACCCCTTAAAAGAAGGTTTGGTTGGAACAATCAGCACAACATGTGAGAGGGGGCATTCTTAATCAGACCCAGGTGTGGTGGGAAATTTTCCCAGGATTCCTTATTGATGCCTGCCTCAGAGACTCCAAGAGTGGTGCCAGCACACAGACATGCAGTCTGCTGGAACTCCATTCAGGAGCTGAGTTTACTCACAGGATCAGAACAAATCAGGGCTTTTGAAAATACTGGCTGTCTGGGGCAGCGAGGTGGCTCAGTTGATAGAACACAGGCCCTGAAGTCAGGAGGACCTGAGTTCAAATCTCGCCTCTAACTAAACACTTGACACTTACTAGCTGTATGACTTTGGGCAAGTCACGTAACCCCAATTTCCTAAAGAAAATACTGGCTTTCTGCTATGGCTTAAATGTTTTATGGTCCTTAGGACCACTTACCTTGTGCATCCATGTTGGAGTCTTATCACTTATGAGAACAACATGTCAATACATTTCAAAAATCACAATTGTTACACCTTCCCTCTGAGATTGGCTCTCCTTCTCATTGTATATATTTTGTGTCTATATATAGTCATTATATGTTGTCTCCTATTAGAATTGAACTCCCTGAGGGTAAGAATTGACTTTTTTTTGTATCCCAAGCACTTAGTACAGGAATTGACATATAACAAGGGCTTAAATAATGCTTGTGAACTGAGTGATTGATTGAATGAGGGCCTGATGATCTGACCTTTGCTGTAGGAAGATCACTGACAGCTGAGTCTAAGATGAACTGGAGTAGAAAGAGAAGAGGAAAGGAGGCCACCCAAGTAGGCATTATTAGGCCAGGTGCCACGGGCACCTTCGTCCATGGGCCATGATCAGATTCCAGCTGAGTGTGAAGGGAGAAAGATTCACATGGGCCAAGTGAGAGATATGAAGAACAAACTAAACTTATTAATCTGAAGGTAAGGGTTATTATATCTTCACCCAAAGTGACAACAAGTATATGTCTCATGGGAACATCACCCAAAGTTTGAAACCATTTCCTCACTTCCTTGTAATCACCAAGGACATCCTGTTCTCAAGAGACAGAACAGGGGAGTGGTGAGCCAACATCCTGAGTTCACATAGCCATCGGATAGAAGACAACCTACAGGGAAAACCTGGGTGGCCTAAATCCCCTGACTCCTCAGGGCTGGCCCTCAATATCTCCCCCTTTTTTCTGTGCTAAATTGAGATAAAGAAGGGATGCCTGAATCTCACTTAAGATGTAACGAGCATATCTTTAAAAATAGGGAAGAAAGAACCATAAAACTAATACAAAACATAGCCAAGGAAGAAAGTGCAACAGCAAGCTCAGTACATTATTAAAAGGATTAAGTTGATTTATCCAATTTAACAGTTTGTTTGCACTATCTTGAGGGTCAATACCATCAATATGACAATCAGTCATTTCATGTTGTATCTTGGATTATTGGCTAATTTCCCATGTAATATATTCAGAGTGCAAAGCAACCTGAAGCTTATTTAATATTTCTTCAATAGTCATGTTAGTGAAATTTGAATACATATATGGAGTCACACAGATAAAAGAATAGCAATTATTACATTTCAAATTGAAGCATGTTTAAAAGAAATATATGAATATCTATAATCACATTGCAATAGCAACCTTGTTTTCAAAGTTTCAAACTCATCTCCTAAATACAATACGAATTGCTCTAATAAATTGACTTTATACAATATATCCCTATCAATAGCTTCTTGTGTTTTAAGTGCTAAACATATTTTTTGCTGTCATTTACAAAGTGTGCAGTATGAATTTTAGATTGTAGCACAATAGATGAAACAGTAGTAGATACAAAAAGAGAAGCAACAATGATTAAACCAGTAATAAGGAGACCAATGAATGGTTTTGATTGACTTAAGGAGGAAGTAATAATTTGAGGAGCATGTTCACCAGAGTTCTGGAACTATTCATGTGAGATGTTAGTAGGGTATTGATGGCCAGCTCTGAGGAGTCAAAGGATTCAGGCCAGCACAGGTTTTCCCTGTAGTCTGCCCTCTATCCAATGGCTATGTGAACTCAGGATGTTGGCTCACCACTCCCCTGTTCTGTCTCTTGAGAACAGGATGTCCTTGGAGGTTACAAGGAAGTGAGGAAATAGTTACTGTGGGTGATGTCCCCATGAGAAATAAACTTGTTGTTACTTTGGGTGAAGATATATAAACCCTTAACCTCAGATTAACAGAGTTTGTCCTTCAAATCTCCCACCTGGCCCGCGTGATTCTTTGTCTCTTCACACTCAGCCATAATCTGATCACGGCCTGCGGACACAGGTGCCCAAGGCAACTGCCACCCCAACAGGGACATGAAAGAGTGGCTTCCCCAAGCAGAGTGGTCCTGGACAAGGTGGGCTGTTAGGCCAACAGCCCTAGAAAAGGACCTCCGGTCATCAAGAAAGGACAACTAACAAGGTAGAGTGATGATTTTCTATCCATAAGTTTCTTCACAAGGTTTACCAGGGATTAGAGACACAGATCGGCATGTGTGTTTTGCTTTCACTTTGAATCAAAGTGCCTTGTGATATTCAGTTCACACTGAGGGTGAAATTGCATGGACTTCATAGGTGTATAGGAAAATGTAACTAATTCAGATGGGACAGAGTTCATTGACTGAAAAGAGAAATAGGGAATATTATTTGAAAGTATTAAAATCATTAGTAAGAGACAGGGGATTGTTGATCACTTCTGGGCAGTTGATTGAGTTTTTGGATACAGTAGAACAATGCTGTAAATTTCATTCACTAGGCTTTTTGAGGGATTTCTCTGCTCTCTTTTAAAATGGGTCAGATTCAGTTTAAAAATACAGGGCAACACCTTCAAGCTTTCTTTCCTCTCATTTGGTTAAAGTGTGTTCTCCCTGGAGAAAACTCATTCTCCAAGACCTTAAGGAAAATTTTACCCAGTTTCCATAATATTTGGAAAACCATGAAAACATTGTCTGATTTGTGCGGGGGATTTCTGACAAGTCTCTCTGAGCTTTTGTATTTTCCCTGTCATTATCATGTTATCTGTTCTCTGTGTGTCCATGTGGTATGAGTGAGCATCCGTGTGTGTAATCTGAAACCCTTTGCAGCCAGGTAGCTGGAATGTGGCTTTTTTTCTCTCCCCTTCCTCCCTCCCTGATAACAGCAGCCTCAGAGGAGCGGGTGGATGGGAGAGACAAGGAGAGAAAAATGCCTTATTATTTAGGTTATATGTTTGGTAAAAGGCAAGAAAGTTTAAGCATGCAGGAATGAGAGAAGTATGGGTAGAAAGAAAAGCATAATCTGTTTGCATGAACAGTGTGAACAGAATATTTGAGAGTAATAGATTTGGAAACTTTTGGAGAATTTTTAGGAAAAAAAATCATTCTTTTTACATTCTGGACTCTGGACAAAGTTTTTCAGTGTGGATGGAAAGATAAGAAAAGCAAAGTTGTTGGAAGATTCTCTCTTCCCCTCTTCTACATTCAGCTTTGGTCGGGTTGTGGTGCCAACTTGGCCAGGGCTGAGGTGTGGAAGAAAGGATGAGAAAAAGGAAAGTTGGGTGAATTTTTCCCCTCAGATCAAAAAGAAAAGTTTTTATGTATTGGAACACAATCAAAAGATAATTTAGTTCATTCTGATTGGTAATGTGTTTGTTTCAAGCTTTAAAACTCTAGTATTGTTTCCAATTGGTAAATTTTGTATTGCTATGTCAAGCAATTTTTCATAATTTGGATGTTATTAAAATGTGAACTAAAAGATACTAAAGGATGGTGGAAGAATTGTGTAAAACCAGCTAAATTATTTTATCAAGCCTGTTAATCTTTTCTCACAATGTTTTATAACTATCAATTAGAAAATCAGGTATTTCCATCTTTACTTGAAGTTGAAGAACAGCTTATATTCAAAACAATTTGACTATCACTTATGAAAATTACCAGATTGTTAATTAAGTTATTTGAAGTTACTGTTTTAATGTTAAAACCTAGAATTTTTAATTACTTGTGAGTGAAAAGGAGGGGCACAAGGCAATTCCCTTTACTTTGTGGACTTGCCAAGGTTCCTAGAAACCACCTGTGTGGGCAAGGTCATCTGCCCTGAGAAAAGAACTTGTTTGCGTTATACAGCTCCTAAACAATTAATTTGGCTTACTGAGAAGTCACGACTTTATGTACAGTAGATATAAATGATTTGTAATAATTGGCTTTTATACCAGAACAAGTTTAAATTTGAGGGGAAAAAAGGATATTAAGTGAAATCTCTCATATATGTAAGTCTTACTAAATCTTTATTACTTACTACAACCCTGTGAGAATAAAATTAACTGTATCTACAAGCCCTTCAAAATTTATAATTGCCCCTGAAAACATACAAAAAAAATCACCCTTTGCTTACTTTAGACATATTGTTTCACACACTACAATCAGACTCCCAAAATATTACAAATTAGGCAAGATTCCTTAAAAACTCTTAATAATTATCAAAAAATTTCTTAAAAACATTAATTAGCTTTAGCCTGCCTGGTAGATCACCACTAATCAATTGTTTAATCTTTTTATCACCCTTGGACACCTCACCAAGAATATTTCCCCTTAATTTCTGTGGGAGCGATATTTTACATCACAGGTATTCCCCCCCACCCCCCCCAGTGCTTCTCCTATCCATAAAGCTGATAAAGTACAATGGAAATCTGGCAAACCTGTTTGGGTGGAACAATGGCTTTTGACAAAAGAGAAGCTTTTTGCCTTAAAACAATTAGTCAAACAACAACTTTTAGAAGGCTGCCACTTAACTTTTTATTAAGCTTTTATTGAGCCCTTTATTAACTATATTCTGCCAATACAACCACCTTAATTGTAGAGAGGATAACATTTTGTGACTATTTTTGAATAAATAAACTCCTGCAGTATTAGAAACATAGTATAAAAAATAATATCACTTTTTTTTGAAAAGGCTGTTCCAACTGTATCACTTTTATTAACCCTCCTTCTTTTGCCATTAATCCCAAAGGCTTTTCTCCCAAACATATTTGACAAATGAATGTAATTTATATGCCTCCTTTTGAAAAGCTTTCTTATATTCATGTTATAATCACCACTTTTCTTCTTTCATTTTTGCCATTTTACAAATAAGTGGAACAATTAAACATGTGATCAATCGTATTTGACAATCCTTTGCAGTTAAGGGTGTACTTAAACAAATTAAAACAGATAACGCTCCTGCTTACATTAGCAAAATATTTTCTTCATTTTATGCTTTTCATAACATTTCCCTGATCACAGGCATTCTGTATAATCAAAAACAAAGATATTAAAACTATTCTTCTACAAAAAAAAAATTTAATAGTAACAAAGATGGGTACACTCCAGCCAAAAAACAACCAGAGTCCTGGATCCATTCCTAATGAGGGCATGAGGGTATGCTTGTATTTTTTCAGAAAACTTTAATAAACCTGTCTGGATACTGGAGGAAAATGTCCGAGCATGTACCACAACTCAAGCTTGAATGTAAATTATAAGGATTCAGGGAAAGTGCAGGAGTTGCCGATCTACACGACAAATCGCCTTCTCACATGGGGTCAAGTGAAACCTCCCTCTCATCGAGCAATAGAAGACTCCTAAAATTGTATTTTTAGCAATAGTAGCTTTACTTTCTACTCAAGTGTGTAATGTACAGAGTGCTCAGCACTGGACTTATTTTCCTTTTCCACCCTGATTGTGACCCCTTACATATATGGACAAATTGGGAACTATATATACTAATAACATTCATATATTTGGAGGCCAAGAATACCCCTTCCTCCAGGACAGAGCCAATGTTACAATTACCCTCAGATCTCTAGCATTTAGGACACCTATATGTTTAACAAAAGTTAGCAACAATACTTAACCCTGTCTTTTTCTTATTACATCATTTTTTAATACCAGTTTATCTAATGGATATGTAAATTCTACTCAATCTAATACTACTTTTAAATAGAATGTTACTTGTGCCAATTGTACTCTCAAACAATGTATTGATAATACTGACTATATTGTGCTTTTGATAGAACAATATCATTTGCTATTTTCCCTACTGCACCCGCAAGCCGTGATCAGACTCTGGCTGAGTGTGAAGAGAGAAAGAATCAGACAGGCCAGGCGGGAGATGTGAAGAACAAATTCCATTTATTAATCTGAGGGATTTATGTATATTCACCCAAAGTAACAACAAGTGTATTTCTCATGGGAACATTACCCAAAGTAACAAACCATTTCCTCTCTTCCTTGTAATCTCCAAAGACATCCTGTTCTCAAGAGACAGAAGAGGGGAGTGCCAACATCCTGAGTTCTCATAGCCATCAGATAGAAGACAAGCCACAGGGAAAACCTGGGCTGGCATAAATCCTCTGACTCCTCAGAGCTGACCCTCAACATCCAAGTGTAAGTTAGTAAGAGCTTGCACTAAAGTGGTGATTGTGTCAGAGGAGAGAAGTGACTGTATATGAGATATGTAACAAGGGCCAAAACAATAACACCCAGCAATAGATTGGATATAAGGGAAAAGTAAGCAAGTAGTGGAAAATGACACCTAGACCACAAACTTGGGTAGCTGGAGGATGGTGGTGCATTTAACAAATGATAGGGATATTATGAAGAGGGTAGGGCTTGGTAGGAAAGAGAAAAGTTGAGTTTTGTGGATGATGAGTTTATAATGTACATGGGACACACATTTTGAGACAGTTGAAGATGAGATATCATAGGTCTGATCTGGGCACTGGAAGGCAGAATGGAGAGAGTGAAGAGATGTCTAGTCATGAAAGGAAGGAGATGTATGAGATGATAGCTAGTGGGGATGGATGGATGGATGAATGGATGGATGGATGGATAGATGGATGGAACCAGTAAGGTTTTTTGATAATATGGGTGAGATGTGGTCAGGTTAATAGAGAAGCAGCTAGGAGGAGGTATGGAAGGAAGGATACAGAAAGAGACAGAGAGAGAGACATTATAAAATACTTAAAGTGAGAATAATACAAACAGAAATCTTCTGGAAAATACTGGATGGAATGGGATTATTTGTGTGTGTAGAAAGCTTAGCCTTGGTGAAGAAAGATCCACTTCCTCATGTAAGACAAGAGGTAAAAGAAGAGATAGTAACAGAAAGCATCAGATCAATATGAGATAAGGAGGAGGGAATATGAGGGAGCTCCGTGGATGGTCTCATTTTTTTTCAGCAAAATAGAAAGCAAGGTTCTGAGTTGAGGTGGTGAGGAGAGGAGGAGACATGAGAAGTTTGAGGAGAGATGCAAAGGTTTAGAAAAGCTGCTCTGGTGAGTGAGAAAGTGAATTGATTACACAGGTGCAGAAAGATTGCCTTGCCACAGTGAGGACACGGTTAAGATTATATAAGATTAATCTGTATGGACACAGGCAACATGGTTTCATGTTTTTCTCTATCTTCATTCAGCAGTATGCAAAGAAGAGCAAAAGAAGTGGGTGATGGGAGAAAACAAAAGCTGAGGTTTGCCAGGGAAAGATTTGTCATAAGATAAGAGGTCAGTGTAGAAATGAAGTGGTTCACTATAGGGTTAAGATGGGGAAGGGAAGAGAGTATAACAAGGAAGGGGTGATGGCCTGGGAAAGAACTGAGGGTGGGGGGATTGGAGGTCAAGTATGATGATGAAGAACAAGGTTAAGGTGTACCAGGTAGAGAATCTAGTGGAATGAAAAGAGATTATAATTAGATAGAGAAATTTCAGAGTTAATGAACATAGAAGTGGAACAATCATGAGTATGAATAAAATCAAGGGTGGTACCATCTCTGTATCTAGCTGAGGTGGGGTGGAGGAGTAGGTTATGAGAATTAAATAGACAGAGGAACTAGGGAATTTGAATGTTGAAGGGAATATCAAGATGAAAATTGAGGTCCTTCAGTATAAAGGTCAGAATTGGGAAAGAGAAAATGACTGGAAACAAGACACTGAACTCCATGAGAAAGGAAGAAGAGTGCCCCAGAGAATGTGATGAATGACAGCTACTAGAATCTTGATTGGGTGATAAATATCAATTGAAAGAGCCTCAAAGAAGGAGAAGTGGCTGAGTGATGGTGGGAGAGGGAGAGTCTGGAAGTGGCAGTGGGAAACAAGAAGCATTTTGGTTTTCTTGTGATGGAGGTATGAGTGCAAATGCAAATAGTGGTAGAAATGATCACCAGGAAATCTGTGTCCTCAGAAAAAAAAAAAGTCAGGTTTTGGTGAGTACAAGTAGGTAGAAGGGGTAAGAGAAAAAGGGTTAAAGATGAAAACAGGTTTGTTACTTATGGAGCAGGCATTCCAGAAAGCACAGTGAAAACTGTAGATAGCTTTAGAGTAAGACACTACAGGAAATTAGTATTTGAAAAGCTACCGTAACCGTGGGTTTTAATACTATATAGTACAGCAAGCTGGGGTTAGGTTAACACAGTAGGACTCTCTTCTTTTCTTGTTTGGTAACCCTAACACTTAATAAAGTGCCTGCTGTTTAATAAATGTTTTGTATACCTGCCTATCTGTCTGCTAGTCTGTCTGTCCATCAATTCATCCACGTATCTATCTATCTATCTATCTATCTATCTATCTATCTCTCTATAATCTCATGCCAAGAGAGTTAATTTATTGATCATAAGAAGCAGTGCCATAATTTGAAATTGGGTCATCTGGCCACAAATCTAGTGTGTTTTCTCCTACATCATGATTAACTTGTAGGGAAGGCAAGGGAAAACAAGAGATATGAAGTCTAGTCAGTAATTTATGTTTATCATCATTCAACCACTCAGAGATCTGGGAATTTGTGAAGGAAACAGTTCTTGTACTCACATTTCAGTGAGCTCAAATCTCACTTGAAGAACCAAAAGATAGCCAGCCTGTACTGGGTGGTGACCACTACCACATTCTGGGTGGCTGACAACATCGAACCGTCATACAGGAAAGCAGCACCACCAATGAGAGCACCACCATGGATCCGCACCATCACCTGCAGGAATCATACATGGTTTTCCTTACAGGTACAAATTCCACCAAGCGTGGTCTACTGCTCATTTGCTCAACAGGAGAATACTGTATCCTGTTATCTTCTGACCAATGACCAAAGACACTCTCTAAATGTGAGTGAATTTACTTATCAAGATACTGTACAGGATGCATCTGAACTACTCTCAGGTAAGAGACCACTTGACTTGATTCAGAGGCAGTTCACAACCCCCTTGGAATCTTCCTGGCAGTATCAGCTCCTGGAGGTTCTCCTGCTGCCAAAGATTCACATGGAGCAATACAGTCTGTTCTAAAGGATCCTTCTCTCCCCTAGAACAGGAAAAGAAGGCATGACTCCCTTCTAAGGGACACAAACCCAACCAGAGAACAGAGAATGCACTGTGGGAAATAAGCTCTCAGTGTCACATCATCTCGTGAGTGTTTCAACTGTGGCCCAGAGAACCTTTCTCTGTAACAGCAGCTGCTCTCTGAAAGCCAAGGGAAGTTGCTAGAATAGATTACCAGCATTAGGCTATGCCTTGGATTGGTTCTTTTTTAAAAATTAATTTATGGAATAAAACAATCACTTCTATAACATAGTATAATAAAAAATATGGTTGCACAGGAAACTGCCAATCTACTCTGTACCATTTGCTATTCCTTTTAAATATACAACCAAGTTATTAAAGTAAATTTTTCTTTTTTTATTTTTGGTTCTTATATGTTACTCACTTTATAAGGAGAAGTTTCCACTAATTAAAACCCATCTTTAAAAGGCTTCAACCCATCTCCTGCTAATAAACTGGTGTTTAATCCTTCCCATTATATTTGTATTGTGAAAGTGGAATAGGGCGTGGAGGGATGTCATTTCAATCGTATATCACTGACACCAACCAGGATACCCCAACTACAACACAGGAGACCAAAATAACTTTTAGATAAAGCTAAGCTGTGGGGGCACCATTCCTTCAGAAAACTAGAACCAGTAAGAGTTAAAAATCAAATTGTCTCCTTATAAGCATAACGATGTTGTTGTTGAGTTCAGTCCAATTCTTTGTGATGCTGTATGGGGGTTTCTTGGCAAAGATACTACAGTGGTTTGCCATTTCTTCCTTGAGCAGATTAAGGCAAACAAAGGCTGACAGAGTTAAGAATGCCAGAGGGCAGATCTGAACTCAGCTCTTCCTAACTCCATGCTTAGTGTTCTATCCACTGAACCAACTAGGTGAATGGATAGAGCATAATTCTAAGGGTTAAAGGCTGGGTGAGGAAGAGATCATATGATTTCTATATCTAAAACTACCAGAGAAAGCCTAATGATACTGTTCAGTTAACACCATGTGTTTTGAATGTACAGTTCCTTTAGTCAAATGAATTAGGATGCTGCATGCCTAGAAGGTGCAAAGAGATGAAGGGGATTTAACTCACTTGGGAAGATTTTTTTCCTTCCATGGAATAAAGCTAGTGATTGCTTGGAATTCTGTGGAGGACATGTTTGGGCATCAGGAAGTAGATAGATTGCAGCTATATGAGCAAATGAAATGGACCAAATCCTGGACACTGAGAAAGCCAGAGTATGCACTGGATATGGGGTGGGCACATTTTGCTGTGAATAACTGAGTACATGGAGAGAACAGGGAGCCCATCACACAAGTGGACTTGCTTTGAACCTCTTTCCATTGGGTGATCATTGAGTCATATATGACTGTGTATCCAGGAATTGTGTTTCAGGCAGGATCATTGGATCCTAGGTGGTGGAGCTGAAAGGGATTTTAGAGACTGGCTAATGCAACACCCCCATTTGACAGATGAGGAAACTGAGGCCCAGAGAAGTTAAGTGACTTGCAGAAGGTCATAAACCTGGTATGTGGCAGATTTGGGCTTTGATCTCAGGAATTCCCACTCTAAATGCTATGTTCCCTTCACAACTCTCTGTGGTTTGGTTGCTAGCACACCCATCTCCCTTCCCAACCTCCATTCAAAACATAAACACTTAGGGTACTAACCATGAAGGAACCTATAAGATCAGATTCTTTCTAGTGTAATTGATCTGAACCCTGGCCTGCTGAGCTTTGCGTGAGCAAGCTTAGTTTCTCTTACACAAAAGTTCTCTGATCCATGCAACCAGGCAACCTGACACCTACCCCAGCTCATTCCTTCCTTACTTTGTCTCCTGGAAGTAATGAAAATTCATTTCCTTGTTTCTGATTGCAGGGCCAGCAGGGGTGGCATTTCTTCCAGTCTTAGAATCCTCCCAGCTCTGGAGTATTCCAAACTCCAAACTCTTTCCATGAAAATCACTCTGATAATCCTGTATTTAGGAACTTTCTCTGCCACAAATCTTTTCATTTCCTTTAAAGAACTCTAACAATGGGAAACTTACTCCAGAGAAAGACCATTTGCCCTTTGAGACCGCTTTGCCACTGACTGAGGAGCTGTCCAGCATTAGGAACCTGAGGCTCCAGATCAAAGCCACTGCTCCCCAATAATCCCACCCCCAGAACAGCTTAGGAAATCACAGAGCTAAAAAAAAGTGGGAATCTGTTTCAATCGCTCTGTTAGGGGCTGCATGCTGTTAAATGTACCGAATCATAGCCTATTCCCTTGAAGATAGAATGTGGTTAGAACTAAAAGTGGATAGAAAGTGGAAAGGAGGAGGCCCTCCTAGCCTCAGCTTACCCATCTGTAAAATCAAGTGTTTGGAAAGAAAGAAACAACCAGTTTTAAGCACCTACTATGCGCCAGGCACTGAGTTAGCACTTTACAAACATCCCATTTGATCCTCACAACAACCCTTGCAAATACATACTATTGTTATCACCCTTATTTTACAGTTGAGGAAAATGCCCAGCATCACACAGCTAGTTAGGCATCTGAGACAAGATTTGAACTGAGGTCTTCCTGAATCCCAACCCATTGCTACCACTATGGCACCATTTTGCTGCCTCTGGGTGGCTGTGGAAAAGAGTCACAGCTGTACATAAGAGGCCACAGAAAGTCAGAAAGAAGCACTGGGACTATATTTCGCCTGTGGAGTGGTTAGAGACTTGTCTGGGTGTGGTAAAGACTGGAGTATAGCCTGAGCCCTAGCAATTCAGAGTCAGAGTGAGTGACTTGGTGAGTGAAGAACAGTTATGTGATGTGAATGAGCTTACCCCCCTCCCTATACCAACTGGAACCTCTCTTACCTTAGAAAGGCCTAAAACCTGGATTGGCCAATCAGGAGAAAGATATTTGTTGAATCACTCTGACCTTAACCTTCCATAATGTTTTGCATGCTCTGACATAACAGACATGCTTTGCTTTGTGCTCTCAGTGAACCCAAGCTGTCCTACTGGATTTTGCTGACAGGTAATATTCTTCTACCAATGACATTGCCCACCACACATTTCCTTTATCTTTTTATGGCCCTACCATATTAGAGGCACTACCTTGACACTCCTTCTTTATCACATCCTATGTTTACTGTTGGTAGAAAACTAGAAATCCTGGGGCCACTTTATTTGTTTTATGAAACTATAATTTCGGCTAATGAAGGACACAGGCATCCTGAGCCAGGAAAACAGGGAAGGGTGAGAGACAATGGCTCTGAAGATATAAAGTTCCCTTTGTCTATCCTTCCTTGAGTTGATTTTCACAATGATCATCCATGCATATCTCTAGAAGCATGATTCACCAGCTTTCAGAGAAATAAATGCAGCCTAATTTTGTTTGTCTTTCCCAGAACAGATTCTGTAAAGGTTGACACTTGACAGTGAGAAGATAGCAAGTTCCATGTTAGAGAATTTAATGAATGTATAAGAAAGAATAGGAGTAACTGAGGGAGTGTGGAAGGAATGACTTTAGTTAGATCCTGTAGTAAGGAACGAGCTGAAATTGACTCAATGGTCAGCTTGGCATAGAAAGCCCTCCACAATCTGGCTCCCACATGTTATGTTCTACTTCAGCCTGTCTGCTTACTGTCTCAGGCACATGACATTTCATTTCCTGTCTCTGCAGACAGTTTCACATGTCTGGAATGCACTCAATCCTTGTCCCTTCTTGGAATAGTCAAGGAGGATATAAAGGTAATTCTTCACAAGGAAGGTTTTGACTAGATGGCCTCAGAGGACCCCTCCAACTCTGAAATTCTATGATTCTTTTAGTTCCCACCTTCCCTCAGACCAAGGGGTAGAGCTTTGATGACAAACAATATGGCTCCCAGAGCTTTCTTGAGGGTTGTTAGCTCCCAAAAAATAGCAATTTTTATTTTGTTCCCAGGATTTTTGTTCCCAATTTGCATGATTTTTAGAATCTTCCCTGGTTCACTCAGCATCTATTACAGGTCAAAGGATATCACAGAATTGCAGAATTTTAGTTGTGGAAGTTGAACCTTTTCACCTAAGTCACAATTCTACAAGACATAGATAGTCACTTGATTTATTATAGAAGAAAGGCTCATGCATGTGGGAACTCTATATACCAAGGAGCCTGACCTAAAGACAATGCCTTTGATATTTATGGGGTATAGGAAAAAGGAGAGGTCTCATGGGAGGAGTACAGGGCAATCCTTTCCCAAATGGAAGTGACATGGAAGGAGGAATGGAGCAGCAGAGGAGGGGGAATGAGAGGAAGCAGGAGGACTCGGAACATCAGGCCGCAGAGGGAGGATGTTCTGCTCATCTGAAAGGGTCTCAGCTGCACAAACAATTTATCAGTCTGGGCAGACTGGCCAGAGCCATAAAGCCTGATAGAGTTCAGTTATGAAAGATCACTGTTATGTTGGATTAGGAGGGCTTCATCTCTGGAAAATAGGGTAACTCAAGAACACAAGTTCAGGGGGTGAATCCACAGATCTCAGGGATCATCTAATGCAACCCATATTGGGAAGAAATCCCTCCTGTAACAAGATCATATAGGATTGACCATATCTACTTGTGGGTCATCCCTTAACCTCTTACTTGACTCATGACCTTCTTCATACTCATTACTTGATTTCTCTAATAATCCAAAGCAACGTCTAGATATTTTCTTATTAATTATTAAATTAGAAATTTTCTCTTTAGTCAATTAAGCTTTAAGATAATTCTGGAAATGCTAGCAATAGCAATGATATAGGAAGAAGAAAGTCAGAGAAATAGGCCAAGAAGAGAGACAATTATTCCTGTTTCTTAATGACATAGTAGTTTACTTAAAAAATCCAAGGGAATCATCAAAGAAAGTAATAGCTCCAAAAAAGGTTGCAGACTACAAAATAAACCCACAATAACAAATTGAACTTCTATATAATATAGAAAAATCCCAAAGGCAATAATAAAAAAGATCCATTCAAAATGGTTGGAAAATTGCATGAACCAACAAGTCACAGAACATACTAAGATAAAGCCCAAATGGTTACCTGATTTAGATACAAAGGGTGATACCATAAGCAAATTAGGAGAGCAAGGAATAGCTTACTTGTCAGATCTATGGAGAAGGCAAGACATTATGACCAAACAAGAGATAGACAACATTATGAAATATAAAATGGATCATTTGGATTACATTAAATTAAAAAGGTTTTTGACCCACAAAACCATCACACCCAAGATTAGAAGGAAAGCAGATAGATAGGAAACCATTTTTATAGCAAGTGTTTCTGATAAATCCCTCATGTCTCAAATACATGGAGAACTGAGTCAAATTTATCAGAATAAAAGTCATTCCCCAACTGATAAATGGTCAAAGGGTAGGAACAGGCCATTTCCAGATAAAAAATTAAAGTTATCTATAGCCATATAAAAATGTTCTAAATCACTGCTGATTAGACAAATATAAATCAAAACAATGCTGAGGCACCTATCAGATTGGCTAATTCGACAGAAAGGGAAAATGATAAATATTGGAGGAGATGTGGGGAAATAGGGACACTAATGCACTCTTGCTGGAATTCTGAACTTATCCAACTATTTTGGATAACCATTCAGAAGTATGCCCAAAGGGCTATAAAAATGTGCATACCTTGTGATCCAGCAATACCACTTCTAGGTCTGTATCCCAAAAAGATCATAAAAAGGGGTAATAATCCACCTGTGCAAAAACATTTACAGCAGCTCTTTCTTTGTGGTAGCAAAGAATTGGAAAGTGAGGTAATGCCTGTCAATTGGGTAATGACTGAACAAGTTGCAGCATACGAACATAGTGGAATACTATTGTGCTACAAGAAATAATGAGCAGGCAGATTTCAGAAAAACCGGAATATTATTTATCAAAAAAAAAGAAGGAGAAAATAAAGAAATAAGCTGTGCCACATTTTCCCATGCAAATGCAGAGCTACTGTTTCCAGTCTGAAAAAAGTTCCTCCCCCAATCCTCACTCTTAACCTCCTTAAAAAATGACCGAGCTTTCCCTCTCTCCCCAACCCACCAGCAGCTGACAGAAGAGTTTTTTGTACATTAACACATGAACAGGCCATCAATTTTTTAGCAGCAAACTCAGTTTGGCCTCCTGAAATCAACCCAACAATAACCCTTCACCCCAAGCCCATCCACCCAATCAGTCAGTGAGGGCAGCAAGAGAAAAAACAATGCATAAGTCCCATATCTCCAATGGGACAATCAAAGTGCTACTTAAAGGACTTCTTCCTGAGACCTTGCCTTAGTTATATTTGAAAAAAAATTGGATTGAATCTATAAAGGCAAAAGAAGACAGATCTTAAAATCTATCTCTCCAACATGGATATGCTGGTACATGTGTTATTATCATTAAATTAGAATATTTTTCTTTATTCAATTAAGCTTTAAGATAGTTCTGGAAATGCTAGCAATAGCAATAATGTAGGAGGAAGAAAGTCAGAGATATAGGCCAAGAAGAGAGACAATTATTCCTATTTGTTAATGACGTAGTAGTTTACTTAGAAATCAGTGAAGAAAGTAATAGCTCCAAAAAGAGCTGCAGACTGCAAAATAAAGCCACAAAAACAAATTGCACTTCTACATACTACAGCAAAATCCCAAAGGCAGTAATGAAAAGATCCATTCCAAATAACTGAAAAAAATGCATGACATAATTGATACAACAAGCAATCGTAGAATGGGAAAGCCCATAAGAAATAACTATAAAATGTATGAAATGCCTGGGGACCAACCTCTCAAAGCACAGAAAAGACTTGTACAAATTCAATTACAAAGAGCTCCTTAAAGAAGTAAGGAGCATCAGTAGCTGGAAGAATATTCAGTGTTCATGACTAGGCCATGCCAATATAATGAAAATGACAATGCTATCAAAATTAATTTGCACTTTTATAGCTATGCCAATCAAATTAACAAGGGGATACTTTACAATACCTGACAAAATAATAACAAAGTCCACTTGGAAAAAAAAGAGATATAAAATGTTAAGGGAAATGTTGAAAAGAAGTAGGGGTGAAGAGAGAATAGCATGCCCCAATCTCAGACTATATTTTAAAGCAGCAGACATCAAAACCACCTGGTATGGGTAAAGAACAGAGAGGTAGTTCAATGGAACGGAGTAAACAAGAGTGATTCAGAAACAATAGAACTCAATAACAAAGTGTTTGATAAAGTAGAAAGCATTAGCTACCTATGGAAAAATTCCCTAATTGATAAATACTACTTGCAAAATTGGAAAGCAGGGTGACAGAAATTAGGCTTAGCCCAACATTGCCTTATACAATATTCCATAATAAATTCAAAATTGGTGAGTGTCTTGAATATCAAAAATCATGCCTAAAAAAGAGGAGGAATAGGTCATCTGCCCTTCATGTCTATGAGTAAAGGATGAATTAATTACAAAGGGTAAAATGGCTAATTTTGATTATGTGAATTGAAAAGATTTTATGTGAACAAGATAACTGTGGTAAGAAAAGGCTTTACAAATAGCGTCTGTGATAGAAATGAATGTATTGTAAAAAAAAAAAAAGGGGACAACTCTGTCTCCTACTGACCCCATTTTAAGAGACTGAACTGCTATGGGTCAGTGCATTGGGGAAGGTCTCATGCCCTTCCTCACCAAGAACAGCAGCTCTCATTTCCCTATTCTGTCTGTACTTTCCAGTTTTAGGCACTGTATAGGAGACAGCTATGATCTTGTAAGTTTTGAAAGGTCAGAACAGTCAGCCTTCAGAAGTCCTGGATCTGGAGCCCATATCACCAGATTTGCCAGCAGATCTGAGGAGCCATCAGTTTGACTCAGCTCAGCAGTGCCCTGCAGCAAAGGAGCAATGAGGAGAAGCAGTTCTGCTGAATTTGGAAGTGAATTTGGTGGCAAGAACAGTGTAGTATCTGCCTTAAGTTCAAGCCAATTCTCATGGACCAACATGGTAGGCTGGAGAGTCCCGTTGACATGTTTGTACTTCTCTTCTCAGAAAATATTACTTTGTAAAAGATGATTGATATTAATTTGTTAAAATGATACTGGGGAGATAATCTTTGGTATCAATAATAATGAGGAGATATCAACCAGAACTCCTCTAATGACATTGGAGAGAACACAGCAGAACAGGAACTAGAGTCAATGGCCTGAGGAAAATCAGCCACAATCCCTTGTGCATAGCCCCTAGAGCTGCAAGGGGGAGATCTGTCTGAAACCCAATGGAAAACATACTTGCCAGTGTGACTTTGGATAAGGACACCCTCCCAGCATACCCAAACCTTCCCACCTCACCCCCTCCCTCTCCAAGCTTTATGGGACACCTAAATGAAAGAATGGTCCAAATCACTAATGAGAGAAATGCAAACTGAAAGAACCCTGAGGTTTCACTTCACAACCAGAAAACTGATGGAGATGACAAAACATGGGAATTGTCAACGATGAAGTAGTTGGGTAAAGACAGACACGTTAATGCATTGTTGAGGGAGCTGTGAATTAGGCCAACAATTCTGGGAAATGAATTGGAATGAAAAGTAATATTAGCTAATAATAGCTAGAATTTGTTTTATGATTTAAGGTTTACAGAGTGCTTTACAAATATCTTCTTTAATCTTCACAAGACCCCTGGCAGGTAGATACTGATATTATCCCTATTTTACAAATGAGGAAATTGAGGCAAACAGAAGTTAAGTGACTTGCCCGTAATCACACAGCTAATAAGTGTCTAAAGACTGGATTAGAATTCAGTACTTCCAGACTCCAGGTATAGCATTCTATCCATTGCACTATCTAGTTGCTTAATTATGCAAAGAAAATTACTTAAACACCCATACCTTTTGAATCAAATGTAATAGCTGTACTAGGAGACTGAAGGTTAGCAGGGAGTGAGGAAGTAGCTAGGTTAGAGAACAGCCTGGATACAAACTGAGCTCTTTGTTGGTAGTTAGAGGGATTGACAATGAGTGAAGAGAGAGAACAGTACTGTGAGGAGATCAT
The DNA here is from genome assembly GCF_003287225.1 of Phascolarctos cinereus. Classification (NCBI taxonomy): domain Eukaryota; kingdom Metazoa; phylum Chordata; class Mammalia; order Diprotodontia; family Phascolarctidae; genus Phascolarctos; species Phascolarctos cinereus. The sequence goes on from NW_027555625.1 coordinate 63,280,373, forward strand.
GCGTTCAGTATGAGAGGATTTGATAAATAATGGTGATAGCCAGCATTTCTATAGTGTTTTAAAATTTGCAAGGTACGTTACAAATATGATCTCATTTGAGCCTCACAACAATGCTAGGAGGCATAAGATATTATTATTAACCCCATTTTACAGATGAGGAAACTGGGGGAAGCAGGAGTTACATGTCTTGTTCAGGGTCATACAACTACTGGCTGAGGACTAGGTATGAGTTCAGGTCTTCCTCACTCCAAGCCCAACACTTTATCCACAGCTTGACCAGCTCCCTTTAAATGAGTGTATGGGAGAGAGTGTGGAAGGATTGACCAATTCTGGTTCTGGTTGTCTGCAGCAGCACAGTGAGCCAAGATTGATTCAGCCTGATCACTGAAGTCCTCCAGGATCCAGCTGCCCTATGGTACTTTCCAGCCCAGCTGCCTGCTAGAATTTCCTGTTACATGACTCTCTGTCTCCTGCCTGGGAGATTTGGACAGGTGTTGGGAAGGCATTCCCTTTTCACCCCTCTTGGCAGAGAATTTAACTTTTTTTTGAAAGTATGGCTCAGGTGGGGCAGCTAGGTGGCACAGTGGATCACTGACTTTGCAGTCAGGAGTACCTGAGTTCAAATCCAGCCTCAGACACATCATACTCACTAGCTGAGTGACCCTGGGCAAGTCACTTAACCTCAATTGCCTCACCAAAAAAAAAAGAGTACACCTGAGGTTCTACATTGTACCTGGGATTGTCCTGCTGTCCACCTATTGATACACTCTCCCTCTCCCTCTCTCTCTCTCTCTCTCTCTCTCTCTCTCTCTCTCTCTCTCTCTCTCTCTCTCTCTCTCTCCCTCTCCCTCTCTCTCTCTCTCTCTCTCTCTCTCTCTCTCTCTCTCTCTCTCTTATATTACATATATTTTGTATTTACTTTCATATGTACTGTGCCATCCCAAACCCTTGCAGAAAGGGAGTCTTTCATTCTTTTTCTTCCTTCCTGCCTGCCTTCCTTCCTCTCTGTCTTTCTCCCTTCCTTCCTTCTTTGCTTCCTTCCCTTTTTTCTTCCTGTTTCTCTCTCATCCTTCCTTCTTCTCTTCCTTTCTTGCTATCTCTTCTTGTTTCTCTTTCTTTTTTCTTCTTTCCTTCATCTTTCTCTTTCTTTTTCTTCCTTCTGTCTTCTGTCCTCTCTTTCTCTTTCTCTTATTGCTTCTCTTTCTTTATCCCTCTTTTCTTCCTTACTCTCTTTTCCTCTCTCTCCTTCTTGCTTTATTCCTCTCTTTCTCTTTTCTTCTCTTGTTTCCCCCTTCTTCCTTCTTTTCTCCTTGCTTCCCTCTTTTTTCTTTCTCATTGTATCCTCAGCTCCCAGCTCAATGCCATACATTCAGCGGATTGTTTAATAAATATTTGCTGCAGTGAATTAAATTGAATTGCAGTGGAGCAAGTGTCAGCATGCTTCTTTCTAGCTGGCATTTGAGGACTTGGCATGGAACAGGCTAAAGAAGAGGAAGGCTACTGCCCTGAAACCTTGAATCCCATTCTACAGGTGCCCAAAACTGGCATGGAAAAGGTGGCCCAAAGGAGCCAGTCCCATCTAATAGTATGTATTATAGTGACCTCTGCTGGTGTTGTATTTATTCTCTTCGTGTACTTATATAGATACTTATTGATTTCTCCATGAGAATGTAAACTCCTGCAACGTTGGGGTTGTTTCATTCTTTGTATTTGTATCCCGGCTCCTGGCACAGTATCTAGCACATGGTAGGTGCTTAATAAATGTTTGTTGTTTGCTCAGTATCCTAACCCTGCCCCCTTCACTAGAATATAAGCTCCTTGAGGGAAAGTGTTTCTCATCCAAATTTTGTATGCCTTCTAGCATCCATCATAATCCTCTGCACATACGTGACATGATACATCTTTGGAGCACTATTCCATGCCACTGAGAAGCAACAGCCAGTGTTGTAGAAAGAAGGCTGGTCTTAAAGTCAAAGTAGACCTGGGTTTATAACCCTGTTCTATCATATACTAGGGGGCCATCTCCAGTCATAGAGCACAGGGTCTTCTTTGATGCAAGCACGCCATGCTTGGCGGTCATTTGCCAGTGTCTTTCATGTTATGCAATCAATTCCAGAGTTCTCCAGAGAGACCTTGAGAGTGTCCTTGTATCACTTTTTCTGACCTCCATGTGAGCACCTGCCTTGCAGGAGTTCCCTGTAAAATAGGGAAAACATTTTGCATTCAAACTACATAGGCAGCTAGCTGTATGACCTAAGCATGTCACTTAACCTCTGCCTACCTCAGTTTCTTCATTTCTAAAACGAGGATAACAATTACACACCCCTCACAGGGTTAGCATGATGATCAAATGAGCTAATAGATACAAAGCACATAATATACTAGTTGAAACGTAATAGGCACTATATAAATTTTAGCTATTATCATTATTAACTATAGCTAATAAACATGCATCCAAACAGGATACAAAACACAGAGCATTCTTCACAGATACACATTATTATTCTTTCTGTTTTCCCAGAAAACTACAAGAGTCTTGTAATGACGATGTTGCTTAAGTCTGAAGAGAGTGAAGCTTGATTCAAGAGTGAAGGACTTGGAGTCTAAAGACCTGAGATGGAGCCCCTGCACAACCTCTTCTCAGCTGTGTGACTTGGGGTGGGGCAAACATTCTGGGCCCTTGAGTCCTCTGTGGTACAGTAAGCATGTTGGAGCAGACATTCTTTTTTTTCTTAGCCAATTGAGTTAAGTGACTTGCCCAGGTTCACAGAGCTAGTAAGCGTCTGAGGCTGGATTTGAACTCAGGTCCTCCTTACTCCAGGAAAGGCGCCTATCCACTGTGCCACCTAGCTGCCCCTGGATCAGATATTCTTTAAGCTCTTGTCCAGCTTGAATGCTCTCTGGTGCTCACAATAACTCTGGGAAGTTTCTGGTGTCATTTTTATTATTCCCACTGAGTTCATAAGGAAAAAGACATTCCAACAGGCAAAGAGAATTTGCTAACATCATATAGCTGGTGGATGAGTGAAGTATTTCTGAACGGCACACCAGGCACCAGTCACTCAAACACTGGGAATGTGCAGAGGTAAAAAACTATCTTCACGGAGCTCACAATCTAATGAAGGGAGACAAGCTGCAAACACCTATGGACAGACAACTTATACACAAGGCAAACTGGGGGATGATCAACAGTAAGAAGGCATCAGCTTTAAGGAGAAATTAGCAAAGGCTTCTGACAAAAGGTGAGATTTTAGCTGAGACTTGAAGGAAGCCAGGAGGGACAGAGGATGAGGAAGAAGGTTCCAGGCATGGGGGCAGCCAGAGAGAGTGCCCAGAGCCCAGAGACGGAGGAACACCAAGGAGGCCCAAAATGAAGGAAAAGGTGGGGAGGGTCCAAATTCTGAAGGTCTTTAAAAGCCAAACAAAGGGTTTAATATTTGATATTAGAAGTAAAGGGAACCATCAGAGTTTAGCATATAAGGAGTGACATCAGCATATGTCTGACATCATCAGATTTGAGTGGAGGATGGACTGGACTGGGAAGAAAACTGAAGCAAGGGAAACTAGACAGCAGGCTATTTTGAAGTCCACATGTGAGGTGACCTGACCACCTAGCTTCTATTACATTCTATATTACCTTTATCCTGCCATAATTGTCTGAACCCTATATCAACTATGTCTTATTTTCTTAGTGACAAAAATGTTTTGACAATTCAATATTGGATTTTTCTAAATGGAGAGAATGTTTGGGTACCATATATCCCTGTATCTCAGGGAAGTGCTAGAGCCAACTTGTACCAGAGCTGGTTGTTAAATTTTCAGCATGAGTATTTATATCTCAGAATTGGCATCCACTACAATTTAGGGTTTGGGTCATTGTTTTATTGATTTCTAAGCTTAACAAAGTGATGGAGATAATGTGAATGATATAACTTGAAAGTATATCTTCTGGGTTTTTCAGAGAGCTGATTGTTAAACATTGACCAACAGACCCCTGCCTGTATCCTGTTAGTAAAAGGTATTGTTATTGTGAAATATCTTGTTAGCATAACCACTCAGAATAGAGGAAGGATTTCCTTTGATTTTGCAATTTTGTTCTATGTAAAAGGAACCCTGTAGACAAACTACATTGAATTTGGGTTCACAGATACTAATTGTCTCTGTGCTGCTCTTTTGCAAGTAAAGAATCACTTGAGTTGCAGGATTATCTTGAAGTTTTGTTTACAAGACTCTCAACGTACCCCATTATCTCCTCAGAGAAGTGTTATCTGGAAAATGCTAGCTAATTGATGAAGCAAGACAGAGACATCCAATATTTTCCCCAGTCCCTGGCAGCAGCTCAATGTTCTAAGAACCTTTGATTTGGAGTCAGAGGACCTGGTTGCTTAGTGTGTGGATCACCTTGGACAAGTCCTTTCCCTTCTCTGGGCCTTGGTGTTCATTCTTGTTCAATGATTTCTAATAATCTTCCAACTCTAAATCAATCATTTGATCAATCATCATTCTTTCCATACCAAGTGGCCTAAAGGTACAGTGACAGAAAATGAAACTACCTCCACTATAATTCTATGACATGAACTAGGGATTTTTTTCCTCTAGACACAGGGTGGACTGACTGGTATCATCAGATTCCCATTATCTCAAAATTGGAAAGTCCCTTTCAAATGAGATGATATTTATAAGACTGTTTCTTAGCACAGTGGCTGGAACATAGTAATCCTTACATTAATTTGTTGTTTTCCTTCTGAATACCATTTAAATTCTCCCAAAACAGTAATAAGTGAGAGTCAAAGTACTTCACTCAAAACTGCAGTATACTTTAGATGAGACCAAGGAACTATTCAAAGGAAATGATTAGGTATCATTGGTCTGCAACAATTGCAAAAATGGTTTTGTTTAGAGATCACAGCTCCACTCGGGCTTTTTCTGGCCATGATTCCTTCATCTTCTGAGGCAAGGTCTTGGTCCAGAACTCCCATTTATCCTTCCTCAGACTGTTTCCCACAGACAACTGCAAATTAAGCTCCAGGTACTCTTCCTTCTGGTCATAGAGAGGCCAGTGGATAAGGTCTGCACCATTTGGGTCCCTGGGAGCAAAAAAAAAAAAAACATTTAGAACTGAAAAGTTCTATTGGAAAGTGTAGCAAGCCACCACCAGCTCAGCCTGAGAGTGAAGGAAGGGGCCCCAAGGTTGGGATCAGTTGACAGTGGTAGTACCCATAAAGAGACTTGTTCACCCAACTTTAAGCAGTTTGGTCTTCACCTTTCACGTTGGCCCTTTCTAATGCAGCTGAGGTAGAAAGTCCAAAGTGTAGAGGGACTCATGTAGGAAATAAGTAGCAAAATCAAGATTTGAACTCATATCATTAGATTCCATTTCATTGGGGCAGCTAGGTGGTACAGTGGATAAACCTGTACCTTGAGTTAGGAATACCTGAGTTTAAATCCAGCCTCAGATACTTACTAGCTGTGTGAACCTGGGGAAATCATTTAACCCTGTTTGCCTCTGTTTCCTCCTCTGTAGAATGAGCTGAAGAAGGAAATGACAATCTGGAGTAGTTTGCCAGTGGATATCACTCCAGTATCTCTGCCAGGAAAACTCTAGTTGGGTCACAAATAATCAAACACAATATCACTGGACTCCACATCTAAGGCTCTTGCCACTGCCACCTGTCCTAATGTTTTCCAAGGGGGAAGATAAGTCACTGACACTCAAGGGTGATGGTGTGAGCCAAGAGAGTTCCTGATCTCTCTTGTTTTCCTTCCAAGATGCCCATGTGTAGGGTGAATCTCTCTGAGAAATCCTTCCCCAACCCCAGTCATGAACTTGGGGAAGGTCTAAACTTGTTCACCACACCTTGCCTCTAGGATGAATGAACTATTTTTTTCCTTGAACAAATTTCAATCAAGGAACTTCTATGGAAGTGGGAAACCTTTATGTGCCTAAGAACAGGCACTACTCCAGAGGGAAACCATGGCGAAACCAAGAGGCAGCTGTCTCACCCATGATGGGCAAAGTTTGCCCAGTAGCTCATTATCCTGTGACTCAGGAGTTTTTCCTCTTCTGGTCCCTCTCCCAAAACTAGGAACAGAAAAAGAAAAATCTTGGTTAAGGTCAAAATGCAGACCCAAAGGCCTCCTTTCCTTCAGTCCCAAGCCATAACCACCCAGTCAATCCTGCTCTAGCCATTGAACTTATCTTCCATCTATAGTTTCCTTCATGTTACTCCCCTCCCAGAGGGTGTCCCCGGGCTTTTGTTGGCCTACTCTGTCTGACTCCATAACTGAGTCTCTCCCCAAAAAACAAAGTGGTGCAGCTGGTCTGGAAATCAGGAATACCTGAGTTCTAATCTAATCTCAGACGCTGACTAGAAGAGTGATCTTGGGCAAGACAGTTAACCACTGTCTGCCTTTGTTTCTTTGAAAAATAGGGATAATAATAGCATCTGTGGCCCTGGGTTGTTGGGAGGGTAAAAAAAAAAAGCTGGGATAATATTTATGGAATGCTTTACAAAACTGGTAAAACGTTACATAAATGATAGCTATTACTATTATGTTTATGTTATTATATACTTACTATAACATTAAAGTTATTACATATAAAGTATATTACATTATATTTTATGATTACATGTTTTATCATACATAATTATAATAAAGGTTTGATTGTTATAAATGTTATTTATGGTAATAATTATCATTATGGTAAGCTACTCTAGCATAGAAGAAGCTCTAGCAGCTGGAAAGACTTTGCATATGGCCCCTGTCCCAGACAGTGCCTGCCATTCCAGACCCCTGCCTGGGGCCGTGCAGACAGGCTCAACAACAGTAGCTGGCCCATAAGGCAGTGAATTCATTGACCAAGGCAAGTAATGAAACAGATTAAGGTATAAACTGGCCTTCCAGTTCTGCCAGGACAGGAGCAGAGAGGTGGAAATAGGGAGAGAAGACTTTCAAAAACACAGAGTTCGGACCACCTACAAACATGAACTCTAAAGATTGTTCATTGTGAGACTTTTGTCCAACAATCCACAAATGGATGCACTGGTAGAGAAAATGAATCAAGAATAACTGGAAAAAAGGGAGGGAGGGAAGAAGGAAGGAAGGAAGGAAGGAAGGAAGGAAGGAAGGAAGGAAGGAAGGAAGGAAGGAAGGAAGGAAGGAAGGAAGGAAGGAAGGAAAGGAAGGAAGAAAAGGAAGGAAAAAAAGGAAGGAAAGGAAGAGGGAAGAGGTCCAGCACATTGGGCAGATCCACTGTGGACAATTTAAGGAAGCAGAAGGAAAAGAATCACATAGAATCAGATGGTATACTAGTTAGGGTCTACATTAGAAGAGAGGGTGAGGGTATTAGTGAGGTCACTGGTCCGCTGACATAGGGAAACAGAGATGGAAATAGCTTTTTTGTGTTTGTGCCTTATTTTCCCTTCTGGATAGTAAACTCCAAGAAGTCAGAGACTGTGTCTTATTTACCTTTGTGTCTTCCCCAGAGCTGAACAGAGGGCTCTGCATGCTGGATGTGCTTAATTATGTAAAATGAATTGAACGAAATAGCTGAATCAACTTCCTGATTCAGTTCACCTGAACAAGCAGACTGAGTTTGAGGACTTGCAAGACTGATACCTTAATCTCCAATCACTCAATCAACCAGGTAACTATTAATTGGCTCCTCTATCCCTGGCGCTGTGCCAAGGGTTGCAGATACAAATACAGTGAATAATAAATAAAAACAAAAACTCTTCTCAGCCAGCTGGGCCCCTATTCAGTGCCTCCTAAGGGAACCTGGATTTGGGCTCAGACCTGCTAACTCTGCGATATTGATAAGTCTTTTCTCTTCTGAAAAACAGACACAACCCCTCCCTTCCACACACCCTGACCCTCACAGGGTATTTGGGAAGATCAAATAGAATCTAGATGATAGGTGGACTGAGTGCTGAACATGGAACCAAGAAATCATGAGTTCACATCATGACTCAGACCCTTAACTAGCTCTGTGCTTCTTGGCTAGCCAAGAGTCACCTTTCTCAGCCTCAGTTTCCTCATCGATAAAATGGAGATAGCATCAGCACCTACTTCACAGGGCTGTTTTGAGGCTATCAAATGAGATTGGCATATACAAAGCTCTTTCTAAGCCTTCAAGCAGTATAGAAATGCTAGCTACCTATTGTTATTATCATTATTAAATAAGCTGACATGTGGGAAGTTCCTTTGGGGAAAGGTAAGGCATTATTACACATTTTGATGTCAGAGAGAGTAAGGTAGGTGATGGAGAAGGCAGGCCAGAGCCCCAACCCTGATCCACAGCTTCCCACTCCGTCCCATCTCCACTGCTTACAAGGCACTCCAAAGACAAAAGGAAGCTCATCACCATGGTCCGCTTTCACAAAATCCGGCTTGATTCCATCAACCCAGCTTGGTCGGTGCTGAAATTCATAAAAGTAGACTGGAGAGCTGGGACCTAGGCAAACATAAGAAATGCCAATGGTTAGTGACACATTGAGCACAGGGCAGGGCCGCATGCCAGGGGACCCTGGCCTGATTCCCTCCCTTGGGTTGGGGGACGAATGTGGGTGTCCATTAACGGGCAAGCTCCTAGAGGGCAGCCCCTTAACAAATCCTGTCCAAGAGTGATGCTGTGAGGCAGGACAAGGGCTGGGGTCTGGAGTAACAGGACCTGGGTTGAAATCATGGCCCTGTTATTGATTGACTATGAGATCTTGGGCAAATCCTTTTGCTTCTCTGAGCTTAATTTTTCAAAGGTAAGGTAGGGATAATAATCCCTGGCCTGTCTACCCAAGAGAGAAGGAGAGAGGAAGAGAATAATCATTCATTGTTCAATTGTCAGTGGTATTCGACTCTGCATGATCTCATTTGGAGTTTTCTTGGAAAAGATACTGGAGTGGTTTGCCATTTCCTTCTCCAACTCATTTTACAGATGGAGAAACTGAGGCAAAGAGGGGAAAGTGACTTGTTCAAGGTCACAGAGTTAGTGTTTGAGGCCAGATTTGAAGTCAGGAAGAGGGGTCTTCTTGACTCCAGGCCCAGAACTTCATCCACTGTGCCACCTGGCTGCCCTATGAACAAGTATTTATAGATCATCTACTTCATGCCAGACACTGTGCTAAGTGCTTTACAAACATTATCTCACTGGAGCCTCACAACAACTCTGAGGTGCTGTTATCACTTCCATTGAGGAAACTGAGGCAAACAAAGGTCAAATGACTTGCTTAGGATCACACAGCTAGAAGGTGTCCGAGTCTGGATTTGAACTCACATTTTCCTGATTCCAGGTCCATTCTATATCCACTGGGATGAAGTTGTTGTGAGGATCCAGGGGGTACAAGGGATGCAAGGGATTTTATAACAATAAAACCCTCTAGCAGGAGTTCTTCCGTTTATTTTTAGTTGAGCACTTTGATAAATCGATTTCAATCTAATTGATTTTCTAAACTAAGTATTTTATTTTATACATTTAAAAACGTATCTTGGGAAGGAATCTTTAACTTTCCCTGGAGACCAAAGGGCTCCATAGTGCATACGCACAAAAAAAGTTAATAACATCTTCTTATAAAAATGTGGGTTATTTTCACTTATTCATTTATACACAATAGACATATTTATTAATTTGTAGATAATAGTCACAGAGTCCCCCCCAAGTATCTGTTGGGGTAAGGTAGAGGTATGAGGGAAGAAGGAAGGTGAACAAGGAGGTTTAACCAGTCTGGAGGCTCTGATAGCAGAGCCAGAAGCAGGAGTCTTCTTCTGCATGAGTAGGTGGGTGATATAGACACATTGCTCAGGAGAGGAGATATACTGATTCTGAAAAGGATCAATGCCATACTCACTGTGTTGATATTTGGCCACTTTCAGGGAAGGAATGACAAAGAGGAAATCCCCCACTATTTCCTGGAGTTGAGCTCGACATTTTCCCGGGTCCTCAGGGTCTCTTAAATACTCTTCCATCATCAACTGCCCAAGCTTAGGGGGAATACCCTATAGGAGACCCAGGAGGAGAGTAACAGAAAAATATTTCGTTCATTTTTTTGTTGTTATTGTGGCAATTGGGATTAAGTGACTTACTCAAGGTCACACAGCTAGTAAGCATCACATGTTTGGTCTGAGGCTGGATTTGAACTCAGGTCCTCCTTACTCTAATGCCAGAGCTCTATCCACTGCACCATCTAGCTGCCCCTAGAAAAATAAACATACCTGGTAGTGGATTGTTTAGGGATGTTTGTTGGTGGTTTGTAGGGAATAAGCAAGTGAGCAAGTGGTGCAGTGGGAAAAGCGATGGCCCTAGAGTCAGGAGGACCTGTGTTTAAATATGACCTCTGACATGTATTAGCTATGTGACCCTGGACAAGTCACTGAATCTTGTTTCCCTCAGTTACTTGTCTATAAAATGAGCTGGAGAAGGAAATGGCAAACTACTCCAGTATCTTTGCCAAGAAAACCCCCAAAAGGTCACGAAGACTCAGATGTGACTCATCAACTAAATAAGGACTAAGCCCACACCAGCTTGCCTGCTATTCATATGTCCTGGACCTCATTAGATCTCTTCACAATCTCCCTACCAGGGCCTGCCTTTTCAGGGTTAAATTGTTGGGCATAGCGTAGAGAAGATGTCAGCCTCAAGGAAAGGATAGCAAGAGCTGGTGTCTCCAAGGTCCCTTCCCACTCTGTGACTATGAAAGAAGAAAGTCAGAAGGTGAAAGGACCTTCACTAGCTCTCTCCTGGACTATTTCAATGGCCTCCTGATTGGGCCCTGTGCCTCAGATCTCTCCCCACTCCAATCTGTCCTCCACTCATCTTCCAAGGTGATGTTCCAAGCACAGATCTGACCATTTTACTTTCCTCCCCCAACTAAACAAATTTTAGTGGATGCCCACTACCTCTAAAATTAAATATGAACTCTTCTGTTTGGTATTTAGAGCTTTTAACAACCTGACCCCATCCAGTCTTATTATACACGATTAAGGGTAATCACTCTGTGGTACAGGTATGCCAGCCTTCTGGTTCCATCTCTCACCTCCATGCCTTTGCATTGGCAAGACTCAGCTCCCACAGTATCTTCTATAGAGTACCTTTCTTGGTTCCTCCCTCCTCCAGCTGATATTGCCTCTCTGTACATTTCCCATCTAGTTCTGGATGTGTAGGTTATCTCCCTCATAGAATTTAACTTCCTCAAGAGCAGAGACTATTTCACTTTGTCCCTGTGCCTAGCCCAGTGCCTGCTATGTAGTAGGTGCTTAAAAATACAGAAAGTTGAGTAACTGGTATCTCACCAAAACTGGAGTTTGCAATGCTGACTGGACACTGTTTTTATCCATGTTTTCCTTAAATCCAGGAATGCTCATTCCCTGTGTAGAGAAAAATGACGCACGGTGAATGGTCTTTAGAACTTCATGAAATTTATGCATTTTTTAAAAGAAATATAATCCAAGGAATCATTTTACCCTTTAAGGAGGAATTTGTGCCATAGATTTGGTTAGGAATTACTGAATAATGCCCAATACCACTGAACAATTCTCAAGATATTTTGCAAAATGACGGCAAAATGGTGGGTGATGCCAAGTATATAATCAATAGTAGTTGTAGTTTCTACGTAACAACCAGTGTCCTTAGACAATGATCAATGCTTACTAAAATACATGATGTTGGAAATGATGCAGGCAAATTCTATTTTTCTGATTTGTGTAAATAGACCAACTTTACATGCACATGCTTAAGGAGGCAGTTGAAATATGGTTGTTAACACCATGTCATATTTAAAATTAATATTGAGTCAATGGCCTTAGATATGATGACCTGAAGTCCGTAGCAATGAGACCTGGTCTCCCATCAGGAGGCCCAGCTGTGTGACTGGGGTTAAATCATGTCTTTTCTGGGATATTCAGTTCTCTACTTTACAAAATGAGGATAAACATCTTAATGGTCCCTACCAGCAAGTAGGGATATATACAGCAGGTATACAAAAAGAAGTTTTTTGTAAATTGTAAAGCGCTGTGTTAATGTCAGCTGGTGCTGTTCACTGTTCATTTAAAATAAAGAGACTTGAGGCAGCTAGGTGACACAGTGGATGGAGCAAAGACCAGGAGTCATGAGGACCTCAGTTCAAATCTGCCCTCAGACACTTACTTGCTGTGTGACTTTGGGCAAGTCACTTAACCCTGATTGCTACCAAAAACTTAAAAATTTTGAAAATGAAAAAAAAAACAAAATAAAGAGACTTGTAGAATATATTTTAACCAAAAAGTAACTAGACATTTCTTGGGCTTCTCTTCCTCTACTTCTGAAGAGATTTGCACATGAAATGAGTTATTCATGGAGAAAACAACCAAAAGTAGAATACTTCTGATTCTTCCAGGGAAGCCTGTTCAGGGTAACTTTTCTGATTATAAAAGGACAAATTTACAGATGACACAAAGTCGAGAAGGCCAGCTAACATATTGTATCATGGAGTCAGGATCCAAAAAAAAGGGACTTGACAGGCTAGAATGTTGGATCGACCACACCCACTGGGATCAAATTTAATGGGTTCAAAGTTTTCCAATCTCAATATGAGGGAGGCAGGGCTAGATACCAGTTTATTTGAAAAAGATCTAGGGATTTTGTTGAACCACAAGCCCATAAAGAGTTAATATGGCAACCTAAAAAGCAGCATGATGTTGAGCTCTGTTCAGAGAGGCACAGCTTCCAAGAATAAGGAGGTGAGAGTCCCTTTGTGCTCTGCCCCTGTGGAGGCTACAGTTATCTTCCCCACATTGAGACTTTCCTCATCATGGTTTCAATATATTGCAGGTAGGAGTAAGAAATTAAATGGTAATTTGGGGGAGTTTTGCTAAAGACACAGATGACAGGCAAAGCCCAGCAGGTGACACAGAAATTGTTTAGAAACTCAGAAACACAGAAAATATATGTATGCTATTGTATAATATCAACATATGTTATCCTTTAATACCATAATAATTCAGTCTTCCCTGGTAAGAAGGGCAGGGAGTCAAAAATATTATATGGATATTCTAGATAGTGGGGCACTGCACTTCAGTCCCCCTGATGTGGAAGGGATAACTGTATATCTGGAATCTTTTGTTCAGTTCTGGGCATAACATCTAAGGCAGAAAATAGAGAAGCTGAGAAAGGGGTCGTAGTCTTGCCATATAGGGATGGGTTGAAGGAACTTGCTTTGCTGGTCAAAGAAAAAAACTTGGGGTAAGCCTGACTTGACAATTATCTTTAACAACCTGGTGGATGGTCACATGCAAGAGGCATTTAATTGATGTCATTTGCCCTAAAGGCAGAGCTGGGAACAACAATGTAAAAAGAAGTAAATTTCCACTTGTTGTCATGGTGTCCTGTCCAACCGTGAGAGCTGCCTCAAAATGGAAGGAGCTGCCTCAGGAGCCAGGAGGTTTTCTCTCCTTGGAGGTCTTCAAGAAGAGCTGGATGGCCATTCATCCAGCAAGTTATAGAAGGGATTCTCCTTCAACTCTAGCTTAGATTCCATGGAAATCAAGCTCTTGACCTACTCGGAAAGTCTGTGATTCCTTAAAGAAGCATAAACTGTGGAGATCGGAAAGAAGCTGACACTGAATAGAACATGCTAGAATCTTACCACAGGAAGAACCCAGCCATATTCGTGGTTGTTGACACCGATAATGGAAGGGATGTGGTGGAACTCTCCTGCAGCCAGCATCTCTTCAGGATGTTTGGGGAAGAATTGCCCATCAACCACACTAGGGATTATGTTCAAATGCTGAAGAAAGAAGAAGAATAAAAAGAAATGAAGAAAAGAAAAGGCAACTCTATCTCCATAATCTCCCTTACATGTATCTCTTTCTCTTCATTCTCATTGTTACCATCCTATTTCAGACACTTTTTATCACTTACCTGAACTCTTTTTTCTCTATTTTGGAGGCAATGAGGGTTAAGCGGCTTGCCCAGGGTCACACAGCTTGTTAGTGTCTGAGGCCAGATTGGAATTCAGGCCCTTTTGACTCCAGGGCCAGTGCTCTAACCATTGTACTACCTAGCAGTCCTCACTTATCTGGACACTTGCAACAGTCTCCAAACTGCCTCCCTGTCTCTCCCTCTAATTTGTAACACACACACACACACACACACACACACACACACAAGTTCCTCATCTCAGATTTGCTCATGATAATCCATTGCATTAAAAGAAAAATAGTCCCATGACTCCCCATTACCTAAAGAAAACCTCTAACACTTCAGTCTGGCATTCAGAACTCTCTCTTCTACTTTTCCAGCCTTATCTCATACTATGTGGACTCTAGCCTGTGCCAAGTATATCATGTTTCACCAACAATGGATTCCCAGCTCTCAACTGAAAGTCAACCACCTTCTGCTACCTTTCTGCCTTGGCTCACTTCATTCCATATCACTAGAATGACCTTTCTCCCATTGCTACCTGTTGAAATTCTTCACTTCCTTCAAGAGCCAATTTAACTGCCATGACTTCCACAATGTCTTCTCTGATATGGCAGCCAAAAGGACCCTTTTCTTCCGCAGAGTTCTTACCCCGTATGTCGGTGACTCCTCCTCTGCATTAAGGTTCTGTTACCTCTCTATGGCACAAAGCCCCCTCCCCTAAGAAGGTGAGTTGCTTCATGGAACCATCCCTTATCCAAACTTTGTGTCCGTCCAGGTCAGACACAGAAGCTGCTCCAGAAATGCTTCTGGAAGGAACAGCAAGAGAGCTATGGCCTCAAAGTCAGTAGATCTGAGTTCTAGTCCTGGCTCAGCAGCTAACGCACTCTGTAACTTTAGGCAAATGACATCTCTCTGGTTTCAATTTCCTCCCCTACAAAATGAGTGAATTGGACTAAGTTATTGTCAAGATCTCTTCCCATGAAGTTTTCTAAAGAGGGGAAGTGGAATTGGACTTTAACAAATAGGGAAGAATTCAACAGACAAAGGGGGGCTAGGAGAGGCAGCAGTGGGAGGGAGGAAGGAACACTGGATTGCAAATTGGGAGACACCGGGGCTGGAATCCCAGCTCTAATGTTTACTGACTGTGTGATGGTGGAGAAGTGGAGAAGCCACTGCCTGTCTGCTCCACAGAGGTTTGTTTTTGTTAAGTTATGTCCAAGTCTTTATGACCCTGAGGACCATAGCACACCAGTACAATCCATGGGCTTTTTCTTGGCAAAGATACAGGAGTGATGTGCCATTTCCTTCTCAAGTAGATTAAGGAAACAGAGGTTAAGTGACTTGCCTAAGGTCACATAGCTAGTGGTCTTCCTGACTGCAGGGCTGGTTCTCTATTCACTGAGACCTCCTCAGAGATTTATTCATCTTTAAAATGGGAATAATGTTTCTTGCCCTTTCTACCTCACGGATTGTTATGAGAAAGGCAATTTATAAACCAGTATGAAAATAGGAAGGGAGGACTTTACAGACATGAGACACACCTGAACAAAGGCACACAGGTAAGAGAGTATAGGGAACAAGTAGAAGACTGAGGACAGATGACTTTGGCTGGAGCATAGAGTGCGTGCAGGGAGGTAATATAAGATAAGGCAGGAAAGCCATGGAGGCACCAAACTGTTCAGTATCTGAATACCAGGCTTGGGTTTGACTGAGAGTCAGGAATCCTTTCTTCTCCCATCTCCTTGGCATCTGCTGTGGCCAATATGAAACTTGACCTCCCAGGTGCTTTGGAAAGGATATTCATAAGACTGTAGATTTAGAGCTGGGAGGTGCTTTAGAAGATCATCTGGTTCAACCCTGTCATTTTCTGGATGAGTAAACTGTCATCAAATCAGGTTGAAAAACATAATAGTTTTCAGATTGAAGGGGAGGAGAGTCAATATGTCTAATAGAGAAAGTGATTACATATAGGGAGAGCTAGGTGGTATAGTGGACAGAACGTTGGTCCTAGAGTCGGAAAACTCATCTTCCTAAGTTCAAATCTGGCCTCAGACACTTACTAGTTGTGCGAGCCTGGGCAAGTCATTTAGCCCTATTTGCCTCAGTTTCTTAATGAGCTAGAGAAGGAAAAGGGAAAGTACTCCAGTATCTTTGCCAAGACAACCCTAAATGCAGTCATCAAGAGTTGTAGGCAACTAAAAAATGACTGAACAATTAGATGAGATTAGATCTGGTATTAATATTTAAACTTACTCTAACACTTATTACTAAGTGAATTTTTGAAGAAGCAATGTGATGCAATGAATAAAAATCTTGGTTCTAAGAATGCAATGAATAAAGATCTTAGTCATGTAACTGTCTTGATATTTGTGAGCTGTGTGGCATTTGGCAATGTCACTTAACCCCTCTAGGACTCAGTTTCCTTTTTTTTAAATATCAAGTCAATACATCAATCCACTAACTGCCATAGGCTCTGGGGATACAAATAGAAAAGCAAATGGCTCCCTGACTTCTTGCTGCTTCCACTTAATGGTTCTAATTCCCGTGTCTGAAGTTTGGAAATGACATCATACTTGTACTATCAATGGCACAAAGTTGTTGCAAAATTATTGAAATGATATAATATATATAAAATGTACTTTTATGAAAGGAATATTTAGATGAGAGCTATCAATCCCAGGGGATAGAGAGAGTCTTCCCACAACTATGATTCTTTCCTCCAAAGACCCATAGGGTGTTTGATCTGAAAGAAGCCCAAGAACAGAATACTAGAGCTAGAAGGGATGGCCGCCACCACTACCACCACCATCAACATCATCATCTTAACATTTATTTAGTGATTACTATGTTCCAGGCACTGTACTAATAAGCATTTTACAATTGTTATCACAGTTGATCCGCACAAGGACCCTGGGAGGTAAGTGTTATTATTCTCCCCATTTTATGAATAAGGAAACTGAGGCAAACAGGTAAAATGACAGCTACTGTCTGAGGCTAGAGTTGAACGCAGGTCCATTTTCCCAGAGCTTAAAATATTTCACCCATCAAGCTGCATTCTCTGTATCTTAACTTGTAGAATGTTAGAGCATAGAATGTCACAACTGGAAAAAAAACAATCGTGTAAAATAGACTAGCAGAAATGAAAGGAAATTTGGAACAAATAATGTTGGAACCCAGAATGTTAGAATCAGATTAGAATGGATCCTTCTAGCTTTAAAGCTATAATTCCATAAACAGAGAATGTTTGAGTGGGAAGGGTTGTGAGACTAGAGCATGAAAAAGCTCAGAACCTTAAAACCTGAAATGTTTAGACCACAGAATGCTGGAAGGATTCTTAGGACATAATATGGCCAGAGTAGAAGGGATGGAACCTATTACACACACAAAAAAAAAAGTTAAGAGCACAGAATGTTGAAGGTAGAAGAGATCCTAGTAAGAAAACATCAGACATAGGAGTAACCTTCAGACCATGTGGAAATGTCCTTGAAGATCATCTAGTACTAGGAGGAAGCTGAGGTTAAGAGAGTGACATTCCCAAGATCTTCACCTCAATTCCACCCAATCAAGGTTGAGTGTACAGCTTTCCCCTAAGCTGTTTTGGCAGCTTGTCTTGGCACTAGAACATTTGTTTTTCAGCTTACATACCTTGGTAATGGCCAGGACTTCTCCTTCAGATTTGCTCCTAAGGCACTGAACCATGGAGGCAGAACTGTGTCTATCACAAGAAGACAGATTGGCAATGGCCTGCAAAAAGGCACCCACAAAGAGTTAACATTCTCATGGAGGAATGCCTGGCCTGTATCACAAGAAAGGAATCTTTTCATACTCATCAGTAAGCTAGCAAAGGATCATTTCTATAGGAGATGATGCAGTAATGGTGAAAAGCAGACCAAGCTGGAATCTGTCTGACCACCAAAAGGGGTGAGTCCCCCAATCACAAGCCTTCTCTGTACAGGGTTCAGTGCCAGCCAATGGGGATAGGGATGGTCAGGGGCAGGTTACAAGGACACAGACCCCGCTCCCAAAGGATTTACCATTTCCTCAGGGAGAAAGGATCTAAATATCCACAAAGGACACATGATTGGGTCTGGTATGTTGAAAGAGCCCTGAAATTGGCTCAGAGACTTATGTTCTGGTCCCAGCTCAGTCACCAACTCATTGTTGAGCTTACCCAATTCAGTAGAAAGAACTAGACAATTACTAGAGAGGTACAAGGGACCTTCTAGATCATTCCATCTAACCTGTACCTGGACCCCTTGAGGAACTTTTCCTCCTCTTCAGGGGATGTCAGAAAGTAGAATTTGGAGCTAGAAGGGGCTTTACAAGCAATCTAACTGAATCCACTTTTACAGAGGAAGAAACTGAGACCTCAGGAAGGAAATGTCTTATCTAAAATCACAGGCACAGCCAGGAACTCAATCCTCCCTCTCTATGCCTCAGTTTCCTCCTCTGTAAAACGAGGAGTTGGAGTAGATGATTTCTATGGTAACTTTCAGATTGAACATTCAGTGGCATTCCAGTGCACTTTCTTATAGCCCAGGAGAGTCAGAAGGCCAATGGTACACTAGACCATGGGGTTGGGAGGCCAATAAGGTTAAGGAAGGATAAGAGGGATTACAAAGACCAAAGAACAAGGAGCTTACATTTGTAATCATTTCTGAGCTGGAAGAAATCAAGCCAGGGAGGATGGCCACACCGCTCTCCATGATCGCTCTGTGGAACAAGCCTTTGGACATGGGGGACAGAACCTGGGGAGCAAATCACAGCAGAGGGGAAGAGGAAGCAGTCATGGGGAGGCCCAGATACTCCTGGCTTAGCAGAGACATAGGAGACTGCGAGTCTGAAGGCTAGGACTGTTACTTACCTGCCACACCCCTAAGCTACCCATATAGCACAGTCCCAAACAGAGACCACTCTATGGGACCCTGGCCTTTGGGTCCTTTGGCAAAGCCAGGACTATAAGATAGTTAGACAGAAAGGAGGGCTAAGTAGACTTGGCCATGGTCCAGGACTCTCTGGGTGGCTCAGTAACAGGATATAATAAGATGCCTGTTCTCCGTAACCCAGCAATGCTGTTCCTATGCCCTGCCTCCTTATAAGGTCACATTCTTTATTGATTATTGTTTGTATATTGATTACGAGAAAGCCCAAGGTTGTTGTCAGGATCAAATTACTTCAAATCCAACAGTTTTTCCCACTATACCATGGGAATTTGCCACTTTCCCATCAGCTATTTTTTTTTAGCATAATCCCTCCACTGAACTCTTCTTCCCATGTCTTGTCACATACTGGAGGCTGTCAGTGATGTGCAAACTCCTGGGTTACCAAGCCAGAAGATCTTTGCCTCAAAGCCCGCTGATGGATTTTATGCCTGTCACATGAGGGCCGCCCATACTAACCTCTCAGAGACTTATTGGCAAAGACTGGAGAGAGCAGATCTGCAGCCACAGCTCATCACAAAGGCCACCTGGGGAGGCACAGAGAGCCTGTGAGCAGCATTGGGAAGAAGTGAACCTCAGTGGTGAAATCTGGGATCCATTGGGCCTTGAATTATTTCATCATTACTCTGTACATTTCTTTTGCTCTTACTTGAAGTTTTTAGTAAGCCTTTAAGAAGAGATTGCTCATCTTCTGCCTCCAGTAAAGCAAGAGGAAAAAGACAATCAGTCAGGACTAGGTCAGGAGAATGTAGTGGGACCTCCAAATGAAGTCAAGGGCAGGTGTCAGCCTTGGAGAAAGAAGTCATCAGTCCCAATGGTTCTCAGATGGGTGAGGATAAGAGAAGAGGAAGAAAAACTCAGGCCCATCCAGGGCTGGGGAACCTGTGGTCTTGAGGCCACGTGTGACCCTCTGGTCATCAAGTGCAGTCTTATGACCCAAGCCAAACTTTACAGAACAAATATCCTTAACAAAAGGATTCGTTCTGTCAAGTTAGAGTTCAGCCCAAGGAGGCTGAACATGAGGCCTTGAGGCCATAGGTGCCCCACCACTGGAGATCTTGATTTGCCTACAAGAGGCCCCCTTCAGGCTGGGGTCATTTTTTTTAACACCTACATGTGAGGAAACACTTGTCCCCCCAGCTGACTCTCCAAAGATGGTCACAAGGTCAGGATCTCCTCCAAAGTGGGCAATGTTCTTCTGGACCCATCTCAGAGCAGCCACCTGATCCAGGTAACCCCAGTTGCCAGGTGCATGCTCATCCCCAGTGCTGAAAGCCAGACATTAGACAAGGTTAGAGACTTCTGAAGAAG
The DNA here is from genome assembly GCF_003287225.1 of Phascolarctos cinereus. Taxonomy (NCBI): domain Eukaryota; kingdom Metazoa; phylum Chordata; class Mammalia; order Diprotodontia; family Phascolarctidae; genus Phascolarctos; species Phascolarctos cinereus. Next base: position 63,300,515 of record NW_027555625.1, read on the forward strand.
AGCGCCAGGTTAATAGCATTATGACATTTAAAGACCATTTCCTCCAGCTGGATGATGCAATGGATAGACTGCTGGACCTAGATGTGGCAAGACCAGTGTTCATCTACTAGCTGTGTGACCATGGGGTAGTCACATAGACCTCTGCCTCAGTTACTCCTCTTTAAAATGGGGATAATAATGGCATTTATTTCTCAGAGTTGTTGCAAGGATAAAATGAGGCACTATTTCTAAAGCGCTTTGTAAACCTTAAAGGGCCATACAAATGCTAGTTGTTGCTGTTCTTATTTTACAGATATAAATTGGTGGCACAGGTCTTGAATTTCCCCACCAGAAGGATGCCCAGTGCATGCCTCTTTCCATAGCTCACTGTGCCTTCCAGGTGGAGCCTCCACTATGCTGCTTCCATCCCTTCCAGCTTACTCCCTGATCCCTTCCACCTCCCCACCAGCTGCCTTGCCTCCAGTCTGCCTTTCCCCTCCTTTTTTATTAGCTTTCCTTTTGGTTTTGTCTTCCCCTATTAGAATGTCAAGTCAAGAAACATTTACTGAGCACCTACTATGTGCCAGGCACTATACCAAGCTCTGGGCATACAGAGAGAGGTAAATCAAGTCCCTGCCCTTGAGGAGTCTGCAGTTTAATGGGAGAGACAGTATGCAAACAGCTGTGCCTGAAGAAGATCTATAGAGGAGAGATTGGGAATGATCCCAGAGGGAAGGCCCTGGCAGTTAGGGATGCAGGGAGAGGCTTCTTGCGGAAGGTAGGACTAGCACCAAGTCCTGAAGGAAGCCAGGAAAAGGAGGAGTGAAAATGAATAGTTTCAATAGAATATCTTTTTCACGGATGAGGAAGGAGGCAGAGAATGTGAAGGAGTGTGAGAAGACTAGAGAGGTTGGAGGAGGCCAGGCTCCTCTCCATGAACTCTGCAGTCCAGCAATATCATCTTCTTGTCCTCAAATACAACTCTCTGCCTCCCAAGTCTGAGTTTCCCTGGCTATTCCCATGACTGGAATTCCTTCAAGGAATCTGAGACAACTCTAATTCCACCTTCTTCAAAAGATCTAGCCTTTCCTCTTTCCCCTCCCCCAACACACCCCTCACTGTTAGGGCCTTCCAGAGCAAGGACCCCAGTTTGAGGTTTTATAGAAAATGGGTCCTGGGGAAGCTAGGGGAAGCATGAGCTTTATTACCACATGGTGAACCAAGCAGGCAAAAATGAAAGCAACACATACACACACACACACACACACACACACACACACACACACACACACACTCACAAGCACACACATGCATTATATGACAACCTGCATTGACAGACAGAGATTCAGGGCACTCTCATGCAAGAGAATTGTACAGGGGCAAGATCTTGGTGGGAGTACACACTCAGAGTGGGGAGTGAGACAGTCATCCCTTAAAGGAAGGTTTGGTTGAGACAATTAGCACAACATGTGAGACAGGGCATTCTTAATCAGACCCTGATGTGGTGGGGAAGTTCCCCAGGATTCCTTATTGATGCCTGACTCAGAGACTCCAAGAGTGGATGCCAGCACACAGACATGCAGTCTGCTGGGAGTCTGTTCAGGAGCTGAGGTTACTCACAAAATCAGAATAAATCAGGGCTTTTGAAAATACAGGCTATCTACTATTGCTTAAATTTTTTATGGTCCTTAGGACCACTTACCCTGTGGCGCCATGTTGGAGTCCTATCACTTATAACAACAACATGACACAACATATTTCAAAAATCACAATTGTCACACCTTCCCTTTGAGATTGCTTCTCCTTTTCATTGTATATATTTTGTGTCTATATATTGTTATTTGTATGTTGTCTCCCATTAGAATTGAACTCCCTGAGGATAGGAACTGACTTTCTTTTGTATCACAAGCACTTAGCACAGTAATGGGCATATAACAAGTGCTTAAATAATGCTTGTTAACTGACTGATTGATTGAATCAGGGGGTGATGGTCTGACCTGTGCTGTAGGAAGATCACTGACAGCTCAGTGGAAGATGAACTGGAGTAGAGAGAGAAGAAGCAAGGAGACCAACCAAGCAGGTGTTATTAGTCCAAGTGTAAGGTGGTGAGAGCTTGCACTAGAGTGGTGGTAGTGTCAGAGGAGAGAAGTGAGTGTATATGAGAGATGTAACAAGGGTAGAGTCAATAAGACTTGGCAACATATTGGATAGAGGGGAAAAGTAAGTCAGTAGTGGGCAGTGACACCTAGATCACGAGCCTGGGTGACCGGAGGATGATGGGGACTTTAACAAATAATAGGGACATTATGAAGAGGGGAGGGCTTGGTAGGAAAGAGAAAGAGTTCTGTTTTGGGGACATTGAGTTTATAATGTATGTGGGACATACATTTTGAGGTAGTTGGAGCTGGGATACTGTAGGTCTAATCTGGAGATTGGAAGCCATACTGGAGAGAGCGAAGAGAAATCTAGTCATGACAGGAAGGAGATATATGGGATGATAGCTAGTGGGGATGGATGGATGGATGGATGGATGGATGGATGGATGGATGGATGGATGGATGGATGGATGGAAGGATGGAAGGATGGGTGGATGGATCAGTAAGGTTTTTTGAGAACACAGGTGAGACATGTCAGGTTTATAGGTAGTACAAAAGCAGCAGGGAGGAGGTGTGGAAGGGAGAAAGAAGGGGAGTGAAGGGTTAATGTATAAGATCTTCCCTATCCACAGCCCAAGTCAAAGGACAAGGAACTTCCTTAACATATTGTTCTGAGATTTGTTTCAACCCAGACCCACCTTGGGGAACTATTCCTTAAAAACAGGTCTTGATGTAAACATCCAGGGACTTGACCAGTTCCTGGGTATTGACCCAAGACATTTTTGACATAACAAAGATTGTTCTTGAGGTTGGAGAGTTTCGGCCAAAACTCTCAAGTCCTTAGGATTAATCACCTGTTCTTTGGCTCCCTGCCTTCTTTGTGTAAGGATAATAGAAAGGGTCTTTCTTGGGAAAGTGACTTTGGGAGTCTCCCTCCAAGAGGACACTCTGCTGTAGGGACTTTCCCAACTAAGACCCTGATGACTGGGATACAGGACTCCCCCAGCCAGAAGTTCAGGAGTTGGTGCTTTCTGAGATTGGTGATGTATTTCTTCTTCTTTATCTCTCTATCATTCTGCTAATACTCTTTGCTTTTAAGATTGCATAATCACATGTAATCACATGTGCATGTATGTTTATGATTATATTATTTATAAGCTAGGAAAAGTGTGAATGTGTGAGTACATATCTGAACCCGTGAAATAAATCACAAGTGCTGCGCAGCCTGTAACACCTTATTGTTACAATTGGCATCACCGAACAGCATCTGTGTCACAATGGGGTTCCTAAAAAAAGTCAGGAGAAGTTAAAGTTAAAGAACAGGAAATTCCTGGCTGGGAAGGGCTCCCATATTCCTCCCTTGCTAAAGACTGGGCTAAGAATACTGGTCCTTGTCAGGACTCGGGGAGCCGTCTCAAACAAGCTGAACCACTGAATGTTATTAGATGTTTAGAGGAGATCCCAATAGGAAAAGGGAAAGAGATAAGGGGAATAAGTAGAAGAGGATGGGCTTTGCTAACAGCATGCCCAGCTCAAGAAATTATACCCTAGCCTTCAGCATTTGAAAGGGGATTAAGATAAGGGCCAACCTCCAGTGCAAATTAGGGAAGTAAGAAGTAGAGATTATAGGCTGCATATTCCCATAACTATATATTGGGAAAATGGTTCTACAACTGTAGCAAAAGCTCTAATTGACACTGGTGCAGAGACCTCCCTAATTTATGGGAACCCTGATAAATTTAGCCAAAGAAGACCCATGATAATTACAGGATTAGGAGGAAAAGAGATACAAGCCAAACAAGTCACTATACCCATTAAAATAGGACAATTACCTTGGCGAGATTATACTGTAGTAATAGTCCTATTCCTGAATATATAACTGGAATAGATATTTTAAGAGGAATGACTTTGCAGTTACAGATGGATGATATCAATTTGCTGTTAGGGCTCTAACCATAAGGGCAGTGTTAGCAGGAAAACTTAAAATGCCCCTTGTGTCTTTACCACTTCCTGCTAAGACCATTACTCTAAAGCAGTACTGTATACTGGGAGGGCAGGAGGAAACCACTGCTACTATTAAGGAATATGTTGATGTAGGAGTAGCGATTCCCACTATTACTGAATGGGATAACCCTATATGGCCAGTGAAAAAGTTCGATGGGACATGGAGAATGACTGTTGATTATAGGCAATTGAGTAAAGCTACTCCTCCTTTGTTTGCGGAGGCACCTGACACCATTACTTTGATTGAACTATTCAATAATATTCAGGGCATTGGTATGCAGTTATAGACTTGGATAATGCCTTCTTTACCATACCAATAGATCCAGCCCAGTGGGATCAATTCGCTTTTACTTGGCAAGGGAAACAGTATGCATTTACTGGCTTACCACAGAGATATTTACATAGCCCCACTATTTGCCATCAGATAGTGGCGGAACATCTAGATGAGTTGAAAATGAAAGGAGTGCAGATAACTCATTATATTGATGACATCTTAATACTAGGTGAAGATTGTCAAATGGTGGGGGGAAATTTGCATATTTTATTAAAACATATGGAAAGCAAAGGATGGGAAATTAACCCAAACAAAATTCAGGGACCAGTACAGGCAGTAAAACTCTGAGGGATTTACTGGAATAAGAGGCACAGTGAAATACTTCCTAAGGCTAAACAAAAGAGAGCAGATTTTCTTCCCCCTACTAATAAAACTGAGGCCCAGAAATTCATAGGACTTTTTGGATGTTGGAGAACACATATTCCCCATTTAGGACAAATATTGTGCGCACTTTATAAAGTGACTAGGAAGAAATATGAATTCAATTGGGGCAAGGAGGAAGAACGCCAAAACTGCAATCCAAACCGCGTTAGATTTATGGCCTATGGAAAATGGCCTTGTAGAATTACATGTATCTGTCCGAGAGGGATATGCTGACTGGAGCCTATGGCAAAAACAGCAGGGCAGGAATATTCCCTTAGGATTCTGGTCAAGAAAGCTGCCCTCTGCTGGGGAAAATTATTCCCCTTTTGAACAACTTTTAGTTGCATATTGGGCATTGGTAGAGACAGAACAATTGACAATTGGTCATGAAGTGGTCTTACAACCCCAAATTCCTATGATGCACTGGATAATGAGCACCCCTGACTCTCACAAAATAGGACATGCCCAAGAAGCTAGAATTATTAAATGGAAATGGTATAGTCAGAATAGAGCAAAGACTGGGAAGGCAAGAATTTCTACATTACATGAAAAAGTTTCAGAACTGGGAATGGCATAAAATGAAATACCACTGGCAAAAGCCACTAGGAATTCACTGGTAGAATGGGGACAGGGATATGACAGGTTAAATCTGAAAGAAACAGACATGCATGGTTCACTGATGGATCGGCTAAATATACAGGACAAGCAAGACATTGGAAAGCAGTGGCATATAACCTCACTACAGGAGTTACTTTGGAAAACACAGGACAAGGGGGAAGTAGCCAGTTAGCTGAGCTAATAGCTGTGCATTCAGCTACAAAGAATGAACAAGGGAAAGAATGCCTTGTATTTACAGATTCCTGGGCTGTGGCTAATGGACTAACTACTTGGATGCCCATATGGAATGAAAATGGTTGGCAAATTCATGGGTGGGATATATGGGGGGGAAAAAAGGAATCGTGGCAGGATATATGGGATTGGTCTCATAATACTAGCATTTCAGTTTTTCACGTAGATGCACATACTTCAATGAACATCCCGTAACATGAGTATAATGCACATGTGGATCAACTAGCCAAAATAGCAAAAATACAGCAAGAAGATCAAGATTATTATTCATTAGCACAATGGGCACATCTACAAATGGGACATCTCAGAGTCCAAGTCTTACACAGGTGGGCCTAGGACAGGAGAATTTCCCTCCCAATTTCTCTATTAAAACAAACATAATCTGAGTGTTCCATATACCAAATGGAAAAGGAGCGACCAATTCCCTGCATCGTTAAAGGTGAACTAGCCCGAGGAAGGCTGCCCACCCAAATTTGGCAAATAGATTATGTTGGTCCCTTAGCAATGGACAGAGGTTGCCGGTATATTTGTACCTGTGTAGATACTAATTCTGGAGTACTGGTGACATGCCCATATAAGAATGCCACTCAGAAAAATACTTGTAGGACTATAGATACCATTACTTTATATTATGGATCCCCTCTACAAATACAAAGTGACAATGGGACACATTTTAAGGGAAAAGAAATAGACCACTATTGTTCATATCATAATATAGAATGGATTTATCATATACCTTATTATCCCCAAGCAGTGGGATTAATTGAAAGGATGAATGGGTTATTAAAAGAGAAACTTAGACAACTTGGCACCTCTTATGCACACTGGAAAGATAATTTATTTGAAGCTTTGCAACAGCTAAACAATTGGCCCCTAAAAGAGTCATTAACCCCCTTAGGATGAATGATGACCCCTAATATTCAAATAAGGATGCAGAGGCCAAAAAATCTAACATTACAATGGTGGGCTTGTGATCCACATGCCACACCCCCCTTCTTAGGAACAGCTGGATCTGCTGGTTATGAGTTACATACTTTAAATCCTGTAAATCTTCCTGTAGGGAAGATAGTTATTGTTTCCACAGGAATAGGAATAAAAATCCCACCTAAATATTTTGGGCATATGCTTCCTTGGTCAAGCTTAGCTGTTAAGGGGATACATCTCTTAGGAGGAGTAATAGATTCAGATTATGTGGGGAAATAAAAGTGATAATGCAAGACCTTGGCCCAGAACCAGTGGTTTGTTCTATGGGATCTAGAGTGGCATAATTAGTAATTTCCACCTGTTTCAAAGAACAATGGGAGCAAGTAGCAGAACCACTTTCATTTCAACCAGGTGTGGAGGATTTGGAAGTACTGATTTAAGAGTAGGATCTAAAGTATAGGTTAAAAGACATGCCTCTGATATGCCTCGAGCTGCTGAGATAGTGGCAGAAGGCAAGGATGGTACCATGGTAGTGGCATTTGTTGGAGATGACAAATTGCATCATTATCCCCTAACACAGTTGTTTTTACCTGAATAGTATTTTACAGTTTATCTTATACTTATTGGAAGAGTAATGGCACAATGAGAGAATACACTGGTGCGATTAGGAGGAGCAGTGGCAACCACTGGACCACAAGACTGTTGGATTTGCCAGGAACATCCTCAATCTAGAAAGAAACCTCCCATAGGACATGGACTGAGTAAGACAGCAGAACAGATGCCACAACCATATTCCTCCAGATGTGCTTCTTCCTCATTAATAATATCACCTGATCAAAAGACTTATTGAATACTCCCTGCTTTTCCATAGGAAATCCATTCTACAATGTGACGTATAATGAAAGGCAACATTTTGGGAACATTTTAATATCCCTAAAAGGGAGGGCCCAAATTAGCCCTTTCACCTATTCATGTTTTAGTAGTGATAATCTTATAAATTTCTTGCCTAATTTTACACATATAGCTTGTGATAATTGTACTCACTCTCCTATTTAATAGAACTGATGTTTATATGTGTGTGCCTACTAATTGTTCTTACTGGTTTATACTAAACTGCTCAACATCTTTCATTTCAGCAATGTTACAAGCTTTTTCTTTTTTACAAGTTAAGTCCTTATATTGGTTTGTTTTCTCCTTATGGGTGATGTTTCTGGCATGCCCCATAGGAGAGATGATGTTCCCAATCCATGGATAGGTCAGATCTAAAGGCTGACTGAAGGGTTAATGTATAAGATCTTCCCTATCCACAGCCCAAGCCAAAGGACAAGGAACTTCCCTAACATATTGTTCTGAGATTTGTTTCAACCCAGACCCACCTTGGGGAACTATTTCTTAAAAGCAGGTCTTGAGGTAAACATCCAGGGACTTGACCAGTTCCTGGGTATTGACCCAAGACATTTTTGTCATAACACAGATTGTTCTTGAGATCAGAGAGTTTCAGCCAAAACTCTCAGGTCCTTAGGATTAATCACCTGTTCCTTGGCTCCCTGCTTTCTTTGTGTAAGGATGATAAAAAGGGTCTTTCTTGGGAAAGTGACTTTGGGAGTCTCCTTCGGAGAGGGCACTCTGCTGTAGGGGCTTTCCCAACCACGACCCTGAGGGCTATGATACAGGACTCCCCCAGCCAGATGTTCAGCAGTTGGTGCTTCCTCGGATTGGTGATGTATTTCTTCTTCTTTATGTCTCTATTTTTCTGCTAATAGTCTTTGCTTTTAAGATTGCATAATCATATGTAATCACATTTTTGTGCATGTATGTTTATGATTATTATCATTATTAATCATTTATAAGCTAGGAAAAGTGTGAACATGTCTTTGTGGGTACAGATCCAAACCCTTGAAATAAATTATAAGTTCTGCACAGCCAGTAGCACCTTACAATTACAGGAACAGAGAGAGAGAGAGAGAGAGAGGGAGAGAGAGAGAGAGAGGAAAGACAGAGAGAGAGGGAGAGAGAGAGGGAGAGAGAGAGAGAGAGAGAGAGAGAGAGAGAGAGAGAGAGAGAGAGAGAGAGGAAAGACAGAGAGAGAGGGAGAGAGAGAGAGAGAGGGAGAGGGAGGGAGGGAGAGGGAGAGAGGGAGAGAGAGAGAGAGAGAGAGGAAAGACAGAGAGAGAGGGAGAGAGAGAGGGAGAGAGAGAGAGAGAGAGAGAGAGAGAGAGAGGAAAGACAGAGAGAGAGGGAGAGAGAGAGAGAGGGAGAGGAGGGAGGGAGAGAGAGAGAGAGAGAGAGAGAGAGAGAGAGAGAGAGAGAGAGAGAGGGAGGGAGGGAGGGGGAGAGAGAGAGAGAGAGAGAGAGAGGGAGAGGGAGGGAGGGAGAGAGAGGAGAGAGAGGAGAGAGAGAGAGAGAGAGAGAGGAGAGAGAGAGGGAGGGAGGAGAGAGAGAGAGAGAGATTAAAAATAGTGAAAGTGAAAATGATACAAAGGGCAATCTTCTGGAAAATACTGGATGGAATGGGATCATCTGTGTGTGTTGAAAGCTTAGCCTTAGTGAAGAAAAGGTCCACTTCCTCATATAAGACAAGAGGTAAAGGAGGAGATAGCAACAGAAAACATCTGATCAATGTGAGATAAAGAGCAGGGGATATGAGGGAGCTCAGTGGATGGCCTCATTTATTTTCAGCAAAATAAAAAGCAAGGTTCTGAGTTGAGATGGTGAGGACAAGAGGAGCCATGAGAAGTTTGAGGAGGGATGCAAAGGTTTAGAAAAGCCACTCTGGTGAGTGAGAAAGTGAGTTGATTACAGAGGTGCAGAAAGAATGCCTTGACACAGTGAGGACTCAGTTAAGATTATGTAACAATCTGTATGGACACAGGCAACATGGTTTTACTTTTTTTTTCTATCTTCATTCAGCAGTATGCAAAAAGAGCAAAAGGAATGGGTGATGGCAGAAAACAAAGACTGAGGTTTGGTAGGGAAAGATTTGTCATAAGATAACAGGTCAGCATAGAAATGAAACAGTTCGTTAAAGTGTTAAGATGGAGAAGGGAAGAGAGCATAATCAGGCAGGGGTGATAGCCTGGGAAAGAACTGAGAGGTGGGGGGATTGAAGGTCAAGGATGAGGATGAAAAACAAGGTTAGGGGATACCAAGCATAGAATCTAGTGGAATGATAGGAAAATATAACTAGATAAAGGAATTTCAGAGATAATGAACATAGAAGTGGAACACTCATGAACCAGAGTAAAATGAAGGGTGTTACCATCTTTGTATCTAGCTGAGGTGGGGTGGTGGAGCAGGTTATGAGAAATGAATACACTGAGGAACTGAGGAGTTAGAATGTTGAAGGGGATATCAAGATGAATGTTGAAGTCCCTCAGTATGAAGGTGGGAGTTGGGAAACAGAGAAACACTGGAAACAAGGCACTGAACTCATTGAGAAAAGGAGAGTGTCCCAGAGGATAATAACAGCTACTAAAATCTTGATTGGGTGATTAAATATAGATTGAATGAACCTCAAAGGAAGAGGGGTTGCTGAATTATGGTGGTAGAAGGAGAGTCTAGAAGGGGTAGTGGGAAACAAGGAGTATTTTGGCTTTCTTGTGATGGAGGTTTGAGTGAAAATGCAAATAGTGATAGAAATGGTCACCAGGAAAGCTGTGTCCTCAGAAAAAAAGGTTTTGGTGAGTACAAGTAGGTAAAAGGGGTAAGAGAAAAAGGGCTAAAGATGAAAACAGGTTTGTTACTTGTGGAGCAGGCATTCCACAGTGAAAGGGGTAGATAGCTTTAGAGTAAGACATCACAGAAAATTAGTACTTGGAAAGTGAATGGAATCATGGGCTTGATTACTACTCAGTACAGCAAGCTGCGGTTAGGTTAACACAGGAGGACTCTCTTGTTTTCTTGTTTGGTAACCCTAACACTTAACAAAGTGCCTGCTGCTTAATCAATGGTTCATCTTCCTGATGATCTGTCTGCTAGTCTGCCTATCCTTCCATCCATCCATCAATCCATTCACATATCTATCTATCTGTAATCTGAGGACAAGGGAGTGAATTCATTGGTCATAAGAAGCAGGGCCATAATTTGAAATTGGGTCCTCCAGCCACAAATCTAGTGCTTTTTCTACTATATCACGATTAGCTGGTGTGGAAGGCAAGGGAAAGCAAGAGATATGTTTTCTAATCAGGAATTTATGTTTATTATCATTCAACCACTCAGAGATCTGGGAATTCATCAAAGAAAAAATTCTTGTACTCACATTTCAGTGGGGTCAAACCTCACCTGAAGAACCCAAGGATGCCCAGCCTGTACTGGATGGTGACCACTACCACATTCTGGGTGGCTGACAATATCGAACCGTCATATAAGAAAGCACCACCAAAAGTGAGAGCACCACCATGGATCCACACCATCACCTGCAGGAATCAGACATGGTTTTCCTTACAGGAACAAATCCCACCAAGCATGGCTCTGCCGCTCATTTCCTCAACAGGAGAATACTGTATCCTGTTATCTTGTGACCAATTAGAGCTACTTTAGTAGCTCTAAATGTGAGTGAATTTACTTATCAAGATGCTGTATATCAAGAGCTGACAGGATGCATCTGAACCACTCTCAGGTAAGAGCCCACTTGACTTGACTCAGAGGCAGTTCAGATCCTCTTTGGAATCTTCCTGGCAGAATCTTCCTCAGGTTCTCCCACTGCCAAAGATTCACATGGAGCAAAAAGCCTCTTCTAAAGGATCCTTGTTTCCCCATAACAGGGAAAGGAGGCAGGACTCCCTTCTAAGGGACACAGACCCACCAGACAATAAAGAATGTACCGTGGACAATAAGCTCTTTGTGTCACATCATTTTTTTTTGGCTAGGCAATGGGGTTAAGTGACTTGCCCAGGGTCACACAGATAGTAAGTGTTATGTGTCTGAGGCCAGATTTGAACTCGGGTCCTCCTGAATCCAGGGCTGGTACTCTATCTACTGTACCACCTAGCTGCCCCTCACATCATCTTTTGAGTGTTTCAAGAGAACTTGTCTATGTAACAGTAGCTGCTATCTCAAAGCCAAGAGAAGCTGCTAGAATAGATTACCACCACTAAGTTATGCCTTGGATTAGTACTTTTGTGAAAAAAATTAATTTATGGAATAAAACAAGCATTTCTATAACATAGTATAATTAAAAATATGATTGCGTAGGAAAATGCATATCCACTATGTACAATTTGCTATTCCTTTTAAATATACAACCAAGTTATCACAGTAAATTTTTTTTTGGTTCTTATATGTTACTCACTTTATAGGGAAAAGTTTCCACTGATTAAAACCCATCTTTAAAAGACTTTAACCCATCTCCTGCCCATAAACCTGTGACTAATCCATCTCATTATGTTTGCATTGTGGAGATGGGATAGGTTAGGGAGGGATGTCATTTCAGTCTTATGTCACTGACACCAAACAGGATACCCCAACAAGACCACAGCAGACCAATATAACTTTCAGCCAAGGCTAAGCTGTGGAGGGAACATACCTTCAGAAAACCAGAACCAGTAAGAGTTAAAAATCAAATTGTCTCCTTACAAGCATAAAAAATGTTGTTGTTGAGTTCTATCCAGTTCTTTGTGATGCTGTATGGGGGTTTCTTGGCAAAGATACTGGAGTGGTTTGCCATTTCTTCCTTGAGTAGATTAAGGCAAACAGAGGCTGACAGAGCTAGAGAATGCCTGAGGGCTAATCTGAACTCAGATCTTCCTGACTCCAGGCCCAGTGCTCTATTAACTGAACCATCTAGATCAGTGGATAGAGCATAATTCTAAGAATTAAATGCTAGGCAAGAAAGAGATCTTATAATTTCTATATCTAAAATTACAAGAGAAAGCTTAATGTTACTGTTCAGATAACCCTATGATGTTTCCATTGTATGGTTCCTTTAGTCAGTTGATTAGGGTGCTGCATGCCTAGGAGGTGGAGAGAGATGAAGGGGATTTCACTCACTTCGGAAGATTTTTTCCCTTCCATGGAACGGAGCAAGTGATTAGTTGGAATTCTGTGGGGGACACGTTTGGGCATCTGGAACTAGACAGATTGCAGCTATATAAGCAAATCAAATGGACCAAATCCTGGACACTGAGAAAGCCAGAGTATGCACTGGCAATGGAGAGGGCACATTTTGCTGTGAGTAGCTGAGTACATGGAGAGAACAGGGAGCCCATCACACAAGTGGACTTGCTTTCATCTCCTTTCCTCGGGTGATCATTGAGGTGTATATGACTGTGTACCCCAGAATTCTGTGTCAGGCGGGATTATTGGATCCTAGGTTGTAGAGCTGAAAGGGATTTTAGAGACTGCCTGGTACAACACCATTATTTGACAGATGAGGAAACTGAGGACCAGAGAAGTTAAGTGACTTGCAGAAGGTTATAAAGGTAGTAAGTGGCAGAGCTGGGCTTTGATCTCAGGAATTCCCACTCTAAATGCTATGTTTTCTTCACTACACTCTGCGGTTTGGTTGCTACTACACTCATCTCCCTTCCCAACCTCTATTCAAAACATAAACCCTTAGGGTACAAACAGTGAAGGAAGCTATAAGATCAGATTATTTACAGTGTAATTGATCTGAACCCAGGCCTGCTGAGCTTTGCGTGAGCAAGCTCAGTTTCTCTTATACAAAAGTCCTCTTTCCACTCAACCAGGCAACCTGACACCTACCCCAGCTCACTCCTTCCTTCCAAGTGCAACTTTGTGTTCTGGAAGCAATGGAAATCCATTTCCTTGTTTCCCTTTGCAGGGCCAGCATGGGTGGCATGTCCTCCAGTCTTAGAATCCTCCAAGCCCTGGAGTTTTCCAAACTCCAAATTCCTTTTATGAAAATAACTGACAATCCTATATTTAGGAACTTGCTCTGGCTTTGTGGTATATTCATTCATTTCATACATTTGCTGAGTACCTACTCTGTGCAAGGCTCTGGGATAGGTATTTTGAATAAGACCAGGTCAGTGCTCTCAAAGTACTGATAGTCAACTATTGAGAAAGGATAGGATATAGATCCAAAAACCATAATACAGACTGTTGTATTCTGTATTGGGCCAGCTAGGTGGCGTAGTGGATAGAGTGCTGGGCCTGGAGTCAGGAAGACTCATCTTTCCACGTTCAAATCTGGCCTCAGACACTTATGAGCTGTGTAACCCTAGGCAAGTCACTTTACCCTGGTTGCCTCTGTTTCCTTATCTGCAAAATGAGATGGAGGAGGAAGTGGCAAATCACTCCAGCATCTTTGCCAAGAAAACCCCAAGTGGGATCATGAAGAGTCAGACACAACTGAAAATCCCCACTGAGCAACAACACAGTCTATATTAAGTGTCATAAAGGAGATCCAAAATGACATTAAGGTAACATTAAGGTGAGGGAAAACCCACCTTTCTTTGTATCCCCAGCACTAATGAGAAGGGCTCCAGGCTTGTAGAAATGGTTGTTGAGTTGAATGTGGATTTGATGAAGTTCAGAGAACACTTCATGGGCAGAGAACATTTGAGCAGTTTTTTTCACTGTCATTTATTTTAAGAAAGGAAGCCTGGTGTATATGATAGAGGCCTAGCCTTGGAGTGAGGAGGGCTAAGTTCAAGTCCTGCCTTGGGTACACATGCGATGTGTGAGCACAAAAGAAGTTATTTAGTTTCTCAGTACACCAGACAAGCCAAGGCTCTAAGCTACAAAAGTGCCTGTCCTCATCAACAGAGAGAGTTTCCACACAGTAAAGTTCCCTACAGCAATGAGATGATAGCTCTGGACAGGATCAAGAAGTGTTTGGAAGGTCACACTTTCTCAATGTCTTGCTCTTTTCCTATAGCAATAACTATTTGTAGCAGAAATTGATATCAATCCAGATCATGGAACCAACTCCCTGAAGTTATTTCAGTCATTTTCAGGGATGCCCAACTCTCCATGACCCCATTTGGGGTTTTCTTGGCAGAGACACTGGAGTGGTTTGCCATTTCCTTCTCTAGCTCATTTTACAGATGAAGAAACTGAGGCGACAGAGTGAGGTGACTCGTCGTGGGTCATACAGCTAGTAAATGTCTGAAGCCAAATTTTAATGCAAGAAAATGACTTTTCCTAACTCCAGGACTGGTATTCTATCCTCTGGGCCACCTAGATGCCTTGAAAGTATATGGAGGCAAATTTCAGCCTCATAGGAGGAAGCATTTGCTAACCATGTGAGTTTTTACCAAGGATTGAGCTGATTGCCCTTGGGAGTAGTGAGCTCCCTGACCAGGACAACTTCAGGGAAGGCTAGCTAACTTGTCAGAAATATTTGGAGAAGATGACTGTTCCCATGCTGGTGGGACGAGGTGACCTCCAAAGTCACACACAGTTCTTATGCCTTAGGATTCTCATTCCCCATTGTGGAAGTTACAGAGATCTGGCTTACCGGCAATCTGGCCCCCTCCTTTGTGTGGTCAGGAACATAGATATTGAGGTACAAACAGTCTTCAGAATTGGCAGGAATAGGGATGTTTACTTTCATGACTTTTGCCATACTTTCTAGGGGAGTGACATTCTGCAAACACCTGGAAAACATAATGGATGGATGATCTGAATAAAATCACGTGGGGATAACAATAATAATAATAATAACAATAGTAATAATAATAATTGGATGCTTTGAGGTTTGTAAAGCACTTTACAAACATGGTATCATTTGACCATCACAATAACCTTGAGAGGTAGGTGCTATTATTATCCCTATTTTGCAGATGAGGAAACTGAAGTAGGCAGAGGTGCAGTGACTTGCAAACATTTCACAGCTTCTTATATAGTCTTTTTTCTTGATTATTGCTAATTTAAATATTTTGGTTTGTTGAAAATTGTTAAGTTGGAAACAAAGTATTTTTTAAACAAAAAAAAAAAACCCTGGAAACAGATATTACCAACAGTCAAATAGCTGAACACATCACAATGTATGAATGCCATGGAATATGATAGCGCTGAAAGAGAGGATGAATGTGAGGAACTCAGAAAACCTGCAGAGAAACTAAAACAGCTTGCCATTTGTTCTCTTGCTCATTTTACAGATGAGGAAACTGAAAACAAACAGGGTGAAGTGACTTGCCCAGGGTCATGAAGCTAGTAAATGTCTGAGGCTAGATTTGAACTCAGGTCTTCCTGACTCCAGACTCAGCATTCTATCCTCTGACCCACCTGCTGCCTCTAATCTCTGTTAGCCTTTGTTTTCCCATCTGTAGCAATATGTGTACTACCAACTTGACAATATTTTTCTGAAGTCTGTTATTCTCTAAAGTCCAAATAAATTAAGCAATTTGAGGCCTTGCAGCCCAGGGAACATTCATTCCTTCAACAAATACTTAACTACTGTCTACTGTATGCAGAGCTCAGAGAGACAAAATGTAGGTAAGACAAGATGGCTCCCTGGGCTGATCTGGTAAGAAAAGAATACAGGAAGATGCTTACACAGGTGAATAAGTAGTCGCATCTCTCACATTGCTCCAGGAATCTGATGGTTGTGGAGGAGAAAACCTCAGGGCTCCCACAGGGGGTTTGGCAAAGGGGATTCCCAGGAAAACACTGACACCTTTGTCAATCCCCTTGATACTGATTTGAGTCCCTTGGATCTGTCCAGACTCAGTGGTCCTGATGAGGTCATCTGCATGATGCCCTGTAAACAAAAGGGAGAGAAATCCTCAAGGACAGAGGCTGAAATGATGTCCAAATACGTCCTCCATATCCCCCACCATGACCATTTTTTCCTTATATGGGAATGCAAGCCTCCTATTTCTGCCATAATTCTTTTCATTTCCCTTAAAGATCTCCAGTGATGGGGAACTTACTCCAGAAAAGGGCCATTTGTACTTTGAGACAGCTCTGCCACTGACTCAGGAGCTGTCTAGCATTAGGAACCTGAGTTTTAAGATCAAAGCCACCGCTCCCCAATAATCCCACCCCCCAGCCCAGCTTAGGAAAGCACAGAGTTAAAAAGCAGTGCCATATAGTTTACTAGTATGATCCAACTGAGCAAAGACTTAATGAGTACCCACTATGGGCAAGGCCCCCAGCTCTAAATCGAGGATAAAATGGCAGGAATTTCCATTCTCCTAGAGAACAATGACCTGTGCGCCAATAACTAGTAATACAAGGGAGAGGTACAAAGGAGAGTTCCTGGCAAAGAGCTAGGAAAAGATATGCAGAGGGTCAGGAAAAGCTCTGCTGCAAGTGGCAGTGCCCAAGCTGGGTCTTCAATGAAGAGTCTTCAACAGAACTAGACTAGGGGAAGTGCTTTGTGGGCATGGGAAAGTCAGCAGACAATGAAGGGAGACAGGAGATAGCAGGACAAGAAAGGCAGATGGAAAGCACTTACACTGGGCTACAGTATGTGTCAGGAAGACTCATGTTCCTGAGTTCCAATCCAGGCTCAGCTATTTACCTGGGCAAGTCATTTAACCTTTTTGCCATCAGTTTCCTTATCTGTAAAATGAGCTGGAGAAGGAAATGGCAAACCGACTCCAGCATATTTGCCAAGGAAACCACAAATGGAGTCACCAAGAGTCAGATATGACTGACAAATGACTAAACAATACAATAAATGTGAATGTAGTAGTAGGTGATAAGGCTGGATGCACAGAGGACTGCATTTGGGCTCAGAGGATATGGGTTCAAATCATAGCTCTCCCATTTACTGCCTGTGTGAACATATAACAATTCCTTTCCTTCCCTAAGTCTGTTTCCCCTTTTTGATTAAATGGGAAAAGGGCATTGGATTCAATGGCCCTTGTGATTCCTCCCAGCTCTCCATCCTGCAGTCCAAGAACTAAGGACTGCACAACCGTCAGGGCACATGGCCATACTCTGCCTGAATCAGGACATGGGTCAGGCATGCCTCTGAAAGACTGGCACTCCCCCTTTATCAAAGGAGACCAAAGTACAGCCCTATGTAAAATGCCTGGGAGTGACTTTAACATACACCAGCTGGGCTTCAGTTTCTCCTCTATAATCACAGTGGTTTCAGAGGATGAAAGTAAAGAAATAACCCAAAGCCTCCAGCTTCTGGGATAAGAACTCACTGTTTGACAAAAACTGCTGGGAAAACTGGAAACTAGTATGTCAGAAAGTACGTATAGACCATCTCACACCATATACCAAGATGAGGTCAAAATGAGTACATAATTTAGACAAAAAGTGTGATATCATAAGCAAATTAGAAGAGCAAGTTATAGTTTACCTGTCAGATCTATGGAGAAGGCAAGAATTTATGACCAAACAAGAGACAGAGAACATTATGAAATGCAAAATGAATTACATTTTGGACCACATTAAATTAAAAAGGGTTAGCACAAACAAGCCAACCCAACCAAGATTAGAAGGAAAGCAGAAAGATGGGAAACAATTTTTATGGTAAGTATTTCTGATAAAGGCCTCAGTTCTCAAATACGTAGATAACTGAGTCAAATTTATCGGATTACAAGTCATTCCCTAACTAATAAATAGTGAAAGGGTATAAACAGGCAGTTTCCAGATGAAGAAATTAAAGCTATCTACAGCCATATAAAAAATGCTCTAAATCACTACTGATTAGACAAATGCAAATTAAAACCACTCTGAAGTACCACCTCACACCTCTCAGATTGGCTAATAGGAAAGAAAAGGAGAATGATAAATATTGGAGAAGATGTTGGGAAATTGGGACACTAATGCATCCTTGGTGGAGTTATGAACTTATCCAACTATTCTGGAGAACTATTTGGAACTATGCCCAAAGAGTTATAAAAATGTGCATGCCCTATTATCCAGCAATACCACTTCTAGGTCTCTATACCAAAGAGATCATGAAAAGGGGGAAATAACCCATATGTTCAAAAATATTTATAGCAGCTCTTTTTGTGGTGGCAAAGAATTGGAAATTGAGGGAATGCCCATCAATTGGAAAACGGTTTAACAAGTTGTGACAAATGGATGTAATGGAATACTAAGAAATGATACGCAGGTGGATTTCAGAAAAACCTGAAAAGACTTACATGAACCAATGCTGAGTGAAGTGAACAGAACCAAGGGAACATTGTACACAGTATCAGCATCATTGTGCAACGATCTACTATGAATGGCTCAGCTCTTCTCAGCAATACAATGATCCAAGACAGTTCCAAAAGACTCATGATGAGAAATGCTATCCATATCCAGAGAAAGAATTATGGAGTCTGAATGCAGATCAGAGCATATTATTTTCCCTTTTTTTTTTGTTTTTGTGTGTGTGTGTGTGTGTGTGTGTGTGTGTGGCTTTTTCCTTTCGTTCTGGTTCTTCTTTCACAACATAACTAATGCGGAAATATGTTTGCATTATTGCAAATGTATAACCTATATCAGATTGCTTGCCGTATTGGGGAGGGAGAATGGGAAGGAAGGGGAGGAGAAAAAATTTGAAGCTCAAAATCTTATTTAAAAATGGATGTTGAAAACTATCTTCATATGTAATTAGAAAAAATAAAATACTATTTATGAAAGAAGAAATATGGAGAAAATAAAGAAATAAGCTGTGCCACATTTTCTCATGCAAATGCAGAGCTATTTCCAGTCTGTAAAAAGATCCTCCCCAATCCTCATTCTTATCAACCTCCTTGAAAATGACTCAGCTTTTCCCCCCTCCCTAACCCACCAGCAGCTGATAGAAGAGTTTTGGGATATAACACACATGGAGACAGCATCAATTTCTCAGCAACAAACCAATTTTAGCCTCCTGAAATTAAACTAGCAATAATCCTTCACCCCCAGCCCACCCACCCACTCAGTCAGTGAGGGCAACAAGAGAAAAAACAATGCACAAGCCCCATATCTCCAATGGGAAAATCAAAGGACTCCTCTCACATCCACCAAGAAATCATGCCCTATTCTGGGTCAGCCTGGCAGAGCTGCTCACCTGGGGCATGAATCAGGAGTCCCAGGACCCCCAAAGTCAGAACCTTGGGCAGCAGGGAAGTCTTCCACATCTTTCCCTCTGCACAGCCTTCTGGTTATGCCTAATCAGATCCCAGGCGTGGCCTTTAATACGGAAAGAACTCGATCAAAGGGCACTCCAGGGAAACTGGGGCTAAGGACTACTATATGCACTGCCTCCTCAGACCTTATCTTAGGCATATTTGGAAGGAAAACAAAAGTAGTTTGAATCTAAAAAGGCGAAAGAAAACAGATCTGAAAATCCATCCATCCAACAGGGATATGCTGGAAAATGTATAATAACAAGCTCTCTGGAAAACAAAAACAAACAAACAAATGTATCCATGACATACTCTTAATTTAATCTCTATTAGTAACATTGTTTCTAACACTTAAGTCTACACAATCAACAGAATGATAAATCAAGCCCTGAATGGTAGCATTTTCTGATTTCAGAGGGGCAAATATGCCAATGGGTTCACAAGAGCCAGCTTGAGCTGCCCCTACCACTTCACGTGAAGTGTCAAGGGTGAAAATTTGAATTACATGACCTCACCACCCTCCCTCCCAGTTTCTGGAGACTCTGTGAATGTTCACCCCTTGAAGCTCTTCAGTTCCATGGTTTTTCTTCCTGACCCTATTTGAGTTTCCTAGTAAAGATACTGGAGGGGATTGCCATTTCCTTCTCCAGCTCATTTTGCAAATGAAGAAACTGAAGCCAAGTGGGTAAAGTGATTTTCCCAAGGTCACACAGCCAGGAAGTGTTTGAGGCAGAATTTGAACACAGTGCTCTCTGAGTGAACCCAAGCCCTCCTGCTGGACTTTGCTGACTGAGAATACGGTTCTGCCAAAGCCATGGTCTAATGGATATTTCCCTTATTTAGTATGGCCCTCCTTTGTTAGAGGCACTATCCTAACATTCCCCATTTTGTTACATCCTATATTTATGGTTGGCAGGAAACCAGAAATCCTGGGGCCACACTATTTGTTTTATGAAACTATAATTTTGGCTAATGAAGGGCACAGGCATCCTGAGTCAGTACAGGAGGGAGAGTTACAGGGAATTGCTCTGAAGATATAAAGTGCCTTTTGTTTATCCTTCTTTGAGTTGATTTTCAAATGAACGTATGTTCATATCTCTATGTACATGATTTTCTACCTTTCAGAGAAATAAACATGCACATTAAGTCTAATTTTGTCTTTTTTAGAACAAACTCTGTAAAAGTTGATGGTTGACAATGAGAAGATAGGAAATTCCATGTTAGAGAATTTAGTGAATGTAGAAGAAAGAATAGGAGTAATTGAGGGAGTGTGCAAGGGATGACTTTAGTTGGATTCTATAGTAAGGGAAGAGAGCTGAAATTTACTTAGTGGTTAGCTTGGCATTGAAAGCCCTCCACAAAAAAGAAACAAACAAAGCCCTCCGCATTCTAGCTCCCACAGTTTGTCTTCTAGTTGAGCCTGTCTGCTTTGCTGTCTCTGGCGCAGGACATTTCATTTCCTGACTCTGCAGACAGTTCCACATGTCTTGAATGCACTCAGTTCTTGTCCCTTCCTGGGACAATCAGGGAGGCTATAAAGGTAATTCTTGACCACGAGTTGGACAGAGGACCCCTGCAACTCTGATATTCTATTATTTTTCCACCTTTCCTCAGACCAAGGAGTAGAGCTTTGATGAGGCTTCCAGTAAACAAACAATATGACTCCCAGAGCTTTCTTGAGGGCTGTTAGCACCAAAAGGTAACAATTTTTATCTTGTTCCCAGAGATTTTTGTTCCCAACTGGCGTAATTCTTAGAATCTTCCCTGAGTCCATCAGCACTCATTATAGGTCAAAGGATATCACAAAATTGCAGAATTTTAGTTGTGAAAATTGGATGTGAACCAAAAGTCACAGCTCTACAAGACACAGGTAGTCACTTAATTTATTACAAGAGAAAGGCACATGCATGTGGGAACTACTTATACCAAGGAACTCAACCCACAGATGATGCCTTAGATATTTATGGGGTATAGGAAAAAAGAGAGGTCTCATGGGAGGAGTAGAGGGCAATCCCTTGCCAAATGGAAGTGACATGGGAGGAGGAAGGAAGCAGCAAGGGAAGGGGAATGAGAGGGAGCAGGAGGACTTGGGAACATCAGACCATGGAGGGAGTTTGTTCTGCTTACCTGAAAGGGTCTCAGCTGCACAAATAGTTTCTCAGTCTGGGCGGACTGGCCAGAGCCAGAAAGTTTAATAGAGTTCAGTTATGAAAGATCAGTATTATGTTAGTTTAGGAGGCTTCATCTCTGGAAAATAGGTTAACTCAAGAACACAAGTTCAGGGCACTCCTCCACAGATCTCAGTGTCCATCTAATCCAACCCATATTGGGAAGAAATCCCTCCTGTAACAGGATCATACAGGACTGACCAAACCCACCTGTTGGTCATCCCTTAGCCTGTTACTTCACTCATTACCTTCTTCATTCTCATTACTTGCTTTCTCCAATAATCCAAAGCTACATCCAGCTATTTCCTTATTAATTATTAAATTAAAACATTTCTCTTTAGTCAATTAAGCTGTAAGAGCGTTCTAGAAAAGATAGCAATAGCAATAACATAAGAGGAAGAAAGGCAGAGAAGTGGGTCAAAAAGAGAGACAAGTACTCCTATTTATTAATGACATAATAGTTTACTTAGAAAATCCAAGGAAATCAACAAAAAAATTAACAGCTCCCCAAAAAAGCTTCAGATTACAAAATAAACCCACAAAAACAAATAGCACTTTTATATAGTAGAGCAAAATCTCAAAGGTAATGATGAAAAGATCAATTCAAAATAACTGAAAATTTGTGCAAAATAATTGAGACAAAAAACAATAATAGAAAGGGAAATCCCATTCCAAATGACTACAAAATGTATCAAATACCTGGGGACCAACCTCTCAAAGCCCAGAAAAGACTCGTATAAATTCAATTACAAAGAGCTCATTAAAGAAATAAAGGACAACCTAAACAGCTGAAAGAATATTCAGTGTTCATGACTAGGCTGTGCCAATATAATAAAAATGACAATGCTGCCAAAATTAATTTGCATTTTTAATGCTATACCAATCAAATTAACAAGGGGATACTTTACAATACTTGACAAAATAATAACAAAGTCTATTTGGAAAAACAAAAGATGTAGAATATTAAGGGAAATACTGAAAAGAACTAGGGATGAAGAGAGAATAGCACTTCCAGAGCTCAGACTACATTATAAAGCAGCAGTCCTCAAAACCGTCTAGTATTGTTTAAAGAATGGAGAGACAGATCAACGGAACACAGTAGACAAGAGTAATTCAGAAACAACCAATCTTGGGGCAGCTAGATGGCAAAGTGGATAGAGCACAGGCCCGGATTCAGGAGGACCTGAGTTCAAATGTGACTTCAGGCACTCTACACTTACTAGCTGTGTGTCCCTGGGCAAGTCACTTAACCCAAATTGCCTCACCAAAAAAAAAAACTAAACTCAATAATTTTGTGTTAGATATGGTGGAAAACATTAACTACCTTTGGAAAAAATTCCCTAATTGATAAATACTACTTGGAAAACTGGAAAGCAGTGTGACAGAAATTAGGCTTAGCCCAACACCACCTTATACAATATTCCATAATAAATTCAAAATTAATGAGTGTCTTGAATATTTAAAATCATACCTTAAAAAAATTGGGAGAAGTAGGTCATCTGCCCTTTGTGGCTATGAGTAAAGGATGAATTAATTACAAAAGGTAAAATGGCTAATTTTGATTACATGAAGTGAAAAGATTTTGTGTGAACAAGATAACTGTGGTAAAAAAAAGACTTCAAATACCTGCAGTGAGGACAAGCAGCTCTGCTGAATTTGGAAGTGAACTTGGTGGCAAGAATGTTGTAGCATCTGCCTTAAGTTCAGCCAATTCTCATGGACGAACATGGTAGACTGGAGAGTCTCATTGGCATGTTTGTACTTCTCGCCTCAGAAAATATTACTTTGTAAAAGATGATTGATGTTTATTGGTTCAAATGATACTGGGGAGGTAGTCTTTGGTATCAAGAATAACGAGGAGATATTAACCAGAACTCCTCCAACGATATTGGAGAGAACACAATAGAACAGGAACTGGAGTCCATAGCCTTAGGAAAATCACCCACAATCCCTTGTGCACATTCCCTAGAGCTGCAAGGGGGAGACCGTCTGAAACCCAATGGAAAACCTACATGCCAGTGTGACTTTGCATAAGGACACCCCCCCATCTCCTTGCTTTATGGGATACCTAAATGAAAGAATGGTCCAAATCACTAATAATGAGAGAAATGCAAACTGAAACAACCCTGAAGTTTCACTTCACAACCAGAAAACTGACAGAGATGACAAAACAAGAGAATAGTCCATGATGAAGTAGTTGAGTAAAGACAGGTACATTAATGCATTGTTGATGGAACTGTGAATTGGGCCAAGAATTCAGGAAAATTATTTGAAATTAATAGTAATATTAGCTAATACTGGCTAGCATTTGTTTAATGATTTAAGGTTTACAAAGTGTTTTACAAATATCTCATTTGATGCTCACAAGAATCCTAGGAGGTAGGTGCTGTTATTATCCATATTTTACAAATGAGGAAACTGAGGCAAACAGAAGTAAGCGACTTGCCCAGGATCACACAGCTATTGAAAGTGTCTAGAGCCCGGTATTGAATTCAGTACTTCTTGACTCCCTAGCATTCTATTCTTTGCACTACCTAGCTCCTTAATTACACAAAGAAAGTGACTTACTAGGGGTCCGAACGTTAGCAGGGAGTCAGGAAGTAACTCTAGGACTGTGGTTGGACTGTGGAATGGATAGAGACCTGGATGGGTATAGACTGAGCTATTTGTCAATAATTGGAGAGTGACTGGGATGATGAGTGAAGAACAGTACTGGGAGGGGCTCGTGCATTCAGTATGAGAGGATTTAAGAAATAATGGTGATAGCTAGCATTTATATAATTTGCTTTAAGGTTTGCAAGGCACTTTACAAACAGGATCTCATTTGAGCCTCACAACAATACTGGGAGGTTTAAGGTATTATTATTAACCCCATTTTATAGATGAGGGAACTGGGGCAGAGAGGTGTCATGTCTTGCCCCAGATGAGTTCAGGTCTTCCTGGCTCTAAGCCCAGCACTTTATCCACTGTTCCACCAGCTCCCTTTTAATGAGGGCATGGGAGAGAGCATGGAAGGAACAGTTCGCTTCAGGTTGTCTGCAGCAGCACGGAGAGCTGAGATTAATTCAGCCTGATCAATGATAGCCCTGCAGAATCCAGCTGCCCTATGGTACTTTCCAGCCCACCTGCCTGCCTAGAATTTCCTGTTATATGACTCTCTGTCTCCTGCCGGGGAGATTTTGACAGGTGTTTCTCCATGTTGGGAGGGCCTCCTCTTCTCACCCTTCTTGGCAGAGATTTTAACCTTTTTTGAAAGTACAGCTCAGGTTCTACCTTCCTTGTACCTGGAGCTGTCCCTGCTGCCCCAACCTGTTGATGTTCTGTCTCTCTGCCTCTATCTCTTTGTCTGTCTGTCTGTCTGTCCGTCTGTGTGTGTGTGTGTGTGTGTGTGTGTGTCTCTCTCTCTCTCTCTCTCTCTCTCTCTCTCTCTCTCTTTCTCTTACATTACATATATTTTGCATTTACTTTCATATGTACTGTGTCCTCCCAACTCCTTGAAGACATTCTTTCATTCTTTTCCTTCCTTCCTTCCATCCTTTCCTCCTTCCTTCCCTTCTTTCTCTTTGTCTCTTCCTTCCTTCCTTCTTTCTCTTTCTCTTCTTTTTTCTCTTTTCCTTCTCTACTTTTCTCTCTCTTCCTGTTTCTCTGTTTTTTCTTCCTTCCTTCCTCTTTTGCTTTCTCTTGTTTCTCTTTTTCCTTCCTCTTTTTTCCTTCTTTATTCCTTCCTTCCTCTTTTCCTTTCTTTATTCCTCTTTCTCTTTTTCTTTTCTTGTTTCCCTCATCCTTCCTTTCTTCCTTTCTCACTCCCTCTTTCTTTCTTTCTTTGTCATAGTATCACCACCTCCTAGCTCAATGGTCTACATGCAGTAGATTGTTGAATAAATATTTGTTGCAGTGAATTGAACTGCCCCATTTGTCTTTCATTCTCTAACAGGACCATGACATCAGCAAGATGACATGACTCGCAATTACCTGTGATTTGAGTGAGGGAGGGCTGTGCAAGGTCACTAGCCTCACTTTCTCCTCCAGAGCCATCTGGGTACAGTGGCCAGATATATTCATCAGTATGACTAGAAATGGCCCAGGATGCAATGGGAGACCTTGGCCCTTTAAACTAAGGTCTTTTCAGGTTCTCACTTAGAGTGAGATAACGCCCATTCAGTGAATAGGCCTGTTTAAGAAGTGAGGCAAGGGATGGCCCCTTTAATTAAAAAAAAAAATCAAACTGGAAGGATAGACTCTCAGGGTTGCTAGACAAAAGAAACAGTTACTATTTATGTTGACTCTGAGCCAGGAGGGCCCAAAAAAATGACCATGAAATAGTGCTTGGGCAGGGATCTATCGTTGTTTTTCTTAATTCTCTTTTCCTCTTTCTCTCTCTTTCTTGCTTTATTCCTCTCTTTCTCTTTTCTTCTCTTATTTCCCCTTCTTCCTTTCTTCCTTCCTTTCTCCCTCACTCTTTCCCTCTTTCTTTCTTTCTCATTGTAACCCAAGTCCTAGCTCAATGCCCTAAATTCAGCAGATTGTTTTCATAAATATTTGTTGCAGTGAGTTGAATTAAATTGTATGGGGACAGATGTCAACAAACTTCTTCCTGGATGGGATTTGAGGACTTGGTGTTGAGCAGGTCAAAGAGGAGGAAGACAACTTCCCCAAACGTGTTTGAGTTACACTTTACAGGTGCCCAAAACTAGCACGGAAAAGGAGGCCAAACCATCCAGTCCCATCTAATAGTAAGTATTACAGTGAGCTCTGCTGGTGTTGTATTTATTCCTTTCATCTACTTACGTAGAGATACTTATTAATTTCTCTATTAGGACATAAACTCATGGAAAGTCAGGGTTGTTTCATTCTTTGTGTTTGTATCCTGGCTCCTGGCACAATATCTAGCACATAGTAGGTGCTTAATAAATGTCTCTTGTTTGCTCAGTATCCTAATTCAATCATTAGATTGTAAGCTCCTTGAGGGAAAGTGCTTCTCAACTAAATTTTGTATCGCTTCTGCCATCCATCATAATCCTCTACATACAGTTGACACAATATATCTTTGGAGTATTACGCTATACCACTGAGAAGCAACAAACAGTGTTGGGGAAAGAGGGCTGGTCTTGAAGTCAAGGGAGACCAGGATTTATAACCTTGCCCTATCATATCCTAGAGGACCATCTCCAGTCATTCTGATCTCTATCTGGACACTGGACCCAGATGGCTCTGGAGAAGAAAGTGAGGCTAATGACTTTGTACAGTTCTTCCTCACTTAAATCCAATTTGCTTGCAAGTCATGGCATCATCTTCCTGACATCATGGTACTCTTTGTGAATGAAGGACAAACGACAATCCCTGAGTAGTATGAGCTGCCCCCCTGGGGAATCAGATCAGTTCCAGTTGGGCAATGCAGCTCCTTCCTTCTCTTTCCTTCCCTTTCCTTCCCTTCCCTACTGCAGAGAGGTAGAAAAAAAACTGTCTTCACGGACTAATGAAGGGAGACAAGTTGCAAACACCTATGGATAAACAACATATACACAAAGCAAACTGAGGGGTGATCAACAGTAAGAAGTCACCAGCTTTAAGGGGCACTTAGCAAAGGCTTCCGGCAAAAGGTGAGATTTTAGCTGAGCCTTAAAGGAAGCCAGGAGGGGCAGATGAAGAGGGAGAGTGTTCTAGGCATGGGGGCAGCCAGAGAGAGTGCCCAGAGATCCAGTGTCTTGGTCCAGGAACACCAAGGAGGCCAGTGTCACCAGACCAAAGAGTACGTGAGAAGGAGCAAAGTGCAGGAAAAGGTGGGGAGGGGCCAAATTCTGAAGGTCTTTAAAAGCCAGACAAAGGGTTTAATATTTGATCCTAAAAGTAAAGGGAAGTAAAAGGAACCACTAGAGTTTGTCACATCTGACCATCAGATTTGAGTGGAGTTTGGGCTGGAGTGGGAAGAAAATGGAGACAAGAGAAACTAGAGCACAGGCTATTGTAAAGGTCCAGATCCAAGGGGACCCAGCCACCTAGCTACCCTTACACTCTATATCTATCTGTACCCTGCCTTAATTGTCTGAACTCTATATTAACTGTCTCATTTTCTTAATCAGAAGCTTCTTAGTGACAAAAAAATTTTAATAGCTCAATATCTGATTTTTCTAAATGGAGAGAATGTTTTAGTACCATATATCCCTGTGTCCCAGGGACAAGCTACAGCCAACTTGTACCAGAGCTGGTTGTTAAATTTTCAACATGGGCATTTACACCTCAGAATTGGCATCCACTACAAATTAAGGTTTGGGTCAATGTTTCATTGATTTCTAAACTCAACAAAGTGATGGAGCTAATGTGAATAACATAACTTAAAAGTATGTTCTGTGAGTTTTTCAGAGTTTTTTCAGAGCTGATTATTAAACATTGACCAGCACACTCCTGTCTATATCCCTGTTAGTGAAAGGTTTTGTTATTTTGAAATATCTTGTTAACATAACCACTCAGAGTAAAAATTTCCTTTGATTTTGCTATTTTTCTTTGCATACAAAAGGAACCCTGTAGAAGAACCACAGTGAGTTTGGGCTCAGAGATATTATTGTCCCTGTGCTGCTCCTTTGAAAATAAAGAATCACTTGACTTACAGGATTATCTTGAAGTTTTGTTTTCAGGACCCTCACTGTACCATGTTATCTGCTCAAAGAAATGTTGTCTGGAAAATGCTGGCTAATTGATGAGGCAGAACAGAGACCTCCAATCCCAGGGCCTGGCTGCTTAGTGTCTGAGTCACCTTGGACAAGTCCTCTCCCTTCTCTGGGCCTCTGTGTTCATTCTTGTTCAATGATTTCTAATGTCCCCTCCAGCTCTAAATCAATCATTCAATGAATCAGCAAGCATCAATTCTTTCCCTCCCAAGTGCCCAAGAGACACAACGACAGAAAATAATGCCATCTCCACTATAATGTAAGAAGTGAACTAGGGATTTTTCCTCTAGAGGCAGGGTAGACTGGCTGGTCTCGTCAGATTCCCACTGTCTCAGAATTGGAAAGTCCTTTTCAAATGAGATGATACTTGTAAAAGTGTTTCCTTAGAACATTGGCTGACACATAGCAGTCACAATATTAATGATTTTTTTTCCTTCTAACTATCATTTAAATTCCTCTCCCATAGCAGTAATGAATGAGATTCAAAGTATTTCACTCAAAACTGCAATATCCTTTAGCTGAGACCAAGGAACTACTCAAAAGAAGTGATTGGGTGTCATTGGTCTGCAACAATTGCAAAAACGGTTGTGCTTAGAGATCACAACTCCACTCGGGCTTTTTCTGGCTGTGATTGCTTCATCTTCATAGGCACAGTCTTGGTCCAGAACTCCCACTTATCCTTCCTCAGGCCCTTTCCCACAGACAGCTGCAAATTCAGCTGCAGGTACTCTTCCTTCTGGTCATAGACTGGCCAGTGAAAAAGGTCTGCACCATTTGGGTCCCTGGGAGGAAAAAACCAAATACTTAGAACTGAAAGGAGCCACTCCATTGGCAAGTGTAGCAAGCCACCATCAGCCCAGCCTGGAGCCAAGGAAAGGGCCCCAAAGTAGGTGTAGGCTGACAGTGGTAGCACCCACAGAGAGCTTGCTCACCCAACATTAAGCAATTTGGTCTTCATCTTTCATGTTGCACCTTTCTCGTGCACCTGAGGTAGAAGGTCCAAAGAGTGAAAGGACTCACATAGACAATAAGTAGCCAAGTGAGAATTTGAACTCATATCATTGGATTCCTTTTCAATGGGGCAGCTGGGTAGTGCAGTGGATAGAGTTACATCAGGAGTCAGGAAGACCTAAGTTCAAATCCAGCTATTTACTAGCTGTGTTATGCTGGGGACATAACTTAAGCCTATTTGCCTCTGTTTCCTCATCTGTAGAATGGGCTGGAGAAGGAAATGACAAACCACTCCAGTATCTCTGCCAAGGAAACTCTAGATCGGGTCACAAAGAATCAGATACAACAACACTAAACTCCTAATCCAAGTCTCTTGCCACTAGCAACTGTTCTAATATTTCCCAAAGGGGAAAAACTGAGACTTGAGGGTGATGGTGAGGGCCAAGACAGTTGCTGATCTTTCTTGTATTCCTTTCAAGATGCCCATGTGGAGGGTGAGTCTGCCCGAGTAATGCCTCCCTAGCCCAGGCCATAAACTTGGGGAAGGGCTATGCTTGCTTACCAGACCTTGCCTCTAGCTCAATTTAACCTTTTTTTTTTCCTGAACAAATTTTAATCAGGGAACTTCTGTGTAAGTGGGAAACCTTTATGTGCCTAGGAACAGGTATCACCCAACAGGGAAACCATGGGGAAACCAAGGAGCAGCTTTCTCACCCATGGCAGGCAAAGTTTGCCCAGTAGCTCATTATCCTGTGGCTCAGGAGTTTTTCCTCTTCTGTTGCCTCGCCTAAATCTAGGACCAGAAAAAGAAAGATGTTGGTTAAGACCAAAATACAGACCCAAAGGCCTCCTTTCCTCCAGTCCCCAGCCCCAACCACCCAGTCAGTTCTGCTCTGGCCACTGAACTGATTTTCCTCCAACAGTTTCCTTCATGTCACTCCTCTCTCAGAGGACCTCCCAGGGCTTCTGTTGGCCTTCTCTGTCTGACTCCGTAACTGAGTCTCTCCCCAAAAAACAAAGTTATTCA
This sequence comes from Phascolarctos cinereus, assembly GCF_003287225.1. Taxonomy (NCBI): domain Eukaryota; kingdom Metazoa; phylum Chordata; class Mammalia; order Diprotodontia; family Phascolarctidae; genus Phascolarctos; species Phascolarctos cinereus. The sequence goes on from NW_027555625.1 coordinate 63,330,849, forward strand.
ACTGGACTGGAAATCAGAAAGACCCAAGCTCTAATCCAACCTCAGACACTGACTAGGTGAGTGACCTTGAGCAAGTCACTTAATCTCTGTCAGCCTTTGTTACTTTCTTTGAAAAATCGAGATAACAATAGCACCTGTGATGCAGGGTTTTGGGGAGGATAAAAAAAAAGAAAACATTTACAGAGAACTTTACAAAACTTATAAAAGTGTTACATAAATGCTAGCTATCATTATTATATTCACGCTATTATAAACTTATTACGGTATATTATAATAATAAATTTTATTATTTCACAAATTTATAACTGCATATTTGGTTATATGTAATTATAACAATGGCATAATTATTATAAATGTTACTGATAATAATAACTATTATTATTCTAAGCTACAACACCTTAGACAAGCTCTGGTAGCTGTAAAGTCTTTGCATATGACCCCTGCCCCAGACAATGCCTGCCATTCAAGATCTCTGCCTGGGACAGTGCAGACAGGCTCAGCAGAGGTAGCTGGCCCATAAGGTAGTGAATTCATTGGCCATGGCAAATCATGAAACAGATAAAGGTATAAACTGGCCTTCCAATTATGCCAGGGCAGGAGTAGAGAGGTGAAAATAGGGAGAGAAGACTTCCAAAAAGACAGATTTGGGACCATCTACAAACATTAACTCCAAAGATTGCTAAATGTGAGACTTTTGTCCAACAATCAACAAATGGATGCACTGTTAGAGAGAGTGAATCAAGGATAAGTGGAGAAAAGGAGGAAGGGAGGGAAGAAGGAAGGAAGGAGGAAGGAAGGAAGGAAGGAAGGAAGGAAGGAAGGAAGGAAGGAAGGAAGGAAGGAAGGAAGGAAGGAAGGAAGGGAGGGAGGGAGGGGCAGGGAAGGAAGGAGGAAAGGAAGGGAAGAAGATCTGAAAGTGAAAGAAGGGAGGGAAAGCTTCCAGTACATTGCACACAACTGTGGACAATTTATGGAAGCAGGAGGACCACAATCACATAGGATCAGATAGTGTAATAGTCAGGGTCTACCCAGAGGAGAGGATGAGGGTATTGGTGAGGTCACTGGTCCATTGACATGTGGAAATGTGTTTATTGTGTTTGTACCTCATCTTCCCTTCTGGGTAGTAAACTCCAAGAAGTCAGAGACTGTGACTTATTTATTTTTGTGTCTTCCCCAGGGATGAACAGAGGGCTCTGCATGTCGTGTGTGCTTAATCGTGTAAACTGAATTGAACAAAATAGCTGATTCAAATTCCTGATGCAGTTCACCTGAACAAGCAGACTGAGTTAGGGGACTTCCAAGGCTGATACCTTAATCTCCAATCACTCAGTCAACCAGGTAACTATTAACAGCCTCCTCTATCCCTGGCACTGTGCCAAGGGTTGGAGCTACAATTGCAAAGAATAAAAGATGAAAACAAAAACTCTTCTTGGGGAGCTGGTTCCATATTCAGTACTTCCTAAGGGAACCTGGAAGGGCAGAAAGAAAGCTGGATTTGGGCTCAGATTTGCTAATTCTGTGATATTAGATAAGTCTCTTCCTCTCTCTGAATTTCAGTTTCCTTTTCTGCACAACAGACACAATTCCTCCCTTTCTCCCTCACCCCAACCCTCACAGGGTATTTGGGAAGTTCAAATAGCAGCTCGACGATAGGTGCACCGAGTGCTGAACGTGGCACCAAGAAACCATGAGTTCAGATCCTGACTTAGACCTTTAACTAGCTCTGTGACTCTTGACTAGCTCAGAGTCACCTTTCCTCATCTATAAAATGGAAATAGTACCAGCCCCTACTTCACACGGCTTTTTTGAGACTATCAAATGAGATGTACAAAGCTCTTAGTAAGGCTTCAGGCAGTATATTGATGCTAACTACTTTTAGCTATTGTTATTATCATTATGAAATGAGCTGATGTATGAGAAGGTGCTTTGTGGAAATGTAAGGCATTATTATATGTTTTGATGTCAGAGAGAATAAGGTAGATGATGGAGAAGGCAGGCCAGAGTCCCAGGGATTCTGAACCCTCTGGCCCCCACCCCGGCCCACAGCTACCCTCTCCATCCCATCTCCATTCCTTACCAGGCATTCCAAAGACAAAAGAAAGCTCATCATGATGGTCTGCTTTCACAAAATCTGGCTTCGAGGCTGTTAAACATGCTTGGTTGGTGCTGAAATTCATAAAAGTAGACTGCAGAGCTGGGACCTAGGCAAACAGAAGAAATGCCGATGGTTAGTAACATATTGAACACAGGAAAGGTCTACATGCCAGGGTGGGGGAGTGGGGCGGGCCACCAATGGTAACTGGTCATTAACAGGCAAGCTCCTAAAGGGCAGCCCCTTAACAAATCCTGTCCAAGAGTGATACTGTGAGGCAGGAGAATGGCTGGTATCTGGTGTAACAGGACCTGGGCGGGAATCCTGGCCCTGTTATTGATCAACTATAAGACCTTGGGGGAACCCTTTTACTTCTCCGAAGCTGATTTTTCAACTATATGGTGGATGTAATAATCTCTGGCCTGTCTCCCCTAGAGGAAAGGGGAGGGAAAGAGAATAAACATTTGTTCTTCAGTTGCTTGTCTATCATATTAGACTTTCTGTGATCTCATTTGAGGTTGTCTTGACAAAAATACTGGAGTGGTTTGCCATTTCCTTCTCCAGCTCATTTTACAGATAAGGAAACTGAGGCAAACAGAGGGAAGTGACTTGTCCAAGGTCACAAAGCTAGTAAGTGTTTGAGGCTAGATTTGAAGTCGGGAAGAGGGGTCTTCCTGATTCCAGGCCCAACATTCCATCCACTGTGCCACCTAGCTGCCCTATGAATATGCATTTATAGAACACCTACTTTGTGCCAGATACTGTGCTAAGTGCTTCACAAATATTATCTCATTGCAGCCTCACAAAAACCCTGAGGTGCTATTATCATTTCCATTGAGGAAACTGAGGCAAATAAAGGTTAAATGAGTTGCTGGGGATAACACAGCTACAAGGTGTCTGAGTCTAGATTTGAACTCAGGTTTTCCTGATTCCAGGTCCATGTTGTATCCACTGGGATGAAGTTGTTGTGAGGATCCGGGGGTACAATGGATGTAAAGTGTTTTATCATAATAAAAACCCTCTAGCAGGGGTTCTTGAATTTATTTTTAGTTGAGCACTTTGGTAAATAGATTTCAATCTAATTGCTTTTCTATCCTATGTATTTTATTTTATACATTTAAAAACATTACTCTGGAAGAAATATTTAACTTTCCCTGGACTTCCAAAGGGGTCCGCAGTGCATACGTACAAAAAAAGTTAAAAACATCTGCTTATAGAAATGTGAGTTATTACCATTTATTATTATTTATAGACAATGGTCACAGAGTCTCCCTTCCCCCCCTCCAAATATCTGTTGGGGTAAGGTAGAGGTATGAGGAAGAAGGAAGGTGAACAAGGAGGTTTAACCAGTCTGGAGGCTCTGATAGCAGAGCCAGAAGCAGGAGTCTCCTTCTGCATGAGTGCATGGGTGACATACACACGTTGCCGGGGAGAGGAGACATTCTTACACTGGTTCTAAAAAGGGTCAGTGCCATACTCACTGTGTTGATATTTGGCCAGTTTGAGGGAAGGAATAACAAAGAGCAAATCCCCAATCATTTCCTGGAATTGAGCTCGACATTCTCCCGGGTCCTCAGTGTCTCTTAAATACTCTTCCATCAGCAACTGCCCAAACTTAGGAGGAATACCCTATAGGAGACCCCAGGAGGAGAGAGAGTAACAGAAAAGTGAACATATCTGGCAGTGGATTGTTTGGGGATGTTTGTTGGGTAATTCCAAGGAATAAGCAAGTGAGCTAGGTGGTGCAGTGTATAAAGCACTGGCCCTAAAGTCAGGACAACCTGTGTTCAAATATGACCTTTGACATGTATTAGCTATGTGACCCTGGGCAAGTCACTGAATCTTGTTTGCCTAGGCTCCTTGTCTATAAAATGAGCTAGAGAAAGAAATGACAAACTGCTCCAGTATCTTTGCCAAGAAAATCCCCAAAAGAAGCCATGAAGACTCAGATGTGACTCATCAACTAAATAAGGAATAAGCCCACAAAAGTTTCCCAGCTATTCATAGGTCCTGGACCTCATTAGATCTCTTTACAATCTCCCCACCAGGGCCTGCCTTCTCAGGGTTAAATTCCTCAAGGAGATACTAGACAACTACTTGTTGGGCATAGTGTAGAGAGGATGTCAGCCTCAAGGAAAGGGTAGAAAGAGCTGGTGTCTCCAAGTTCCCTTCCCCCTCTGTGTCTATGAAAGAAGAAAGTCAGAAAGTGGAAGTGCCTTCATTGGCTCTCTCCTGGACTATTTCAATGGCCTCCTGATTGGTCCCTGTGCCTCAGATCTCCCCCCCACACTCCAATCTATCCTCCACTCATCTTCCCAAGTGATTTTCCAAGCACAGATCTGACCATTTTACTATCCTGCCCCAACTAAATAAATTCTAGTGGATGCCCATCACCTGTAAGATTAAACATGTTTGGTTTTTAGATCTTTTAACAACTTGGCCCCATCCAGTATTATTATACATGATTACACTCCTCACACTCTGTGGTCCAGGTATGCCAATCTTCTGGTTCCATCTCTCACCTCCATGCCTTTGCACTGGCAAGCCTTAGCTCAAACAGTACTTTGTATAGAGCTCCTTTCTCAGTTCCTCCCTCCTCCAACAGCTAGTCCCTTACCCCTCCCCCAAGATTTGCTTTGTGTAGGTGTTCCATCTATTTCTGTATGTGCACGTTATCTCCCTCATTGAATGCAAGTTCCCCAAGGACATGGATCATTTCACTTTGTCCTTGTGCCTAGCCAAATGCCTACTACATAGTAGGTGCTTTAAAAAAAAAAGTTTGATTAACTGGTATCTCACCAAAAATGGATTTTGCAGTGCTGCTTGGATACTTTTTTTATCCATATTTTCCTTAAATCCAGGAGTGTCCATTTCCTGTGTAGAGAAAAATGACACACTGTGAATGGTCTTTAGAACTTTATGAAATTTATTCATTTTTTAAACAAATCTAATCCAAGGAATCATTTTACCCTTTAAGGAGGAACTACTGCCATAGATTGAATAATGCCCAATACCACTGAACAGTTCTCGAGATATTTTGCAAAACGGGCAGCAAAATGGTGGGTAATGCCCAGTGTATAATAAACAGCAGGCATGGTTTCTTTATAATGACTGGTGGCCTCTCACTGATGCTTACTATAATACATTATTCAAGAAATGATGTAGGTTATTTTCTGACTAGTATAAATAGACCAACTTTACAGGCATATGCTTAAGGAGGCACTTGATAAATGGTTTTTAATATCATGTCATATTTAAAATCAGTATAACCCCAATGGCCTTTGGATATGATGACCTAAAGTCCATAGGAAAGGGACCAGGTTCTAGTCCCAGCTGTGACTGGGATTAAATCATGTCCTTTCTGGGAGCCTCAGTTCTCTACTTTACAAAATGGGGATAAACATCTTAATGCTCCCTACCAGCAGGTAAGGATATATACAGCAGGTATATTGAAAGAAGTTTTTCGTAAACTATAAAGTGCTGTGTTAATGTCAGCTGGTAATATTAAGTGTTCATTTAGAATAAAGAGACTTGAGGCAGCTAGGTGACACAGTAGATGGAGCACAACACCTGGAGTCAGGAGGAATTGAGTTCAAATCCAGCCTCAGACACTTACTAGCTGTGTGACCTTGGGCAAGTCACTTAACCCTTATTGCTTCCAAAAATTAAATAATTTTAAAAATAAAAACAAAATAAAGAGACTTGTAGAGTATATTCTAACCAAAAGGGAACTAAACCTTTCTTGGGCTTCTTTTCCTAAAATTCTGAGTAGATTTGCACATGAATGAGTCATCCATAGAGAAAACAACCAAAGGTTGAATCAGTTCTGATTCTTCCGGGGAAGCCTGTTCAGGGTAACTTTTCTGATTTTAGAAAAGGTAAATTCACACGACACAAAGTCAGGAAGGCTAGCTACCATGTTGTGTCGTGGAGTGAGGATCCAAGAAAAGGACTTCACAGGCTAGAATTTTAGACCAACCACAGCCACTGAGATGAAAGTTAATGGAGACAAAGTCTTGCAATCTCAAGATGAGGGAGGCACAGTTAGCAATTTAATTGTAGAAGATCTAGCACTTGTAGTGAAGAACAAGCCCATAAGGAGTTAACAGGGTAATATGGCAACCTAAAAATCAATATGATGGTGAGCTCTGTTAAGAGAGGCACAGCTTAGGGGTAGCTAGGTGGAGCAGTGGATAGAGCACCTGCCCTAAAGTCAGGAGAACTTGAGTTCAAATGCAGCCTCAGACACTTGACACTCACTAGCTGAGCGACCTGGGCAAATCCCTTAACCCTGATTGCCTTGCCAGAGAGAGAGAAAAAAAGGGAGACAGACAGAGAGAGACAGACAGACAGAGAGAGAGAGAGACAGACGGAGAGACCGAGAGAGAGGCACAGCTCTCAAGAATAAGGAGATGATAGTCCCTTTGAACTCTGCCCCGGAGATGCTACAGTATCCTTCCACATCGAGACTCTCCTCATCACGGTTTTGATACATTGTGGGTAGGCATAAGAAATTAAATGACAATTTTGGGTAGTTTTGCAGAAGCCACAGATGACAGGTAAAGGTGAGCAGGTGACACAGAAAAAGTTTAGAAACTCAGAAATGCATGAAACATGTATAATATTGTATAATATCAATATATATTATCCTTTAATACCATAATAATTTAGTCTTTGTCTCTGGTACAAAAGGCAGTCCAAAATATTTTGCATGGACTTTCCAGATGGTGGGGGTGCAGCACCCCAATCCCCACAATTTGGAAGAGATAACTATATTTTGAATCTTTTGTTCAGTTCTGGGCATCACGTATGAGGCAGAAAATAGAAAAGCTGAGAAGGGGGTCATGATCTTGCCATATAGTAATGGCTTGAAGGAACTTGCTTTGCAGGTTAAAGAAAAAGCTTAGGGCAAGGGAAGACATGATAGTTGTCTGTAACTATCTGGGGGATAGTCGCCTGGAAGAGGTATTTAACTGGTGGCATTTGCCCTAAAGGCAGAGCTGGGAACAACAGGTAGAAGTGTAAAAAGAAGTGAATTTCCACATGCTGTCATGGTGCCCTGTCCAACCGTGAGAGCTGCCTCAAAATGGAAGGAGCTGCCTCAAGAGGCAGGAGGTCTTCCCTCTTTGCAGGTCTTCAAGAAGAGCTGGATGGCCATTCATCCAGCAAGTTATAGAAGGGATTCTCCTTCAACTCTGGCTTAAACTCCTTGGCCACCAAGCTCCTGACCTACTCGGAAAGTCTGTGATTATTTAGAGAAACATAAACTATTGAGATCAGAAGGAAGCTGGCACAGAATAGAACATGCTGGAATCTTACCACAGGAATCATCCAGCCATATTCTTGGTTATTGACACCAATAATGGAAGGAACATGGTTGAACTCTCTTGTAGCCAGCAACTCATCAAGATGTTTGGGGAAGAATTGTCCATCAACTGCAACAGGCATTATCTTGAAATACTAAAGAAAGGAGGAAAAAAAAAGAAAAGGAAAGCCTATCTCCAAAATCTCCCTTCCATGTATTACTTTCTCATCATTCTCATTGTTACCATCCTATTTCAGACATGTTTTATCACTTACCTGGACTCTTTTTTTCCTTTTTTTTTTTTGGAGGAAATCAAGGTTAAGTGACTTGCCCAGGGTCACACAGCTAGTAACTGTCAGAGGCAAGATTTCAACTCAGGGCCTCCTGACTGCAGAGCTGGTGTGCTAGCCACTACACCACCTAGAAGTCCCTACTTATCTGGAGTCTTGCAACAGTCTCCAAACTGGCCTCTCTGTTATCCCCTCTAATTTATCACACACACACACACACACACACACACACACACACAGCTTCCCTAGCTCAGATTTGCTCATGACACTCCACTGCATTAAAAAAAAAAAAAGAGTCCCTTGGCTCCCCATTACCCAAACAAAAACCCCCAACACTTCAGTCTGGCATTTGGAGCCCTCTCTTCTACCTTTCCAGCCTTATTTCATACTCTGCAAACTCTGACCTGTGCCAAGTACATCATGTTTCACCAACAATGGATTCCCAGATCTCCACTGAAAGTCAACCACCTTCTCCTACCTTTCTACCTTGGCTCACTTCTCTCCATTTGGCTAGAATGACTTTTCCCCTGTTGCTACCCACTGAAATTCTTCACTTCCTTCAAGAGCCAATTTAACTCCCACATCTTCCGCAAAGCCTTCTCTGATACGGCAGCCAGAACGACCCTTTCCTTCCTCAGAGTGCCCACTGCATGTTCTTGTGACTCTCCCCCTGTGGGCTTAGGTTCTATTACCTGTGTGTGGGATAAAACCCTCTACCCTAAGAAGGTGAGTTCCGTCATGAACCCATCCCTTATTTACCCTTTGTGTCCCCTCAGGCTGGACACAGAAGCTGCTCCAGAAATGCTTCTGGAATGAACAGCAGGAGAGCCATGGCTTCAAAGTCAGTAGATCTGGATTCTACTCCTGGCTCAGCCACTAATGCACTCTGTACCTTTAGGCAAGTGACATCTCTCTGGTTTCAATTTCCTCCCCTACAAAATTAGTACATTGGACTAAGTGATCTCTTCCCATAAAGCTTCCTAAAAGGGGGCACTGGAATTGGACTTTAATGGATGAAGAAGAATTCAACAAACAAAGGGGGGCTATGAGAGACAGTAGGTGGGGGAGGAAGGAAGACTTCATTGAAAACTAAGAGACATCTGGGCTTGAATCCCAGCTCTAATGTTTACTGACTGTGTGATGGTGAAGTGGAGAAGTCACTGCCCCTAGGCGAAATACAGGTTTACTGTTGTTCAGCTGTGTCTGACTCTTTATGACCCCATGGACCATAGTACAGGGATATTACCATGGGGTTTTCTTGGCAAAGATGATGGAGCGGTTCATCTTTTCCTTCTCCAGTAGATCAAGGAAAACAGAGGTTAAGAGACTTGCCCAGGTTCACACAACTAGTAGGTGTCTGAGGCTAGATTAGAAGATAGGTCTTCCTGACTCCAGGACCAGCTGTCTATTCACTAAGACCTCCTCAGAGGTTTACCCATCCATAAAATGTGAATAATGACTCTTGCACTCCCTATCTCATGAATTGTTAAGAGATAGGCCCTTTATAAACCAGTATGATAATAAGAAGGGTGGACTTTACAGACATGAGACACACCTGAACAAAGGCATGTAGGTCAGAGAGCATAGGGAACATTTAGAAGACTGAGGACAGATGACCTTACCTGGAGCATAAAGTGCATGTAGGGAGGTAATATAAGATAAAGCAGGAAAGCCATGGAGGCACCAAACCATTCAGAATCTGAATACCAGGCTTGGGTTTGACTGAGAGTCAGGAATCCTTTCTTCTGCCATCTCCTTGACATCTGCTGTGGCCAGAATGAAACTCAACCTCCCGGGTGCTTTGGAAAGGATATTTCTAAGACTGTAGATTTAGAGCTGGGAGGTGCTTTAGAAGACCATCTGGTCCAACCCTCTCATTTTTCCAGATGAGGAAACTGTTGTCAAATCAAGATTGAAAACACAATAGTTTTCAGAATGAAGGAAGGACAGTCAATTGCGCATAATGGAGAGAGTAATTAGATGCAGGGGCAGCCAGGTGGCATAGTGGACAGAGTGCTGGGCCTGCAGTCAGGAAGACCCATCTTCCTAAGTTCAAATCTGGCCTCAGGCACTTACTAGCTGTGCAACCCTGGGCAAGTCACTTAACCCTGTCAGCCTCAGTTGCCTCATATGTAAAATGAGCTAGAGAAGGAAATGGCAAACCACTCCAGTGTATTCTTTGAGGAAGCAATGTGATGTAATGAATAAAGATCTTGGTTCTAAAGATCTGGGGTCAGGAAGTGTCTTGATATTTTCGAGCTACCTGACATTTGGCAAAGTCACTTAACCTCCCTGGGACTCAGTTTCCTCCTTTGTAAAATAACCAATCGATACATCAATCCCCAAACTACCCTAGGCTCTGGGGATACAAATAGAAAAGCAAATGGCTCCCTGACTTTTTGCTGCTTCCATTCAATGGTTCTAATTGTCAAGTATGAAATTCGGGAATGAAATCATACTTTTACTACCAATGATACAGAACTGATGCAAAATTACTGAAATGACATAATATACACAAAATGTCTTTTTATGAAAGGAATACTTAGACAAGAGCTATTAATCACAGGGGATAAACACAGCGTTCCCAGAATTGATTCTTTCTTCTAAAGACCCATAGGGTGTTACATCTGAAAGGTTACAGTAAACAGAATATTGGAGCTAGAATGGACTACCACCACTACCACCACCACCACCACCACCATCATCATCATCATCATCAACATCATCATGACCATCATCATCATCATCAATGTCATCATTGCAACATTTATTTAGTACTCACTATGTGCCTGGCACTGTGCTAATAAGCACTTTACAATTATAATCTCAGTTCATCCTCACAACAACCCTGAGAGGTAGGTGTTTTATTATTCCCATTTTATAGATAACGAAACTGAGGCAAACAGGTTAAATGACAGTTAGTGTCTCAGACTAAAGTTGAACTCAGGTCAGTTTTCCCAGCACTGTAACTACTGTACCGCCTAACTGCGTCCTCCATAACTTAACTTAAAGAATGTTAGAGCATAGAATGTTACAGCTGGAAAAAAAAATCTTCTGAAGTAGAATATCAACAGTGGAAAGAAACTTGGAATAAATAATGTTGGAACACAAAATGTTAGAATCATATTTGAATGGATCATTCCAGCTTTAAAGCTATGATTCTATAAACAGAGAATGTCTGAGTGGGAAGGGTTGTGAGACTACAGCATGAAAAAGCTCAGAACCTTAGAACCTGAAATGTGTAGACCACAAAATGTTGGAAGGATTCTTAGGACATAGTATGGCCAGAGTAGAAGGGATGGAACCTTAGTACACACAAAAAAAAAATTGGAATCACAGAATGTTAAAGGTAGAAGAGATTCTAGTAAGCAGAACATTAGAACTAGAAGGGGGACCTTCAGACCGAGAATATTGGAGATGGAAATATCTGTGAAGATCATCTAGTTAGTGGAGGGAAACTGAGGCTAAGAGAGTGACATTCCCAAGATCTTCACCTTAGTTCCACCTAATCAATGTTGAGTGTCCAGCCCTCCCCTAAGCTGTTTTGGCAGCTTGTCTTGGCACTGCAACCTTTGTTTTTCAGCTTACATGCCTTGCTGATGGCCAGGATTTCTCCTTCAGATTTGTTCCTAAGGCACTGAACCATGGAGGCAGAACTGTGTCTATCACAAGTAGAGAGAGGGCAATGACCTGTAAAAAGACACCCACAAAGAGTTAATATTCTCATGGAGGAACCCCTGGCCTGTATCACAATAGAGGAATCCTTTCATAATCATCAGTAAGCTAGCAAAATATCATTTCTATAGGCGATGATGTAGTGGTGAAAAGGAGACTGAGCTGGAATCTGTCTTACCCCCAATCACGATCCTACTCTGTATAGGGCTCAGTGCCAGCCAGTGGGGATGGGGATGATCAGGGACAGGTTACAAGGACACAGACCCTGCTTCCAAAGAGTTCACCATTTCCTCGGGGAGAAAGGATCTAAATATCCATAAAGGACACATGATTTGGTCTGGTATGTTGAAAGAACCCTGAAATTGGCTCAGAGACTTAAATTCTGGTTGCAATTCAGTCACCACCTTATTGTGTGACCTTGGACAAGTGACCGAATGACAGAACCAGGGAGACAGAAGAGACTTCACAGATCATCATCACAGATCACAGATTATCTAACCTGGACCTGGGGCCCCTCAAGGAACTAACTCTTCCTTCTGTTCTGGAACTATCAGAAAATAGAATTTGGAGCTAGAAGGGACTTAAAAAATCTGATCAAACCAACTTTTACAAAGGAAGAAACTAAAGCCCAAAGAAGGGAAATGTCTTACCTAAAATCACAGGCATAGGAAGAAGCAGAGCCAGGAACTGAATCCTTCCTCTCTGTGCCTCAGTTTCCTCCTCTGTAAAATGAGGGGGCTGGACTAGATGGTCTCTATGGTAACTTTCAACTTAAACATTCAATGGCATTCCAGTGCACCTTCTTATAGCCCAGGAGAGCCAGAAGGCCAATGGGACATTGGGCCATGCAGTTGGGAGGCCAATTAGCCTAAGGAAGGATAAAGAGGGATTGCAAAGACAAAAGAACAAGGAACTTACTTTCACAACCATTTCTGAGCTGGAAGAAACAGAGCCAGGGATGATAGCCACACCACTCTCCATGATTACTCTGTGGAACAAGCCTTTGGACATGGGGGACAGAACCTGGGGGAACAAACCACAGCAGAGAGGAGGAGGAAGAAATCATGGGGAGGCTCAGACACTCCTGGCTTAGCAAAGATAGAGGAGACTGGGAGTCTGAAAGCCAAGACTGTCGCTTACCCTGCCACACTCCTAAGCTACCCATATAGGACAGTACCAAACAACAGCCTCCCTATGGGACCCTGGCCTTGGGGCCCTTGGGCACAGCCAGGCCTATAAGATAGTTAGACACAAAAGGGGGCTAAGTAGCCTTGACCATGGTCCAGGAATCTCTGCCTGGTTCAATACTAAGGCATGATAAGACACTTGTGCTCTGTAACCCAGCAATGCTGTTCCTATGCCCTGCCTCCTTGTAAGGTCACATTCTTTATTGTTTATTGTTTATTGATTATGAGAAAGCCCAGGGTTGTTGTTAAGATCAAATGACATCAAATCCAATAGTTTTTCCCACTAAATCACGGAAATTTCCCACTTTCCCATCAGCTATTTTCTTTAGCATAATCTTTCTACTGAAGTCTTCCTCCCATGCCTTATCACATCCTGGGGGCTGTCAGTGATATGCAAACTTCTGAGGGAAGAGGTCTACCAAGCCAGAAGATCTTTGCCTCTAAGCCCCGTGATGGATTTTATGTCTGTCATATGAGGGCCAGCCACGCTAAACTCTCAGAGACTCATTGGCAAAGACTGGAGAGAGCAGATCTACAGCCCAAGCTGGTCACAAAGGCCACCTGGGAAGGCACAGAGAGGCTCTGAGCACTGTTGGCAAGAGGTGAACTTCAGTGGTGAAATCTGGGATCCATTTGGCTTTGACTTATTACCCTGTATATTTCTTTTGCTCTTACTTGAAGTTGTTAATAAGCCTTTAAAAAGAGATTACTCATCTTCTGTCTCCAGTAAAGCAAGAGGAAGAAGGGCCCAGACAATCAGTCAGGATTAGAGCGGGAGAATGTAGTGGGACCTCCAAATGAAATCAAGGGCAGGTGCCAGCCTTAGAGAAAGAAGTCATCAGCCCCAATGGTTCTGAGAGGGGTAAGGATAAGAGAAGAGGAAGACAAACTCAGGTCCGTGAGACTAGGCCTTGGGTTTGGATACAAGAGGCCCCCTTCAGGCTGGGGTCATTTCTTTCCCACTTACATGTGAAGAAACACTCATTCCCCCAGCTGACTCGCCAAAGATGGTCACACGGCCAGGATCTCCTCCAAAGTGGGCAATGTTCTTCTGGACCCACCTCAGGGCAGCCACCTGATCCAGGTAACCTCAGTTGCCAGGTGCATGCTCATCCCCAGTGCTGAAAGCCAGATATTAGACGAGGTTGGAGACTTCTGAAGAAGAGCACCAGGTTCACAGGATTATGAGATTTAAAGACCATTTCCTCCAGCTAGATGATAAGCTGGATAGACTCCTGGACCTAGACCTGGCAAGACCTGTGTTCATCTACTAGCTGTGTGACCATGGCCTAGTCACATAAACCACTGCCTCAGTTACCTCGTCAATAAAAGAGGGATAATAATAGCATGTATCTCTCAGAGGTGTTGCAAGGATAAAATGAGACACAATTTATGAAGCCCTTTAAAGGACTGTACAAAAGATAGTTGTTACTTATTTTACAGATGTAAATTGGTGAGACAGATCTTGAATTTCCCCACCTGAAGGATTCCCAGTGCATTCTCTTTCCATGGCTTACTGTGCCTTCCAGGGGGAGTCTCTGCCATGCTGCTTCTTCCTTTCCTTCCAGCTACCTTGCCCCAACTCTTCCTTCCTTCCTCCTTTTTCTGGCTCTTTTTTCTATTTTGTCTTCCCTTATTAAGTCAAGAACCATTTACTGAGCACCTACTATGTGTCAGGCACTAGACCAAGCTCTGGGTATACAGAGAAAGGTAAACATAGTCCCTGCTTTCCAGGAGATTACAGTTTAATGAGGGAGACAGCATGCAAACAGCTGTGCCCAAAGAAGATTTATATAGGACAGATTGGGGATAATCCCAGAGGGAAGGCCCTGTCAAGAAGGGAAGCAGAGAGAGCTTCTTGCAGAAGGTGGGATTAGCACCAAGTCCTGAAGGAAGACAGAAAGAGGAGTGAAAATGAACTGATTCAATGGAGTAATTTATATAAGGATCAGAAAAGAGGCAGAGAATGTGAAGAAGTGTGAGAAGACTAGAGAGGTACTAGCAGGCCAGGCTCTTCTCCATAAACTTTGCAATCCAGCAACAATACCTTCCTTGTGGTCCTCACACAGAATCCTCTACTTCCCCAGTCTTTCAGTGGCTATCCCTATGACTGGAATTCCTTGAAGGAATCTGACAGCTATAATCCCACCTCCTTTAAGAGATCTAGCCTTTCCTCCTCCTCCTCCCCACACATACCCTTCACTGCTAGGGCCTTCCAGAGCAAGAACCCCAGTTTGAGGTTTTATAGAAAATTGGTCCTGGGGAAGCTAGGAAAAGCATAAGCTTTATGACCATGTGATGCACCAAGCAGACAAAAATGAAAGTAACACACATATGCGCACACACACACACACACACACACACAAGCATATCACACCACACACACCCCACACACAAACATGAGAGAAGTGGGTGTATATGAGAGATGTAGCAAGGATAGAATCAATAAGACTTGGCAACAGATTGGATATATGGGAAAAGAGAGTGAGTAGTGGACAATGACACCTAGATCACAAGTTTGGGCAACTGGGAGAATGATGGTGCCTTTAACAAATAATAGGGATGGAAGAAACTTTGGGGCAGAGCCAAGATGTTGGAGTAAAAGCAGTGACCTACTTCAGCTCTCCCCCAAACTCCTCCAAATACCTGTAAGAAATTGCTCTAAACAAATTCTAAAGCAGCAGAACCCACAAAAAGACAAAGTGAAACAAATTTCCAGCCCAAGACAACCTGGATGGTTGATCAAAAAGGTATATTACACCAGGCTCGGAAAGGAGAACAGTTCAGCATGGGCACACAGGCCTCATCAAACCTGGAACAGGCCTCAGAGGACTGAATTGCAGGCAGCTGGGGCGGTTTCCAGACTTCTCAACCCATGAACACAAAAGACAACTTAGAAGGTCAGTGGGAAAAGTCTGTTTCTTCAGTGAGAGAGAAGCTCAGGGTCCCAGCCCCATTCCCTGAGCTCGACCCAGGGCAGCAGCTGCTTCCTGAGCTTCCAGCTCACAGACTGTGGGGGAATCGAGTGGCTGATCAGACAGGGATTGCAGGGATCTCTCTGCTGGTGCAGGATTCTCTTGCTTTGCCCATGCTTGGATCTGGATCATGGTTCTGGGGGGCGGTCCTGAGGTGAGGAGGAGTGCTGGGGTGGTGGAGCTTGTAGTGGCTGTGGAGAAAAAAAACCTCCTCGCAATTCCAAGACAGAAAAGATTGCTTGTGGTCACTCATAGACCAGAGCACAGGACAGGAAAGGAGTACATATCTCACCCTTGATCATAGCACCTTGGAAGAATTGAAAATTTATAGGTCCCAAGAAGTATCTCTGAAAACAGTTGCACAAAACCCCTGAAGCTTGGAACAGCACTTTCTCCACACTGGAAGCAGACCCTTACCTTAACAAAGAGTTTATAACTCAAGTAATTGGCCGGGATCATGAGCAAGCAGCACAAAAAGAGTCAGACTATATTATCTTACTTTGGTGACAAAGAAGATCAAAACATGCAATCAGAAAAAGACAACGAAGCCAAAGCTCCTACATCAAAAGCCTCCAAGAAAAATATGAATTGGTCCCAGGCCATGGAAGAGCTCAAAAAGGATTTTGAGAAGCAAATTAGAGAAGTAGAGGAAAAACTGGGAGTGATGCTAAAGGAGACTCAAAAAAATACTGAAGTATATAACACCTTAAAAAAGAGCCTAAGCCAAAAGGCAAAAGAGGTCCAAAAAGCCGATGAGGAGAAAAATGCCCTAAAAAGCAAAATTGTTCAAATGGAAAAGGAAGTCCAAAAGATTACTGAAGAAAATAATTCCTTAAAAATTAGAATGGAGAAATTGGAAGCTAGCAACTATATGAGAAATCAAGGCACTGTAAAAATAATCCAAAAGGATGAAAAAATAGAAGAGAATGTAAAATATCTCATTGGAAAACCAACTGACTTGGAAAATAGATCCAGGAGAGAGAATTTAAAAATTATTGCACTATCTGAAAGCCATGATCAAAAAAAGAGCCTAGACATCATCTTTCAAGAAATTATCAAGGAAAACTGCCCTGATATTTTAGAACCAGAGGGCAAAATAGAAATTAAAAGAATCCAAAGATCACCTCCTGAAAGAGATCCCCAAAGGAAAATTCCTGGGAATATTGTAGCCAAATTCCAGAATTCCTAGGTCAAGGAGAAAATATTGCAGGCAGCCAGAAAGAAATAATTCAAGTATTGTAGAAATACAATCAGGATAACACAAGATTTAGCAGCTTCTACATTAAGGGAGTGGAGGGCATGGAATATAATATTCCAGAGGGCAAAGGAGATAGGATTACAACCAAGAATCACCTACCCAGCAAAACTGAGTATAATCCTTCAGGGTAAAAAAAAGGTCATTCAATGAAATAGGGGACTTTCAAGCATTCCTGAGGAAAAGACCAGAGCTGAATAGAAAATTTGACTTTCAAATACAAGACTCAAGTGAAACAGGGAAGAGGTAAACAGGCAAGAGAAATCATGAGAGACTTATTAAGGTTGAACTGTTTACATTTTGCATGGAAAGATGACTTTTGTAATGCATAAGTCCTTTGTCAGTATTAGGGTAGTGGGAGGAAAAAAATTATATGTAAGTATAGATAGATAGAGAGATAGATAGATAGATAGATAGATAGATAGATAGATAGATAGATGGCACAGGGTGAGTTGAGGATGAAGGGGTGATATATGGAAAATAAAATTAAGGGGTGAGAGATGATTATACTGGGAGAAGGAGAAAGGGAAAAGTAGAATGGGATAAATTATCTCACATGAAACAGACAAGAAAAGGCTTTTACAGTGGAGGGGAAATCGGAAAAAGTAAGAGGGAATAGGTGAATATTATTCTCATAGGATTTGGCTTAAGGAGGGAATAACATACACAATTGGGTATGGAAATCTATCTTACCCTACAGGAAAATAAGTGGGGGAGGGGACAAAAGAGCAGGGGATTGACAGAGGGGAGGGCAGATTGGGAAAGGGGATAATCAGAAGCAGACACATCTGAGAAGGGACAGGGTCAAAAGAGAGAACAGAATAAATGGGGGGTAGGGTGGGATGAAGGGAAATATACTTAGTTTTTCACAACATGACTACTATAGAAGTGTTTTGCATGCCTACACATCTATAACCTGTATCAAGATGCTTGCCTTTTCAACAAGGGTGGGTGGGGAGGGAGAAAGGGAGAAAATTTGTAACCCAAAGTTTTAAAAACACATGTTAAAATAAAAAAAATAGGGATGTTATGAAGAGGGGAGAGTTTGATCAGAAAGAGAAAGAATTCAGTTTTAAGAACATTGAGTTTATAATGTATATGGGACATAAATTTTTGAGACAGTTGGAGGTGGGATACTGCAGGTCTGGTCTGGAGATTAGAAACAGACTGGAGAGAGTGAAGAGAGTAAGAGAAAAGAATCAAAATATCTAGCCATAAAAGGGAGGAGATATATGAGATGATAACTAATGGGAGTGGATGGATGGATGGATGGATGGATGGATGGATGGATGGATGGATGGATGGATGGGTGGATGAATCCAGTAAGGATTTTGAGGACAGAGGAAAGAGGTGGGCATGCTTTTAGGTAGTACAGAGGCAGCTGGGGGTGGGGAGGGGGAGAAGGGGAAAAATAAGGGGGAAGAGAGAGATGCAGAGAGAGAAAGAGAGAGACAGACAGAGACAGAGAAAGAGATAGAGAGAGACAGTAAGGGAGATTAAAGAATAATGAAAGTGAGTATGATAGAAAGGGCAGTCTTCTGGAGAAGACTGGATGGAATGTGATCATTTGTGCAAGTAGAAAGCTTAGCCTCAGAGAAGAAAAGTTTCATTTTTTCATGTAATTCAGAAGTAAAGGAGGAGATGGTAACAGAAGGCATCTGATCAATCTGAGGTAAGGAGGAAGGGATATGAAGGAGCTCAGTGGATGGCCTCATTTTTTTCCAGCAAAATATAAAGCAAGGTTCTGAGTTGAGACAGTGAGGAGAGAATGAGCCATGAGAAGTTTGAGGAGGGATGCAAAGGTTTAGAAAAGTCACTCTGGTGAGTGAGAAAGTGAGTTGATTACAGAGGTGCAGAAAGAATGCCTTGCCACAGTGAGGATAACAGTTAACATTATGGAACATTAACCTGTATGGACACAGGCAACATGGTTTCATGTTTTTCTCTATCTTCATTCAACAGTATGCAAAGAAGAGCAAAAGGAGTGGATGATGGGAGTAATCCAAGGCTGGGGTTTGGCAGGGAAAGATTTGTCATAGCATAAGGGGTCAGTATAGAGATGAAGTGGTTCACTAAAGGGTTGATATAGGGAAAGGAAGAGAGTATAACCAGGCAGGGGAGATGGCCTGGGAAAGAACTGAGCAGAGGGAGATTGAAGGTCAAGGTGAGGATGAAGAACAGGACTAGGGGTTACCAGGCAGAGAGTCTAGTGGAATGATAAGAGATTATAACTAGATAGGGGAATTTCATAGACAATGAACATGGAAGTGGAACACTCATGAGTCAAGGGTGGTACCCTCTCTGTATCTAGCTGAGGTGGGGTAGAGGAGTAGGTCATGAGAAATGAATACACTGAGGAACTGGGGAGTTACAATGTTGAAGGGAATATCAAGATGAATGTTGAAGTCCCTCAGTATGAAGGTGGGAGTTGGGAAAGAGAGAAAGACTGGAAACAAGGCACTGAATTCATTAAGAAAGGAAGGAGAGTGTCCAAGAGGATGGTACATAACAGCTACTAGAATTTTGATTGGGTGATAAATATGGATTGAATAAACCTCAAAGGGAGAGAAGTTGCTGAATGATGGTGGTAGAGAGAGTCTGGAAGTGGTAGTGGGAAACAAGGAGTTTTTTGGCATCCCTGTGATGGAGGTATGAGTGAAATTGCAAGAAGTGTTTGAAATGGTCACCAGGAAATCTGTATCATCAGAAAAAGGTCAGGGTTTATGAGGACAAATAGAAGGGATAAGAAAGGAAAGGGTTAAAGATGGAAACAAGTTTGTTACTTATTGAACAGGTATTCCAGAGAGCACAGTGAAAGGGGTAGGTAGCTTTAGAGTAAGACGTTATAGAAAATTGATAGTTGGAAAGCTAATGTAATCATGAGCTTTATTACCATGCAGCATAGCAAGCCAGAATTAGGTTGAGACAGTAGGACCATCTTGTTTTCTTGTTTGGTAACCCCAGGACATAGTATAGTGACTGGTGCTTAATAAATGGTTAATCTACCCACCTATCTGTCTGCTAGCCTATCTGATTTAGACGAACTGATGCTGAGTGAATAAACAGAAACAGGAAAATATTGTACACAGCATCAGCAACATTGTGCAATGATCAACTATGAATGAGTCCGCTCTTCTCAGCAATACAATGATCCGAGACAATTCCAAAAGACTCATGATGGAAAATGTTATCCACATCCAGAGAAAGAATTATGGAATCTGAATGCAGATCAAAGCATATTATTTTCACTTCTTCTCTTTGGCTGTTCCCTTTTCTTCTGTCAACACATGACTAATGTAGAACTATGTTTACATAATTGCTTACCACCTTGGGGAATGGGGATAAGAGGAAAGAAGGGACAAAATAAATTTGAAATTCAAAATCTTATAAAAAATGAATGTTGAAAACTATCTTTACATGCAATTGGAAAAAATTGACTACCATTTACCAAAAAAAAAAAAAGGAAAGAAGGAAGAAAGAGAAAATAAAAAATTAAGCTGTGCCACATTTTCTCATGCAAATGCTGAGCTACTATTTCCAGTCTCTAAAAATATCCTTCCCTAATCCTCATTTGTATCTACCTCCTTGAAAATGACTCAGCTTTCCCTCTCTCCCCACCCCAACAGCAGCTGATAGAAGAGTTTTTGGACATAACACACATGGAGGGGACATCATTTTTTCAGCAGCAAACCAAGTTTCGCCCCCTGAAATAAAATTAGCAATAATCCTTCACCCCTAGCCCACCCACCCAATCAGTCAGTGAGGGCAATAAGAGAAAAAACAATGCATAAGTCCCATATCTCCAATGGGAAAATCAAAAGACTCCTTCCATGTCCCCCCAGAAATTATCCCCTGCTCTGGGTCTGGCAGAGCTGCTCACTTGGGGCTTGAATCAGGAGGCCCAGGACCCCAAAATCAGGACCTTGGGCAGCAGAGAAGTCTTCCACATCTTTCCCTCTGCACAGCCTTCTGATTATGCCTAATCAGATCCCAGGACTATCCTTTAATACAAAAAGCACTGGATCAAAGGGCACTCCAGGGAAACTGGGACTAAAGATTACTTAACAAACTTCTTTGTCAGAATTTGTCTTAGAGATATTTGAAACATATTTAGATTGAATCCCTAAAGGCTAAAGACAGATGTGAACATTTATTCTTCCAGCAGGGAAATGCTAGTAATGTGTAATAATAAGCTCTCTGGAAAAAAAAAAAAAAATATATATATATTATATATATATATATATATATATATATATATATATGTCCATGACACTCTTAAATTTAATCTGTATTAGTAATTTTTTCCAATACTTTCTTAAGTCTAGACAATCAACAAAACAATAAATCCAGCCTGGAATTGTAGCATTTTCTGACTTCAGAGGGGCAAATATGACAATGGGTTCACAAGAGCCAGAGTGAGCTGCTCCCACCACTTCAACTGAAGTGTCAAGGATAAAAATTCTAATTACACAACCTAACCACTCTCCCTCCCAGTTTCTAGAGATTTCTATGACCTTTCCCCACTTAAAGCTCTTCAGTTCCTTGGTTTTTCTTCCTGACCCTATATGGTGTTTCCTTAGTAAAGGTACTGGAATGATTTGCCACTTCCTTCTCCAGCTCATTTTACAAATGAAGAAACTGAAGGCAAGCAGGTTAAGTGACTTGCCCAAAGTCACACAGCTAGGAAGTGTCTGAGGCAGGATTTGAATACACAGTGCTAAACTCTGGGAATACAAATACCAGAAGAAAGATGGCCGCTGATTTCGGGGAGCTTACATTCTGGCAGAGGGAAACAACACATAAAGAAGGGGGAGGGTAGTTAGATGGTGCAGTAGATAGAGTTCCGGCCTTGGAGTCAGGAGAACCTGAGTTCAAATCTAGCCTCAGACACTTGACACTTACTAGCTGTGTGACCCCAAGCAAGTCATTTAACCCCGATTGCCTCACCAAAAAGCAAAAAGAAAAAGAAAAAAGAATGGGGGGTGGAGGAGGGGGGAAGAGAGGAAGGTACCATTCAGAAAGTACCTGGAGAGTAAGAAGTGTGGTATGGTGAGGAAGTGATGAAGAATCATGTGAGTCATGGCATCTGTCCTGAAAGAATTCACTTAAACCCCATCTCCAAGTTAAATAAAAGGTGACAAGCCCAGGGACACAGAGCCACAGTTGATAGTTAGAGAGTGACTGACAATGGATGAAAAACAGTACTGGGGGGTGGGGATCGTGCATTCAGTATGAAAGGGTTTAAGAAGTAATAGTGACAGCTAGCATACCTTATACCTGGGACTGTCCCTGCTGCCCTGAACTATTGATGCTCTGTCTCTCTGCCTCTCTGTCTCTCTGTCTCTTGTCTCTCTATCTGTCTCTGTCTCTCTGTTTGTCTGTGTCTGTCTCTGATTCTGTCTTTCTCTCTCTCTCTCTCTCTCTCTTATTTTGCACATATTTTGTATTTACTTTCACGTGTACTGTGTTCTCCCAATACCTTGAGGACAGGGAATCTTTCATTCTCTTTTCTTTCTTTCTCTGTTCCTCACTTCCTTCCTTCCTTCCTTCCTTCTCTTTCTCTTCTTATTTCTCCCTTTCTCTCTTCCTTTCTTGCTTTCTTTTCTTGTTTCTTTTTTCTTCCTTCCTTCATCTCTTTCTTCTTCCTCCCTTCTCTTTTTCTTTCTCTTCTTGTTTATCTTTCTCTCTTCTGTCTTCCTTCCTCTCTTTTTCTTTATTTTTCTCTTCCTCTCTTTTTTCTCTTGTTTCCCTCTTCCTCCCTCCCTCTCTTCTTCCTTCTTTCTTTCTGGCTTTCTTTCTTCCTTTCTCTCTCTTTCTTTCTTTCTCATTGTATCCCCAGCTCCTAGCTCAACACCTTACCTGAAGTGGATTATTTAATAAATATTTGTTGCAGTGAGCTGAATTGAGTTGTATGTGGACAAATGTCAACAAGCTTCTTCCTGGCTGGGATTTGAGGACTTGGCATTGAGCAGGTCAAAGAAGAGGAAGGTAACTTCCCTGAAGGTGTTTGAGCTACACTTTACAGGTGCCCAAAACTAGTATGAAAAAGTTGGCCAAAACCATCCAGCCCCATCTGATAGCATGCATTATAGTGAGCTCTATTGGTGTTGTATTTATTCTCTTCACATACTTATGTAGATACTTATTCATTTCTCCATGAGGATGTAAACTCCTGGAAAGTTGAGATTGTTTCATTCTTTGTATGTGTATCCTGGCACAGTATCTAGCACATAGTAGGTGCTTAATAAATGTTTGTTGTTTATTCAATATCCTACACTACCACCCCCCATTAGATTGTAAGCTCCTTGAGGGAAATTTTGTATCCCTTCCACCATCCATCATAATCCTCTGCATATAGTTGACACAATACATCTTTGGAGTATTATACCATACCACCGAGAAGCAACAAACAGTGTTGGGAAAGAAGGTTGGTCTTGAAGTCAAGAGAGATCTGGATTTCTAACCCTGTCCTGTCATATACTGGAATATTTGTTGAGTGACTTTGGACCGGTGGTGCAGCCCTATCACCAGTGCTGTCTTAGTTCAGGTTCGATTTTGGGATGAAATGAGGCACTTGTAAGTCATTGGACATTACAAAAGGAAGCTTACTTTGTCCCAACACATCGAGGACATGCAGCAAGGACTCAGGGGCACTTAGATCCCCTGGACGTGGCCTCCCTTTTCGCCATATGGAAAGCAATCTAGTCAGTAAGTCATCAGACTATGATGATTCAGGTGGTCTAGGCACCCACCAAGACTGAGAGGCCCAAACTCCTTGCAACGGGGAGTTTTGATGTCCTTAATTAGCAGGAAGCTTAGTCAGGGAAGCTGTGGCCAATCAGATCCCAGGGACAGCTTTAATTTCTTTTAGGTAAAGCCTCCCCATGCAGTGAGAGGGAGGAAAGATACTGAGTCGGGGAGACGTTGGTCCTATCATGCCTTGGGTGAACCACTTGGTAACTCTGAGCTTCAGTTCCCTCAACTGTAAAATAAGAGTAATTCTTATGATACTCACCTCATAGGGCTATGGTGAGGCGAATGCTTCCTGTCAAGTCCTGTAGAAATGGGAGCTAGTGTGACATTTCTCTATCTTAGCAACAACTTGCATACAGCACACCCTTATGCAGGAGAGGATGTTTCAAAAGACCTTGGTACGTACTGCGTCATTTGCTCCTCAGAATAGCCTTGTGAGATAGGTGCTATTATTATCCCCATTTTACAGATGAGGCAAAAAGAGATTAAGTAACTTGCCCAAGTCATATAGCTGACCCTGTAAATGTCAGTAAGTGTCTGAGTCAGGATTCAAACTCAAGTTTTCCTGATTCCAAGTCTCATGCTCTGTCTTCCACTGGGCCACTGAGCTACCCTTGGAAGCTTGGCATAAAGGGGGGCGGGGAGCAGGGGAATCCAAAGATACAGTCAAAATACCAGGAGATTCTAGCATTGATTAGCTATGTTACTTTGAGCAAGTCTCTTCCTATTCAGGTCCTCAGTTTCCACATCCATAAAATCAGGGACATTAATACTTGCACTACCTACCTCCTAGGGCTATTTGTAAAATATTACTTAAATGCAAACAATCATTAGTCTTTTTTAGTATTGTTTTCTCATTATGCTTAATCATCTTAAAATGCTATAGCTATAACATTGTCAAGAGAAGCAGCAAATCAAAATGCAGAATGAGACAATGCTTTCTGGATATGGCCAATGTAGAAGTTTGTTTTGATCGACTATGCAGGTTTGCAATGAGTTCTGTTTTTCTTGTATTCTGGGTTGGGGTTAGAGTGGGAGGATGGAAAGATGGATCTTGGCTGATTAAAACAAAATACATATTACATATGTCTATGTGTCTATATGCATAAATGTGTATGTGTATATATATATATATATATATATATATATATATGAATTATATGTATGTATGTATGTATACACACAAACACACACTTGGGAACTCTGATCAACACAATGAGGGGCCACAGTTCCTGAGATTTCATGAAGAATGTGCTGCCTACCTCCTGACACAGAAGTGATAGACTCAGCATAGATTGAGACATGATTTTTTAGACATGGCCAATGACAAATTTTATTTTACTGGACTAAACATGTTTGTAATGGAGGTTTTGTTTTTCTTGCTTTTTCAGTGTGTGGGGGGAGGGAGGAGAGGAGGGAGAGGAGACTGACCTTTGTTTGAAAATCAAATAAAAATTTTATGAAGAGAGGCAGCTCAGGGGGCAGCTAGGTGAAATAGTGGATGGAGTACCAGTTCTGGAATCAAGGGGATCTGAGTTCAAATCAGACTTGAGACACTTACTAGAGTTGTGTGACCCTGGGCAAGTCACTTAACCCCAATTGCCACAGCAAGAAAGAGACAGAAACAGAGACAGAGACAGAGTCACAGAGAGAGAGAGAGACAAAGACAGAGAGAGAGAGAGAGAGAGAGAGAGAGAGAGAGAGAGAGAGAGAGAGAGAGAGAGAGAGAGAGAAGCAGCATAGTGTAGGTGCAGAGCCTTGGAGTCAGGGTGACCTGGGTTCAAGTCCTACCCTGACATATGGACACATCGCTTAACCTCTCAATATAGCAGGCAACTCTCTCTAGCCATTGGTTACAAAAGAGTTGCTGGTAGGCATCAGTGAAGTGACTTTGAGGGGACAGACTGGGGGGGGGGGGCCACTGTCCTTGGTTCTGGCCTCCAGGGGAATGCTCTCAAGACCTTGCCCTTGCACTTTTTTTTTAAAAGGAATCCAGCTGGTGAGAAGGAAGGAATTTCTCTTCTTATATAAACAAACAATAAACTTTCAGGGGATATATTCAGGAGTCTCTTTGGGTGTATGTCTCTTGTGACAAAGTAAAATACATAAATCTCTGTAAAAAGGAAAAAATGCAAGTTCTGAAGCTAGCAGCTGTGGGGTGTCTCAGACCCAAGGAACAGAGCAGGGCATGTATCACTTCCAGCTTCCAACCCAATCTGAAGCCTATAGATGAATAACCGAGGCAGGAAATCCAGACCAAAAGGGACCCTACAATTCTCCTGCTCTGAGCCAAAAGAGCTCTACAAAACACAGTACAAAACCCTTTGGGGAAACCTGGAAAGCAGTCCAGCAGAAATTAGGTTTAAACCAAAATCTCATGCCATGTACTACAATAAACTCCAAGTTGATGTGTGATTTAGATACAAAATGACACATTATAAACAAATTAGAGGATCAGAAAAGGAGATTTTTTTTTGTTTTTTGGGGGTCTTTGGGCTTATTTAATACTATGTTGTTCAGTCATTTTTGAGTCGTGTCTGATACTTCATGACTCTGCAGTTTTCTTGGCAAAGATACTAGAGTGATTTGCTGTTTCCTTCTCCACCTCATTTTATAGGTGAGGAAATTGAGGCAGAGTTAAATGACTTGCCCGGGGTCACAAAGCTAGTAAGTATCTGAGGTCAAATTTGAATTCAGGTCCTCCTGACTCCAGGGCCAGTGCTCTGTCCACAAGCCACTTAGCTACCCATGTTACTATGTTCCTTTGTTTCTGAATCTTGTGTACCCAATCTGTTCCATTGATCGATTTGTCAATTTTTTTCTACCAGTACCAAAAATTTTTGATGACTACTGCTTTGTAATATAGTTTTAAGATCTAGCACTGCTGGTCCCCTTTCTTACCATTTTTTTTGTTCATTGTTCTCCCTAAGACTCTTTATTCTTCCAGATAAACATTGTTATCATTTTCCCTAAGCATACAAGTAATCCTTTGGCAGATTGATTGGCATGGAACTGAATAAGTAAATTAATTTAGGAATATTTTTATATTGACATGGCCTAACCATAAACAATTTATATCGTTTCAGCTATTAGGACCTATCTTTGTTTTAAAAAGTGTTTTGTAGTTGTCTTCTTATACTACCCATGTGTGTCTCTGTAAGTAGATTCCCAAATATTTTATACATTCTGTAGTTATTTTGAATAAAATTTCTGTTTTGATCTCTTCCACTGAGTTTTGTTGATAGTACACAAATAAGCTAATCATTTATGTGGAGTTGTTTTATATCCTGCTACTTTCCTGGTTATTAATTATTTCAATTAATCTTAGGTGAATCTAGGGTTCTCTAAATGGACCGTTAACATCAGATGTGAAAAGGGATGATTTTGTTTCATCTTTGCCTATGCTTATTCCCTCAGTTACTTTATCTTGGTTTATTGCTATAGGTGGCATTTCTACCACATCAAATAATAGTGATGGATATCATTACTAAACCTTTGATGTTACTGGAAAGGCCTCTAGCATTTCTCCATTACATATAATACTGGCCTTTGATTCTAGACAAATTAACATATTAAGAAAAAGTCTACTTATTAATTTTTTAAAAACACAAATAGGTATTGTAGTTTGCCAAAAGATTTTTAGCATCTATTAATACATATGTATGATTTTTATTTGTATATTTAAATGGTCTATTATGTTTATGGTTTACTTTTTATTAGCAACCCTGCATTCCTAATATAAATGAAACCTGGTCCTAGTATAGATTCTTTTTAATATATTGTTGTAGCCTTTTACTAATTTTTATTTAATATTTTTGCATTGATTTTCATTAAGGATATTGGTCTATTTAGGTTTCTTTCTCTGCTTTTTCTATCCTTGATTCAGCTACCAAGTTCATATTTGTATCAATGATTGAATTTTTGTAGGGTTCCTTCCTTTCCTATTTTTGCAAATATTTTATATAATATTGGAATTAATTATTCCTTAAATATTTAATAGAATTCACTAGCAAATTTATCTGGTCTTGGCTTTTCCCTTGGGGAGTTTATTTATGGCTTATTTGTTTTATTTTTATGAAATAAGGTTATTTTAATTTCCTTTTCTGTTAATCTGGATAATTTATATTTTTGTAAGTGTTCATCAGTTTCATCTATGTTATTATTATTGTTATCACATAATTGGGATGAATAGTTTCTAATAATTTCCTTTAACTCACCTTCATGTGCTGTGAATTGTTCTTTCTTGTTTTCAATATCGGCGTTTTGGTTTTCCTCCATGTTAATAACAGTTTAGCTAAGTGTATCTTTTTATTAGTGTTGGTTTTTTTAAAGCACCTAGTTTTATTTACCAATTCAATAAATTTTTGTTTGAATTTTGTTCATCTCATCTGATTTTGATGTTTAGTTGGAGTTTTTTTATTTGATGCTTTTCTTGGTTTTGTTTTAGTTACATATCCAATTCATTGCTCTGTTCTTTCTTTTGTTGGTTAAAGTGTTTAAAGATAACAAATTTTTTCCTAAGAACTATTTTTTTCTGCATCTCAAAAGTTTTGACATATTGCCTCTTCATTACAACTGTTTTCAATTAAATGATGATCAATTATGCCTGTGATTTCCTCTTTGGTTCACTAATTCTTTAGGATTATTGTCTCTAATTGATATTCTTCTTTTTAAAGGCCATTTATCAAATATGTTTTATTGTGTTATAGCCAGTATAGGGCATATTTAATATTGCTATTTTACTGCATTTGTTTTTGAGGGGTTTTTTTTCCTCTAATACATCCTTAATTTTTATTAAAGTGCTATATGCAGCTAAGCAATATGTAGACTCCTCCCTATTCCCATTCCATAATCATCAGAGATTTATCATATCTAACTTTTAAAAAATTCTATTCAAGTCTTTGTTTCTTGTTTTTCTTTTTGTTAGATTTGTGTAAGTCCAAAATGGGTTACACTGAGGTCCCCAACTATTATGGTTTCAATATTTTCCTCCTAATTTGATTAATATTTCCTTTAAATAATTAGATATGGAAGCCTGTCATAAACTTCAGTGGTTATTACCTCCAGGATCAAATGAAAAATCCTCTGTTTGACTTTTAAAGCCCTTCGTAACTTAGTCCCTTCCTTCCTTTCTAGTCTTCTTACAACTTACTTCCCTCCACATGATCCAGTGATGTTGGCCTCCTTGATGATCCTTGAATAAAACACTGCATCTCTTGACTCTGGGCATTTTCTCTGGCTGTCCACATGCCTGGAATTGTCTTCCTCCTCCTCTCTGCCTCCTGGCTTCCTTTAGGTCCCAGCTAAAATCCCGCCTTCTACAACAGGCCTTTGCCAATCCCTTTTAATTCTAGTACTTTCCTTCTGAGGTTATCTCCAATTTATCCTGTATTTATCATGTTTGTACCTAGTTGCTTACATGTTGTCTCCCCTATTAGACTGTGAATTCCATGAGAGCAAAGACTGTTTTTTGCCTTTCTTTGTACCCCTAGCACCAAGCACTGTGCCAGGCACACGCAAAAAAAGTACCAAATAAATACTTATTGACTCATCCATGTCCTACTAAAAGTTTGCTGCAGGTGTCACCCAATATGTTGGAAGTGTTTCTTGCTTTCTCCCAGAATCAGTAGGTTAATAGTGGAGAACTCAGACCCCCCCTACACACACCTGTCACCCCTTGGTCTTCCCACGTGACCACCACTTTTCTCTTCCCATCATGGAATCCCTTGATAAAGCCTTTTACTCCTGTCCATCTATGTACAGCCAGCTGCTATCCACTAAGAGCCTCTCCACTGCTCTCTGTGTGACATTCATCTGTTTCTTTAAGGATAATAACATCTGCCTCACCTACCTCACAGAGTGATTGTGAAAACCACTATTTAAGCCAGAGAGAAGCTGGGAGACAGTCTAATGATCCATCCCATTCATTTTACCAAAACTTAAGAGACCCAAAAATATAAGCACTCTGCCCTAAGGCACACAGGTAACAAAATTCTGGATTTATACAGAGACTCAATGCTTGCAAAACACTTTGCTACCCTGGCAGGTAGATTCCATTATTATCCCCTTTTTACAGAGGAAGAAACTGAGGCTAAGAAAGCTTAAGTGACTTGCCCGGGGTCAGTCACATGGTAAGAGTCTAAGGTGTAATGTGAATTCAAGGTTTCCTGACTCCAAGTCCACTAATCTATTAGCGACCCCACTCACATGCTTCATAATTAGAGGGAAAGCTGGAATTCAAATGCTGGTCTTTGGACTCCAGACTTCATACTCTTTCTACCCAAAAGCACTGCTTCTTCACCAAAAATGTCATCTCTAATGTGATTACGAAACTATAAAGCAGGACAGAGATGCTGCTATTCACACTATACCCTAACAGCAGCACAGTCTTCTCAAAAGAATTGTTGTGTTTGAAATCAGAAAACCGGCTTCCAAGCCTGCTTCTACAACTTCCTGTCTCAATGGCCTTGGACAAGTCACTCCCCCATCTCTGGGCCTTACTTTTCTTTTTTTGTCCAATTATGACTCATGTCCTTTCTGCCTCTAAATCCTAAAATTCAGGGGACAAACGGGCTGAACGGCCTCATCACAGGACAATGGAGCTGGAGTTTTGAGAGCTCCCCTCATTTAACAAATGAGGAAACTGAGGCTCAGTTGTCCGGTACGACACAGCTGTTAAGTGTGAAAGGTAGGATCTGAACCCACAACTTCCTGATTCTAAGCTCAGCATCTGATCCACTAAATCAAGATACCTACCAGAAATTCTAACTCACTGTCATAGGGGCCCATATGAATATCAGTTAAATTCTTCTCCAGCAGTAATAACGATTGAGCTGAAAGATCTGACCCAAAGCACAATATATTTAATAGATACTGAGGAATTATTCAAAGGAAGCAAATGGAGGTTATTGGAGAGCAGTAATAGCAAAAAGGATTTAAAGGCTTAGGACTCATGAGTCCTGGGCGTCTGGGTCCACTGCTTCCTTCTTCTGAGGCAAGATCTTCAGCCAGAACTCCATCTTGTCCGCCTTCAGGCCCTTTCCCACAGATGGCTGGAGATCAAGCTGCAGATACTCTTCATTCTGGTTATAGGCTGGCCAGTGGAGCAGGTCTGCACCATTTGGGTCCCTAGAGACAAAAACCACCACATAGGTTCAGGAAGAAGAGATGTCAGTGAATTAGCAGGCTTAGCGAGCCGACATCTGCTTGACCAAATAACCTCTAAGTCTGAGAAGTTGGGGGTGGGGGAAGGAGGGAGGGGAAGCTGGCAACCATGGAGATGAGCGCTAAGCACCTACATTGAAACAGGCTGGCTTAATCTCTCATGTGGCCCTTTGTTGAGAGATGACACATTCCAAGTGGGGAGTAAATAATAAAAGAGCTAAGATCTAAATTTTGGTCAGCTGAGGCCAACCCCAACAACGTCCTCACCCCGGACCACATCCTGCTGCTTCTCAGGGAGGAAGAAAGGTGCCAAGGGCTCAGGGGGGATGGCATGGGCTGAGCAGGGTGCCTCTCCTCCTGGTTTCTTCCAAGGTAAGCACATGCTTTGCCTGGGTCCTGAGCTTGACAAAAGGGCTAGGTCTGCTCACCAGACCTTACCCAAAGGGTGACAGGTAATTTTGTTTCCTCTGAACCAACATATATAAATCATGGAATTTCTTTCTCCTGTGGAACAAGGAGCCAAGTGGCCCCTCCCAGGGAGCCTTGCAAGAGCTGTTGGGAGACCCAGGGGGCAGGATCCTCACCCATTTCTGGCAAAGTTTGCCCAATAGGTCATTATCTTCCGACTGAATAGTTTTTCCTCTTCTGTTGCTCCACCTAAAACTAAAAAGAGGAAGGAAACAGCTCCATTAAGGTCAATATTAAGTGCTAAAGTTGCCCTCACCCCAACATTCCCCTCTCCCTTTTCTACTCCCCAAAACGATCCTATTCATGCCACCAAAGTCATCTTCCTAAAATACAGTTTTCTATACTCTGCTCCAATACTAGGAAACCTCTCAGGGTTTTTGTTGGCCTGCACTATCCAGGACCACCTCTACCTGACCCTAAAGCCAAGTCTCAACCTGAAGAGCCAAATGGTTCCCTGACTCTTCAGACAAAGATAAGAACTCTCGCTTCTTGGGATTTTCAGAGCATTTGGTACCTCACCTAGGCACTTCTCACATTCAATTTTATATTGTGGTTATTTGTGCCACCACACAAAGCCTCCTCCTTGGGTAAAATGGACCTTAGCCTTTTCTAAGCTACAACAACATAGCACAAGTTCTGGTAGCTATAAAGTCTTTGCATGTGGCCCCTGCCCCAGACATTGCTTGTCATTTAAGACCTCTGCAGTGCAGACAGGCTCAGCAGCAGCAACTGGGCCATAAGGTCATGAATTCTATTAGCCATGGCAAGTCATGAAACAGACAAATGGATAAACTGGCCTTCCAGTTCTGCCAGGATAGTAGCAGAGAGGCGAAAATCGGGGCAGAAGGCTCCCAAAAACACAGATTTGGGACCATCTAACAACATTAATTCCCAAGACTGCTAAATGAAACTTTTGTCCAGTGATCAACAAGTAGATGTACTACTGGAGAAACTGAACCAAAAATAATGGAAGGAAGGAAGGAAGGAAGGAAGGAAGGAAGGAAGGAAGGAAGGAAGGAAGGAAGGAAGGAAGGAAGGAAGGAAAGGAGGGAGGGAGGGAGGGAGGGAGGGAGGAGGGAGGCCTTTTAGCACATTGGGCAGAGCCTCTGTGGAGGAGTTATGGAAGCACAAGAGCAAGAATCACACAGGTTAGGGTCTACACCCAAGCACAGGATGAGGGCATTGGTGAAGACACAGGTTCATTGACCTTTGCAAATGGGTTTTTGGTGTTTGTGTCTCATCTTCCTTCTGGGTGATAAGCTCCAGGAAGTCAGAAACTGCCACTTATTTATCATAGTATCTTCCCCAGATTTGAACATAGGGCTTAGCATGTAGGATGTGCTTAATAATGTAAATTGAATTGTGAGCCTGGTTCAGTTCTCCTGATCACCTGAATAAGCAAGTTGAGTTAGGGGACTTTTCAGGCTGATCTGAACAAAGAGGTGCCAAATCAACCCCGATTCACATTCAGACCATAGGCCATTTGTCTTACAGAAGGCAAGCCTGGCTTCTTGCTCAATGCTTCACGGAACCTTAGACTGGGTGTACAGCCCAGGTGGAATGGAATCTCAGCTCTAATATCACTCAGTGTGGGACCCTAGGCAAGTCACTTCACCTCTGTTTGCCTCAGTTTCCTAGGGATAATAATAGCCCCTGCCTCATAGGTTGTTGCGAGGATCAAGTGAGATAATGTATATAGTCACATGTAAACCAATAAGCACTATAAAATCATCTGCTGTCAATGCAAGGATCTAAGACATCTCCAAAGGTCTCATGATGGAGAATGCTTTCCACATCCAGAGAAAGGACCATGGGGTTTGAATGCAGATCGAAGCATACTATTTGCTCTTTTTTTTTTTCCTTCTGCTTTGTTCTGTTTCTTCTTTCTTGTGGTTCCTCCTATTGGTTCTAAATCTTCTTTACAATATGACTAATGTGAAAATACGTTTAATAGGAATGCATATACAGAGCCTATGTCAGGTTGCATGCCGTCTTGGGGAAGGAGGTGGCAAGGGAGGGGGAGAAAATTTAAAACTCAAAAGCTTATGGAAGTGACTGTTGAAAATTAAAAATAAATAAATTTTTAAAATAATAATAATAATAAATTTAAAAAATAAAAAAAATAAAAATGTCTGCGGTTAATATTATTACTATTAGCTGTATGAATTTTGGTGAGTCATTTCCCCTCCTCCAAATCTGTTCCCCTCCTTCCAACATGGGGCTAATCATCCTATACACATAACATCCTCACAAGGCAGCTGTGAGGATTAAATGAGCTGATATATGTGAAGGTGCTTTGTGAAAAGGTGAGGCATTGGGATTCATTATGATGTCAAAAAGGTGACAGGGATGATAACCCACAGCCCCAGGGATTCTGTCGCTTCTCAAACCCCAATCCCCTCCAACCCAGTCTCCAACACTTACGAGGGGCTCCAAAGACAAAATGCAGCTCATCACCATGGTCCGCCTTCACAAAATCCGGCTTACTGCCCTTAAATATGCTTGATCGGTGCTGAAATTCATAAAAGTAGACTGGAGAGCTGGGACCTAGGCAAACATAAGAAATGCCCATGGTTAGTGACACATGGAACGCAGGGCAGGGCCACGTGCCAGGGGGGCCTGGCCTGATTCCCACCCTTGGTGATGGTAGCTGGCCATTAACAGGCAAGCTGCTGAAGGGGCAGCCCTTTAACAAATTCTGTCCAAGAGTGATGCTGTAAGGCAGGAGAAGGGCTGGGATCTGGTGTAAGAGGACCCGGGGTGGAATCCTGGCCCTGCTATTGACCTTGACCTTAGGGGAACCCTTTTACTTCTCTAAAGCTGATTTTTCAACTGTAAAATAGAAAGAACAATCCCTCACCTATTAATCCTCATGGGGCTGTTGTGAGGATCCAGAAGGATAATGCCTATGAAGTGCTCGGTAACCATAAAGTGCCATAGAAATGTGGGTAACTATTATTGCTATTTTTTGTTGGCAGTATCTACTAAGCACAACCTGCCTGGGGATGGGAAGAATAAGGAGGGCAGGAGAAGGAAGGCGATTGAGGGCGTTCAGCCAGTCTGAAGGTTCCCATGCTAAAGCCCAGGGCAGAAAATCTTCTTCTGCGTGAGTGGGCAGGGCCCCAGAGATACAACCTTCTGCCCCTGTCCCTGTAAAGGGTCAAAGCCATACTCACTCTGTTGATATCTGGCCACTCTGAGGGCAGGAATGACAAAGACTAAGTCCCCCATCATCTCCTGGAATTGAGCCCGAAGTTCTTGGGGATCCTCAGTACTCCCTAAATACTCATTCATCATTATGTATACAATTGCAGGAGGCATTCTCTAGATGAGACCCAGGAAGAGACATGTTAACAGAGAAAAGGTTGTACTTGGGGGTAAATTGTTTGGGGAATTTATGTCTGTTGATCACAAGGGATGAGCCCACATGGTCTATTGCTCAAGGGTCCTGGGTCCCATCAGATCCTTGTGCCACCTCCCCAGGGCCTATTCTTTTAGGGTTCAATTCTTTTTTTTTAGGCAATTGGGGTGAAGTGAATTGCCCAGGGTCACACAGCTAGTAAATGTCAAGTGTTTGGTATGAGATCATATTCGAACTCAGGTAATCCTGACTTCATGGCTGGTGCTCTATCCACTGCGCCACCTAGCTGCCCCAGGGTTCAATTATTTAAGAAGATATTAGGCAACTACTTGCTGGGGATGCTGGAGAAGATATCTGGGCCTCAGGGAAGGAATAAGACCAGGTTGAGTGGTACAGAGACTACAGTACTGGACCTGGAGCCAGGAAGAACTGAGTTTGAATGTAGCCTCAGACCCTTACTAGCTGTGTGACCCTGAGTAAGTCACTTAGCCTCATTTTCTTCATCTGTAAAATGAGGATCATAATAGCACCTACCTCCTAGATTGTTGTAAAATTCAAATTAAATAAATTTGTAAGTCACTTTGCAAACTCTAAAATATTACACATACATGCTAGAGATTATTTATTGTTATTATACTTATAGATGATCTCTCAGGGTTCCTTCCAACTCTGTGACTCTATGAGTTAGGACTATGAAAGAAGAAAATAAGAAAGTGAGTTTGCCTTTATATATCTTACCATGAGTGGGCTTAGCAGTATTTCTCTGATTGTTTCTCTAGTCATCTCTTCTTTGAACTTAGATATACCTAAGCTCTATAGAAAGAGAAAAGCCACATCATGAGTACACTTGGAGAATTTTACACATTTTAAAACTAATCTGATCCAAGGAAGCCATGTTACCTTTTAAGCTGACTCCATCCCCATAGGTTTGTTTAATCGTTCCCAAATAATATACAGCACACACTGGACAATATCGGGCCTATAATGCGATGTCCAGCATTACTGCACATGGCCCAGCAAACATTGAATAATATCGGGCCTACAATGCAATATCCAGCATTTCCTACACATGGCCCAGCACACCGAACAATGCTCAGGACACATCAAGAAAGGCTTAGGGTAGACTGCATGAAGCCAATACATACTCAACAATGCTAAATACTCACAGTGCTCTATCATACTAAAAATGAAACACACAAAATCCTCTTCATCTGACCCATGCAAATAGTTCAACTTTACCCACATGGGCATGAGGAGCAGCCGAAGTGTGAATCCTTCAAACAGTCAAAGGATGTCTAGTTATCTCAATATTAATGGCATGTCTAATATCCCTGTAGACCCAATGGCCTTCACTTCTAAAGAACCATAGTCCCTTAAGAAAGAGATCTGGCCTCGAAGTTAGGAGACCTGAGCTCTAGGCCCATCTCTATCACTGACTTGCTGTTGTGGTATTATAGGTTAATTGCTTCTTTTCCTTGAATCTCAATTTTCTCATTAGCAAAAATGGGGATGATTGTCTTTGTGGCCTCCACCTCATTGAGGGTACAGTGGGGACAGCTTTTTTTTTTAAACAATAGAGTGCCACATCAATGTGAGTTGGTGTGGCTGTGCCTTTAAGATAAAGAAACTTGTCGAGACTATTTTAACCAAAGGCAAC
The DNA here is from genome assembly GCF_003287225.1 of Phascolarctos cinereus. Classification (NCBI taxonomy): domain Eukaryota; kingdom Metazoa; phylum Chordata; class Mammalia; order Diprotodontia; family Phascolarctidae; genus Phascolarctos; species Phascolarctos cinereus. Next base: position 63,367,031 of record NW_027555625.1, read on the forward strand.
TAGAACTGTCTTGGGCCTCTCTGAGGAAGTCTGTAGGTAAAATCAGTCGTCCAATTCTTGCAGAAAATAGCCAGGGTTTGAAGTCACCTCTGACTCTTCCAGGGAAGCCTGGGACAGGGCAAATTTGCTAAAGGCATAGATGGTAGGCATATCTAATTTGCAAATGACATAAAGCTAAGAGGAATATGGATAATGGAGTCAAGCTATCAAAGGAACTTAACAGCTCAGAGCACTGAGCCAAATTTAAGAAGGCTAAATTTCATAGGGACATGTGCTAAGTCATACACTTGGGCTCAGGAAAAAAATTTTTTTTTACAAGGCAATTGGGATTAAGTGACTTGCCCAGAGTCACACAGCTATTGAGTGGTATGTGTCTGAGGCCAGATTTGAACTCAGGTCCTCCTGACTCCAGGGCCAGTGCTCTATCCGCTGTGCCTCCTACCTGCCCCCTGGAAAAACTGATTTTACAAATACAACACGAGGGGGGTAAGGCTAGACAGCATTTTGTTTTAAAAGATCTGAGGGTACTGATAGATCACAAGCTCATCATGAGTCCATAATGCAATATGACATGAAAAAATGCAATGTGATCTTGAGTTGCACTAAGAAAGTTAGAGCTTCTAGGAATAAGGAGATGATAATTCCTTTGTACTTTGCCCTGGTCGTGCCACACATAGAATATTGTGTTCAGTTCTGGGCACTACATTTTAGGAGGAAAATGGACAATTTTCAGAGTATCTAGGAGAGGGTGACTAGGATGGTAAAGGGCTTCCATTCATGCCATATGAGGATTGGTTAAAGGGACCAAGAATATTTAGCCTAGAGAAGAAATCTGGGTAGGGTGCAGAAGGGTGGACAGAGACAGACAAGATAACTGCCTAAATATTTTTTGGGCTGTCATGAGAAAGAGGGAATTTGGAAGAAAAAAAAAACTTGCTGTGCGTGGCCAGAGAGCAAAATGAGGAGTGACAATAAAGCGAAGTTAAAAGAGGCTTGATGGAATGATACCCCGTTGAATAGTCAGAGCTGTTTAAAAGTGGATTGGGAAGACTTCAGAGGTAGCAGGCTCCCTCTCCTTGGACGTCTTCACATAAAGACTAGCCACCCACTTGTGAACTGTAGAAATTCAGCTCTGGGTTGGCCTCCATAGCCACCCAAGGTCCTGTCCAACTCTGAAATTCTGTGATTCTTTGAAAATTAAAAATACCAAGATTCCAAAAAGTTGTATACAGCTAATCCTGTCAACCTATTCTACTCATGCAGGAAAACTGATGGTAGAAAAATCAAGGATCCGGGGGTGAAACAAGGATGTCCATTATCACCACTGTTGTTCAATATCATACTGGAAACATTAGCTTTAGCAATAGGAGAAGAAAAAGAAATTGAAGGTATTAGAACAGGCAAAGAAGAAACAAAGCTATCACTCTTTGCAGATGATATGATGATATACTTAGAGAATCCTAGAGAATCAAGTAAAAAACTATTTGAAATAATAAACAACTTTAGCAAAGTTGGAGGCTATAAAATAAACCCACATAAATCATCAGCATTTCTATATATTACCAACAAAGCCCAAACAGCAAGAAGAAAGAGAAATTCCATTTAAACTTACTGTAGACATTATAAAATATTTAGGAAATCTACCTACTGAAACAAACCCAGGAACTATATGAACACAATTACAAAACACTTTTCACACAAATAAAGTCAGATCTAAATAATCGGAAAAACATCAGTTGCTCATGGGTAGGCCGAGCTAATATAATAAAAATGAAAATTCTACCTAAGCTAATTTACTTATTCAGTGCCATACTAACCAAACTACCAAAAAATTATTTTATAGAGTTAGAAAAAATAATAACAAGATTCATTTGGAAAAACAAAAGGTCCAGAATATCAAAGGAACTAATGAAAAGACATGCAGGGGAAAAGTGGCCTAGCAATTCCAGATCTTAAATTGTCTTATAAAGCAGCAATCATCAAAACTGCTTGGTACTGGCTAAGAAACAGAGTGGTGTATCAGTGGAATAGGTTGAGTATGCAAGACACAGTAGTCAATGACTATAGTAATCTATTATTTAATAAACCCAAAGACCCCAGCTTCTGAGATAAGAACTCAGAACCTCTTTGACAAAAATTGCTGGGAAAACTGGAAAAGAATATGGCAAAAACTAGGCATAGTCCCAAATCTCACACCATATACCAAAATAAAGTCAAAATGGGTTCATGATTTAGATATAAAGGCTGATACAGTAAGCAAACTGGGAGAACAAGGAATAGTTTACCTATCAGATTTACGGAGAACAGAAGAATTCATGACCAAACAGGAGATAGAGAACATTACAAAAAGCAAAATGGATAACTTTGATTACATTAAATTGAAAAGTTTTTGCACAAACAAAACCAATGCAACCCAAAATTAGAATGAAGGTAGAAATCAGGAAAGAATTTTTACAACCAGTCTCTCTGATAAAGGCCTCATTTCAGAAATATATAGAGAATTAAGTCAAATTTATAAGAATATAAGTCACTCCCCAACTGATAAATGGTCAAAGGAAATGAACAGGCAGTTCTCAGATGAAGAAATTAAAGCCATCTATAGTCATATGAAAAAATGCTCTAAATCACTATTGATTAGAGAAATGCGAATCAAAACAGCTCTGAGGTACCGCAACACACCTGTCAGACTAGCCAAGCTGACAAAACAGGAAAATGATAAATGTTGGAGAAGATGTGGGAAAATTAGAACACTAATGCATTGTTGGTGGAGTTGTGAAATGATTCAACCATTTTGGAGAACAATTTGGAATTATGCCCAAAGGGCTATAAAAATGTGCATACCCTTTGACCCAGCAATAGCACTTCTAGGGCTATATCCCAAAAAGATCATACAAATGGGAAAAGGACCCACATGTACAAAAATATTCATAGCAGCTCTTTTTGTGGTGGCAAAGAATTGGAAATTGAGAGGATGCCCATCAATTGGGGAATGGCTGAGCAAGTTGTGGTATATGAATGTAATGCTGACTTCAGAAAAAACCTGGAAAGACTTGTATGGTCTGATGCTGCGTGAAATGAGCAGAACCAAGAGAACATTGTACACAATAACAGCCACATTGTGCAATGACTAATATTGATAAACTTAACCCTTCCCAGCAATACAAGGATCTAAGACATCTCCAGAGGCCTCATAATGGAATATGCTACCCACATCCAAAGAAAGAACCATGAAAGTTGAATTGCTATTTTTTTCTCTCCTGTTGAGTTTTGTTTCCTCTTTCTGATGATTCCTCATATTGGTTTTAATTTTTACTTACAACACCACTAATGTGACAATATGTTTAATAGGAATATAAATGTATAGCCTATATCAGATCGTGTGCCATCTTGGGGAGGGTAGTGGAGAGGAAGGGGGGAGAAAAAATTTAAAGTCAAAAGCACACGGAAGTGATTATTAATAAATCAAAATAAATTAATAAAATTTTTTAAAAGGAAAAGATGAACAGGCTGACTTCAGAAAAACCTGGAAAGACTGGTATGGTCTGATGCTGAGTGAAGTAAGCAGAACCAGGAGAACACCGTACATAGTAACAGCCACGTTGTGTGATGACTAATACTGATAGACTTAACCCTTCTCAGTAATACAAGGATCTAAGACATCTCCAAAGCCCTCATGATGGAAAATGCTATCCACAAAGAAGAAAGAACTATGGAGTTTGAATACAGATCGAAGCATACTATTTGTTATTTTTTAATTCTGTTGCGTTTTGTTTCTTCTTTCTGGTGGTTCCTCCTATTGGCTCTAATTCTTAACTTACAACATCACTAATGTGAAAATATGTTTAATAGGAATGTATGGGTATAGCCTATACCAGATTGCGCACTATCTTCAGTTGGGAAGTGGGGAGGGAGAGGAAAAAAATCTGAAGCTCACAAGCTTATGGAAGTGATTGTCAATAATTCAAAATAAATTAATTTTAAATAAGAAAAGAAAAATCAAGGATCTTACAACAGGAATGAGCCAACCATATTCATGGTTGTTGACGCCAATGATGCTGGGGACATGGTGGAACTTGCCAGAAGCCAAAAGATCTTCAGGATGTTTGGGGAAGAACTTCCCATCAACCACACCAGCGAGTGTCTTGAAAGCCTAAAGAAAAAAGCAGCAGAAAAAAAAGGCTACTGTCCCTCCACAATGTTCACCCCATGTGAACCTAGTTCATTACTTCTTTACCACCATTTTGCACTATTACAATAGCTTCTTATCTCCCTACCTCTAATCTTCCTCTCAATGCCATCTCATCTGCCTTTCACATCAGTATACATATTTCTGAAGCAAAATTTGATCATTGTATTCTCACAACCCTGACCATAGAACCATAAAATCACAGAACTACAAGATATTAAAGCAGGGAGGGGTATTAGAAGAGAATATTAGAATAGGAAAGACCCTTAGAACAAAGAATTATAGAATACAGAATGTTAGAATTGGGGCTTAGAACATAGGATGTCCAGTGCTAGAAGGAGCCTAAGAACACCAAATATTTAAAGCATAGGATGCTGGGATTGAAAAGGATCCTAGAAAGTAAAAATGTTAAAGCTAGAAAAGGCCTGGGAGGGACCCTTAGAGACCAATAAGTAGAAGTTCCCCATTTTATACAGGAGGAAATTGAGACCCAGAGAGCTAGTGACATTCTCAAGATCCTCACCTCATTCCCCACCAAAGGGGGAAGTGAAGAAAGTGTCAAGAATGAATGCCCAGCCCCTCCCTTAAGCCGATATGGTGGCTCTTATTGATTCTGTAATCCTTCAGTCTCAGCTAACTTACCTTGCTAATGGCCAGGATTTCTCTTTCAGTTTTGTTTCTTAAGAACTCAACAATGGAGGCCGAACTGTAGTTCTCCCAAGCAGACAGATTGGCAAATTGCTGCAAAGAGGAAATCAGAAAGAATTAGTATTCTTATAACTTAATCCTTAGCCTACATCCCAGTGAAAGAATCCTATCATATTCACTAGTAAACTAGCAAAGATTCATTTCTATAGGTGATGATGTAGTAATGGCAAAAAGGAGATCAAGTCGGAATCTGTCTGACCACCAAAGGGGGTGAGTCCCCCAATCATGAGCATTCTCTGTATAGGGCTCAGGGCCAGCCAATGGGGATGGGGATGGGCAGGGGCAGGTTACAAGGACACAGTCCCTGCTCCCAAAGAGTTTACCATTTGCTCAAGGCAAAAAGACCTAAATATCTACAAAGGAGACATAATGGGGTCCAGTATATTGAAGACTCCTGACATTGGCTCAGAGACTTCAGTTCTGGTCCCAGCTCAGTCACCAATTCATTGTGTGACCTTGGACAAGTCACAGAATGACAGAACTAGACAAGTACTAGAGAGGTAGAAGGGATGTCACAGATCATCTCATCTAACCTGTACCTGGGCCCCCTCGAGGAACTCTTCCTGCTGTACTGGGGGTGTCAAAAATTAGAATTTGGAGCAATTTAGAAGCCATCTAATAGAACCCACTTTTACAGAGGAAGAAACTGAGGCCCCAAGAAGGAAATGTCTTATCTAAAATCACAGGCAGAGTAAGAAACAGAGCCAGGAACTGAATCCTCCCTCTCTTTGCCTCAGTTTCCTCCTCTATACAATGAGGGGGCTGAACTGGATGATCTCTATGGTAACTTTTAGCTTGAACATTCAGTGGCATTCCAGTGCACCTTCTTATAGCCCAGGAGAGCCAGAAGGCCAATGGGATACCGGACCATGGAGTAGGGAGGTCAATAAGCCTAAGGAAGGATACGAGGGATTGCAAAGACCAAAGAATAAGGAACTTACATGTATAATTGATTCTGAGCTGGAAGAAATCAAGCCAGGGAGGATGGCCACACCGCTCTCCATGATCGCTCTGTGGAACAAACCTTTGGACATGGGGGACAGAATCTGGGGGAGCAAACCACGGCAGAGAGGAAGAGGCAGTCATGGGGAGGCTGAGACTCTCCTGGCTTAGCAGAGACAGAGGAGACTGGGAGTCTGAAGGTCAGGACTATTACTTGCCCTGCCATACCCCTAAGCTACCCATATAGCACAGTTCCAAACAGCAACCTCTCTATGGGACCCTGTCCTTGAGGCCCTTGGGCACAGCCAGGCCTAAAACCTAGTTTAAACACAAACGGGCCCAGTTAGCTCTGGATGTTTCCCAGGCCCTTCTGGGTTTGATAATACGCCTGTACCTGTTCACTGTATCTCGGCATCTGTGTACTTTGCCCTAACTACTTCCCTGAGCTTTTGTGAGCTTTAAAATGAGATAATGCATGTAGAGTCCTTTGTAAACCAGAAGATGCCATGTCAAGATCATAGATTTACAGCTAGGAAAGTCCATGCTTCTCATTTGATAGAGTAAAGAATTTTTTAAAACCTATTAAAGTGCTGACTATGTGTCGAGCACTGTGCTAAGCACTGGAGGTAGAGAAATAAAAGCAAGGGCACATCCTGCCCTCCAGGAGTTTACAATCTAATCATGAGGAAACCAAGGCTAGAGAAGTGAAGTAATTTGCTCAGGACCACAGAGCTAGTAAGCCACAGAGGCATGTTTGAACCCAGGTCCTCTCCCTGCCAATCCTCTATCATGCTGCCTCCTGTCAGCCATCATTATCATCCTCCTCACTATCCCTCCACTGATGTCTTCACCTGATGCTTCACCAGAGCCTTGCCCCTGTGTCAGGAAGGCATAGGTAGGTCATGTCAGATGTGTCAAAGGCATAGCTCAGAGGACCATACGTGGCCTGGAACACTCCTGAGTGTGCCAGAACCAGATTAAAATGTAATTGGGAGGGGCAGCTAGGTGGCACAGTGGACAGAGCACTGGCCCTGGAGTGAGGAGGACCTGAGTTCAAATTTGACCTCAGACACTCGGTAACTGTGTGACTGTGGGCAAGTCACTTAACTCTGCTTGCCTTTTCTCAAAAAAAAATAATAATTGGGAAATATTTAACAAAATAAATAAAAATGTAATAAAATATAGAGAACATTGCATTTAAGAACTAAGTCAATAGCAGCCTACAGGGATCCTTATGATTGGATTAGGGGCCACCACTCCAATTTGAGTTTGACTCTAGAATGCTGGGTTAGGAGGGAGAAGGGGCTTGAGATTGAATCTTGCCTCTGACACTTTCTACCTGAGAGATCCTGGGAAAGTTGATTAATCCCTCTCAGTCATGGTGCTTCCATTGGTAAAATGGTGATATCTCATGCCGTTATGAAGATCAAATGAGATCCCATATGGAAAGTACTCTGCAAATCTTCAGGTACTGTCTACAAAAATGCTATCATTACTTTGTCAGGGGCATGAAAGCTTCTCCTATGTCCAAGCAATCGGGAAAAGTTCTGATTATAGGCCTACTAATGAATCCTATGTCTATGATCTAAGAGCCAGCCTGGTGAGGCTGGGGGCAGGGTGATGACTTTTTCAGCTACAAAAGGCTCTGATTAAGTATTGGTAAGAAGGGCATCCAGAGCAATGAAACTAGGGAGCCCCGAAGCATCAAATCGTGGTTATTATTATCATTATGACTCTTATTCCTTTTCTTTTACCTTTGCCCCTCTGCTGTTGGCAAACTTTTAAAAATGCATCTTCTGTATCAGATGAAGTAAGAGGAAGAAGGGTCTGGGTCCACTCTTAGGCCTAGATAATCAATTGGTTTGGGGGCAGGGGAGTTTAGTGGGATTTCCAAATGGCGGCAGGCAAGAGCAAGTGCCAGCCTTAAAGAAGAAGTCATCAGCCCCATTGGTTCTGAGAGGGGGGAAGGATAAGAGAAGAGGAAGAAAAACACAAGTTCATGTGATCTGATCTTGGGTTTGACTACAAGAAGCCTCTTTCCAAACTGGGGTCATTTCTTTACCACCTACATGTGAGGAAACACTCGTCCCCCCAGCAGACTCGCCAAAGATGGTCACACGGCCAGGATCTCCTCCAAAGTGGGCAATGTTCTTCTGGACCCACCTCAGGGCAGCCACCTGATCCAGGTAACCCCAGTTGCCAGATGCATGCTCATCCCCAGTGCTGAAAGACAAATTAGAAAAGGACTGAGAATTATGAGGAACAACACCAGGCTCATAGGATCACAATCCAGCTGGCTCATTTTGTAAATGAGGAATCTGAGGCTCAGAAAGTGACTTGATGGAAGTCACATACATCATAAGCAGTATGGTTATGATTTGACCTCAGATTCTCTGCATACAAATCCAGTGCTTTTTCTACAAAGATAGGCATAGCTTGTTGGGAAGGCAAAGGATGACAAGAAAGCTAGGATCTCATCAGTACAAGGGGGCAAGTCTCACCTGAAGAACCCAAGGATGCCCAGCCTGTACTGGATGGTGACCACTACCACATTCTGGGTGGCAGACAATATGGAACCGTCAAACATGGAAGCGCTGCCAAAAATGAGACCACCCCCGTGGATCCACACCATCACCTGCAGAAATCAGACATGGTTTTCTTTATATGAACACATCCCACCAAGCATGGCTCTGCTGCTCCCCTGCTCAACAGGAGAATACTGTATCCTGTTATCTTATGACCCATGATAAAGTAGCTCTAAATGTGAGCGACTTTACTTCTTCTTAAGACACAGTATATCAAGAATAGAAAGGATATGCAACAGAGCTACTCTCAGATAAAGAGCCCATTTGGCCTGACTCAGAGGCAGTTCAGACTCCCCTTGGAATCTTCCTGGCACAATCAGCTCCCTGAGGTCCTCCTGTTGTCAAAAATACACACAGAGCAAAACATCCTCTTCTAAAGGATCCTTGTTCCCCTGAAACAGGGAAAGGAGGTAGGACTCCCTGGATGGATTCTAAGGGACCCAGACTCAATCACAAAATAGAGAATGCACTATAAGCAATAAGTCCAGTAGTGTTTACAGGACTTTTCTATGCAACATTAACTGTTCTCAAAGCCAAGCTAAGCAACCAGAAAAGATCACCAGCAGAGGCTGTGCCTTCTGCTGGTTGTTCTTACAGGTTACTCACTTTACAAGGAGAAAAGAGATCACCTGATGAAAACCCACTTCAGTGGCCAAGCCTGTGCTTTCTCTGTTCCAGTATATTTGCCAGCCCCTTTTACTATCTGTCTTTGCATAAGGAATATTGTTTTCCCCCAGAACACACAGTGGTGTTACCATCTGTCAACCACTTACACATATACATTGGATTCTGGGGTGGGGTGGGCTTCATATCACTGACACCAAATGCTTGCCTTATTCTATGTGCTCAGGATACCCCAACTCCAGCATAAAAGTTCATAGTGAATTCTGTGGGGGAAACCTGCCATTAGGAAACCATAACCAGAGAGAAAAAATTGTGAAATTGAATGTTGGTTTGTTAAGATTCAGAGAAGGTGTCATGGGGGAGCTCACATTTGAGCAGTTTTATTTATCTTAAGATTGTTTGTTATTGTTTATCTTAAGAGAGGAAAGTTGGTGTAAATGGGAGAGGGATGGCCTTGGAACTGAGAAGAACTGGGTTCAAGTCCTGTCTCTGATATTTATGCAATGATAACTGACACATTAGACTGATGTGACTTCTCAACATAGAGAAACTGTGCAGCCTGCTTCTGAACGAGCTGTGAGGCTCTGTAAAAGAAGTGCCCTAGAAAGACCATGGATAATGAGGCGATCATCTGGACCTTGTTCCAATTGTTTAACTCTGTGGTTAGCTCCCTAACCTCTCCAGGTGGGAAACCAAGCAAGTGGATTCAGTCTACAACTTCACCAATGTCCATCCCAACGACTAGCTCTGTGACCACACATCAATTACTTAGCATCTCGGTACACGAGCAGCCCTCCAAGACTCTACATTTCAGAAGAGGTGCTTATCTTCATTAGCAGGAATTTCCCCTTAGTGAAACTCCCTTCAGCAATGAAATGATAGGTCTAGACAGGATCAAGAAGCATTTTAAAGGCCATCAATGCTTTCCTCTAGCAATAATAACCTTTAAAGAAAATTGATGCCATTCCAGATCACAGAATTAACTCCCTGAAGTTATAAGGAGGCAGATTTCAGCCTCATAGAAGCAAACATTCGCTAACAACGTGAGTTGTTGCCCATGAATAGAGCCTTGAGAAGTAGCAAGCTCCCTGACCCAGACAACTTCAGGGAAAGCTAGATGACTTATCAGAGATATAGAGAGGATGACTGCTCCCTTGCTGGTGGGATGAGATGACTTCCAAGGTCCCACCCAGTGCTGATGCCCTAGGATTCTTATCCCCCACTGTAAAAGTTACAGAAATCTGGCTTACTGGCAATTTGGCATCCTCCTCTGTGTGGTCGGGAACATAGATATTAAGGTACAAACAGTCTTCAGAATTGGCAGTAACAGAAATATTTATTTTCAGGAACGTTATCAGTTTTTCTAGGATAGTGACATTTTGCAAACACCTGGAAAACAGAAGAAAGAATGGACCTGAAGAGAACCACAGAAGGGACCCTCTCCATTTGGGGGTATGATGATGTCCGATTCCAACTGAAGTCTAGCTCCATTTCTACTCTTGTCCCACCATCCCACCTTACTTTGAGCCAGGAATGATAATGATAATAGTAATAATAAAAACAACAATAATTATCTTTGAGCTACATGAAACAGAACATTTCTAAAATATAGAAAATTACCAAAGGAGAACAAAATCTTGTTGGAACAACAGAATGATGGGTGCACCATCCCTGCTGTCCTGCCTGTTACTGGAGTCATACCAAGGATAGTTTCAGTACTGATTTGATGCAGAAGCCTGCAGAAGAGGTCAAATCCTAATAATTTGATTCAACTATAAAAAGTTATTTTATCCACCTGTGCAGTAATAGTCCATGAAATATTAAATCTAAAAAATATTTTGGATAGTAAATTTTCCCCTGACCGTCTCTATCTAAGCTCCATAGAAAAAGATAAGAGCTTTGGTACAGTGAGTACACCTGGACAGTCCAATCATAGACACTAATTAGCTGTGTGACCCTGGGTAAATCACTTAAACTCTCCCAGCATCAGTCTCTTCATCTGAAAAATGAAGATAAAAATAGCAACTACCTAACAGAGGATCAAATGAGACAATATGTATAAAATGCCTTATAAACCTCAAAGTGCTGTATTGATACTAGCCATTATTATCTATTATTGCTAATAAGAATAATTAACAATAGATGGACTTTGTTAAGAGTCAGCCCTCATAATAGTTTGCTAAATGCTTTCCTTTGAGGCAGCCAGGTGGCACAGTGGATAGAGCCCTGATCCTGGAATTAGGAAGACTGAACCAGTCCTTGGAGCACCTAGGCAGAATTCTTTCTGCTATGCTTCCTGGCCCCTCTACTTATTCTGTCTCTGTTTTCCTAGAATGGTGATTCTCAAAGTTTTTGGTGTCAGGACCCCTTTATACTATTAAAAATTATTGAGGACCCCCCAAAAAGCATTTGTTTATAAAGGGTATATCTACTGACGTTTGCCATACTGGAAATGAAAATATCTTAGCATTATTATCAAAATATTTTGACTTTGTGGACCATCTGAAAGGGTGCCCAGACTACATGGAGAACTGCCACAACCTGTTACAAAGTTAATGGTGCAGAATAAGGTTCAACATGTACATTTGGCACCCATGTGATGTACAAAGCATCCTTATCTTCCCCCTAAAGTAGTTCTCTGGAACAAAGTGGAAATAAGTAACTAGGCAGCTCAGTGGACAGAGTGTTGAACTTGGAGTCAGTAGTATCTGAGTTCACATCCAGCCTCAGACACTTACTAGCTATGTGACCCTGGGCAAGTCACTTAACCTCGTCTGCCTCAGTTTCCTTATGTGTAAAATGGGAATAAGGTATTCTTATTCTCCCAGGGCTTGGGAGAGGATCAACTAAGATAATATTTGTAAAGCTTCCTGCAAACTTTAAAGTATTATATAAATGCTAACTATTATTATTAGTTTTTATTATGTTGTTTTATATATAGCTTCTATGTATAGTTTTATTATGTTGTTATTAGTAGAGGTCAGAGTACCTGGTTTTGAACCTTGGCTCTGCCACTTTGAACTTGTGTGATCTCAACGGGCCTCAGTTTACTCCTGAAGAAGTTAAGCTAAACGATCTCTAAGGTTCCTTCCAGCTCACTCTATGACACTACAAGTTTCCGAGAATTGATGGTGTAGACAATTATAGGATGGCAGAACAATGGAGTGGAAAGCCCAAATGAATTAATACGTGGAAAGCACTTTGCAAACCTTGAAACACCATATAAGTGTTAGTAACTCTTTTTTAACACAACAGATGTAATATTAGAAGCCTAGGTTTAAGCCAGCCTTGAATAAGTTACTTCTCCTGGCTTCTGGTTCCTCAGCTGTAAAAAGAAAGGTCTGACATTCAGGATGTTTAAAGCTTAAAAGGCACTAAAACCTTCAGGATACTCTGTACATACTGGGAAATTGCTAGTGCCATTTGATGTAGTAGTAGTAGCAAAAACCTGGAAACCAGACTGATCCCCATCAAGCATAGAATGGCTGGACTAATCGTGTTACATGAATGGAATAGAATATTATTACACCATAAGAAACAATGAGGGACAATTTCAGAGAATCCTGGGCAGTATGAGCTCATGCAGGGGGAAGTGATCAGAACCAAGAGAAAAATATATGCAATGAGGATGCAAAACAAAACCATGAGGGGAGGCAGCTGGACTCAGTTCACTACTGTAAATAACACTAGTTCCAAAGAACAAATAATGAAACTGGCCTCCTCTCAGTAGTGGGTGGGGACTAGGGGCGCAAAATGTTGCATATGCTGTCAAACATGGGCCCTGCAGTCCATTGGATGGTCCTTGCTACAAAGGAAGGTTCCATGGTAAGTAGAGGGTGGGAAGGAGTGTGTATGAGGAACTGAATCATATCTATACATATATATATATACATACACACACACACATATACATATAAAAGGCATACTTAAATCTTTTTTAAAACACACATACACACACACACATATAAGAAGGTTGACTTAGATGGTCTATATGACCTTTTCCTACTCTTATAACTTAGGAGTCAATGAATCTAGGCTCTGAAATTTACTAGGTTTGTGACCTCAGATGAGACATTTAATCTCTCCTGCCTTTAGTTTTCCTGTCTATAGTAATATGGGTACTACCTGCCTCACAGCACTGTTCTGAAGCTCTGAAGTTCTATATAAACGTAGACAATTATCACTAAGCAATTCTTCAAGGCTGCAAAGCCCTACGGAAGAAGGGACACTTATTCCCTTAAGAAACAGGTACTGGGACAGCTAGATGGCACAATGGATAGAGCACTGGCCCTGGATTCAGAAAGACTTGAGTTCAAATCTGGCCTCAGACTCTTGACACTTACTAGCTGTGTGACCCTAGGCAAGTCACTTAACCCCAAATGCCTCACCAAAAAAAAAGAAAAGAAAAGAAACAGTTATCAAATGTCTATAGAGAATTATTCTGTAGGCCAGGGGTGAGAAACCTGCAGCCTGGAGGCCACATGTGGCCTTCTAGGTCCTCAGGTGCGACCTTTTGACTGAGTCCAAGTTTTACAGAACATACCCTTTTATTAAGGGGACTTGTTCTGTGAAGTTTGGATTCAATCAAAGGGCCTCACTTGAGGACCTAGAGGGCCATATGTGACCTTGAGGCTGCAGGTTCCCCACCTCTGCTAGGCACTGAGGGAGATATAAAGTTTGGATAAGACATGATAGTTCTCCGTGCACATCTGGTAAGAGAAAGATTAAGGAAGCTACTTACATGGGTGGGTGAGAAGTTGCATTTCTCACATCACTCCATGGCTCTGGTGGTTGTGGAGGAGAAAATCTCAGGTCTCCAATGGGGGGGTCTGGCAAAGGGGATTCCCATGAAAATATTGACATCTTTGTCAAGCCCCTTGATGCTGATGTGAGATCCTTGGACCTGTCCATACTCAGTGGTCCGGATGAGGTCATCATCATGATGCCCTGTGAACAAAGGGGAGAGAAATCCTCAGGGACAGAGGGCTGAACTGATGTCCAAATACCCCATCTACCCACCCCCACCCCCAACATTCAGTGAGCAAAGGTGAAGGAAATCCTGAGGGATAGACAAAGGGCCAGGAATAGCTGGAGATGTCCAAATGTCCCCCTCCCTATCCCAAATCACCACTTTTTCCTTGGATGGGAATGCAGGCCTCCTTCTATTTCTGCCATGATTACTTTCATCTCAGAGGGAAGATGAAGAAATTAATACAGGCTCAGTCTTACAAACACTCCCCTTTTACAAATAACCTGTAGAAATTTATATCATAATGACAGCAGTGTGCAAACCAACAACTTTCAAAGACTTAACTTTGATCAATGCCATGACCAACCATGATTCCAGATGACTGATGATGAAGCATATTACTTAATTCCTGACAGAAAGGTAATGACTCGGGTGCATAAGGATATATACTTGTGGACATGGCCAATTTAGGAATTTATTCTGTTTGACTATGTATATTTTTTATGAGGGTTTGGGGTTTTTTGTTGTTTTTTCAGTGTGGGGGGAAGAGAAGGGAGGGAGAAAAAAAATCTATTTTTGTTCATTAAAAACAATGAAATTAAATGTTTCTGAAAGTGACCTGTAGTGATAAAATGTCCTGACTACCTCCCCTCAACCAGAGCTATTGAAACCAGATCCCCTGAGCTCCCTCATTCCGTAGCCTGAGCCCTTACAAAGCTTTGAAGAAGAAAGACCGCAGATGGAATTCTGCCAATCCATACCTAAGTAGGAATCCCCTCTACAATGTCTTTGGGATGTGGTCATCACTTATCTTGAAAATCTCCAACGATGAGGAACTCACTCCAAAGACACTTCATTGCATTTTTAGATAGCTCTAGTACTGCCTCAGGAACTGTCCAGCTTTGGGATTCTGAATCCCAGTCAAGTTACTGCTCCCCAGAAATTCCACCCCAACCTAGCTTAAGAAGGCACAGAGCTAAAGTCAGTGCTAGAGTCCAGCAAAATTATTCCATTGAGCAAACAACTAATCAGCACTTGCTTAAGACAAGGCCCTCAGCTCTGAGCTGGGGACAAAAAGGTAAAAAATGACACAGACCTAGATCTGGGAATTTGCATTCTAATAAGGGAGAAAGATGTATGCCCTTACCTCTCCACCTTCCTCTCCCCTCCCCACTTGCCCAAAAAAAAAAAACAGCTGAGAATACAAGGGAGAAGCAAGATAACTGCAGAGAAAAGGTCCAGGAAAAGTACTAGAAAAATCTGATGAGGGCTCCCTTCTTTGCAGAGGCAGGGAGATAATTATAGGTACAGAACTTAGGATAAACCATCAGACATAGTTGATGTGCTGGTTACTTTGACAAAACAGATTTTTCCTCTCTTTTTAATGTTTGTTATAAGGAATGGTTCTAAAAAAATAAGGAATGGTTCTAGAGAGAGGAAGAAAATATTTAGGGATGAAGATCATATAAAAACAAAATCTGGGGGAAAACTCTGAAGATGACCAGGAAACTTCTGAAGGATGTGGCACCTAAGACAGGTATTTAAACAAGAGAATCAAACAGAATTCTCCTCCAAGAGTGTCTCTCCTATACATGGGAAAATATCACTTTAGAATGAATTGGAAAAGGAAGAGACAGGAGCAAAGAAGAGAGACAGAAGGGGCCAGGCCAAGAAAATGGTGGGGGAGGAGTGCAGAGAACAGCTCTGTTGGGCTGGAGTATATAAAGGGTATTGGTAGGAGCTAAAGTTGGATAGACAGAGTGCTGGACAAGGGAATCAGAGGGTGAGGATTTGAATCCCAGCTTGCCCACATAGTGCCTAAAGGAATTTTTGCAAATCATTTCCTCTCATTGTGTCTATTTACTGCTTCTCTAAAATGAAGTGACTGACCTTAATGATCTCTAAGGTCTCTTAAAGTCCTAAATCCTTTGATCCAAAAGCAGCAGGCTGCTGTGGTCCATAGTCACACCATCTCTCTGATGTACAAGATCTTAACCTTTCTCTGTGGTATGGAGCTCTGTGGCTGAAACCTAGGGACCTTTTCTCACAATCATGCTTTCAAATGCACAGGCTTGCCAAGGAAAACAATTGTAATGCAACTGTTACTAAAATTTATTTCTTTTTCTGGCAAGGCAGAAAGAAGTGACTTGCCCAGAGTCACACAGCTAGTGAGTATAAATTATGCATCTGAGGCTGGATTTGAACTCAGGCCCTTCTGACTCCAGGGCCAATGCTTTATCCACCATGCCACCTAGCTGCTCGGTTTTTTTTTGTTTTGTTTCATTTTTGCTAGGCAATGGAGTTAAGTGACTTGCCCAGGGTCACATGGCCAGTAAGTGTCACGTGTCTGAAGTCAGATTTGAACTCAGGTCCTCCTGACTCCAGGGCTGGCTCTATCCACTGTGCCACCTAGCTGCCCCTACAATATATTTCTAAAACAACCTCATAGACCCCAGGTTAAGGAGCTGGCCCAGCACCTTTGAAAGCCTATAATCTTCTCTGTCTAAGAGAGCTGTAAATAAATACTTAGTACATGGGATTGTACTGAAACATAGGTCCCTTATGTACTTTGAGCTTTCTTCTCTATGACAACAGGGCTTTTTTGAGGTTGAAAATCAAGAAGCAAGTCATCAAGACACAGTGCAAAGAGTTCTGGACTTGGAGTCAGGAAAATCTGGGTTACGATCTGCCACTTACTCACTGTGTGACCTTGGTCAAGTCATTTACTTTCCCCGAGCCTCAATTTATTCATCTGTAGAATGAGAGGGTTAGACGAAGGGCCCTTCCAGCTTTAAATCCATGATCCTCTGATCCATATCTGGTCATACACAGGTTCTATCTCTATGGTTTCCAAAGACTCCTCACCTTCAAAATGACTCAGATTTTGTTTCCCCATCTCTGCTAACTATCATCATTCATTTCCCCTTCTTTTCTCAGTCATACTCTTTGAAAAGGCCATCTACACACGTAATGTCTTCCTCTCCTCCCACTCTCTTCTAAACCCTCTGCAATCTGGCATCCAGCCCCATCATTCAATTGAAACTGCCCTCTCCAAAGTTACCAATGATCTCTTAATGGCCAAAGAAAATGGCCTCTTCTCAATTCTCATCCCACTGCAGCGTCTGGCCTTGCTGACCAACCTCTCCTCCCAGAGATTTTCTCCTCTTTGAGTTTTCATGACATTGCTCTTCACTGAGTCTCCTCTTCTGCTCAGTCTCCTTCATCCATCCATCCATGCCATATCTGGGTATACAACAAGGCTCTGTCCTGAGCCCTGTTCTCTTCTCTCTACACTCTCTCACTTAGTGACTTCGTTAGCTCCTATGGGTTCAAGTATCAACTCTATGCCATTTGTCTATCTGTTCTACATACCCAGCCATAATTTCTCTCCTGAGCTTCATTCTCAGATCCCAAACTGCCTATGAGATATTTTGAAGGGGTGATGTCCTGAACACGTCTCAAACCAAAAATGTTCAAAACAGAACTCAAATTCACCCCTCTTCCAAACTTTCCTATTACTGTAGAGGACACCACAAGGTCACAAGTTCAATGTTTTCCTCAACTCCTCCCTTGAACTCATCCCACAAAACCACTCAGCTGACAAACCTCTTCATTTCTGCCTCTACAACATCTCCTTCTCTCCTCTCACATAGCCATCACCCTAGTTCAGACTCTTGGCATCTCTTAGCTGAACTATAGTAATACCCTCATGCCCTTCTGTGGACCAAAACATCCTCCACAGTCACCAAAGTGATATTCCTGACCATGTCACCCCCACATTCTTGGTAAACTTCAGTGGTTCCTATTATCCATCAGGGGGTCAAATGTAATATATTTAAATAAATATAATAAATATAATATGTGTAAATAAATATATTTAATGCTGTTCAAAACCTGATCCCTTCCTTCCTTCTAATATCCTCACGCATTCTCCCCTTCACTTACTCAGCTATCTAGCCATATTGGTGAGCTTGCTATACAGCTGCACCACCCTTCTCATCTCTGACTCTCAAAATCCCTGGCTTCCTTGAAGGCTTCATTCAAATGTTACATTCTACATCGGGCCTTCCTTGATCTCCCCAGCTACCAGTTGCCCTCTCTCCCAAACTACCACATAGTCATTTTTTTACATATTATGCATATACTGACACATGTTCATTCCATCATAAGGTCCTTGAAGGCAGGAACTGTTTGGCCTTTGGTTTTGTATTCCTCAATGCCTAGCATAATGCTTGGCACTTAAATTATTGTTGTTAGATTAAATGGTTGTTTTCCACAGTGAATTCCACTGAGAGATAGAAGGATTTTGTGTGCAACATGTCTAGAAGGCATCAGTTTCTTAACAGCCAACCCAGATCTGTCCCCGGGAAATAAAACTAATGATAACCTCTCCCCTCCAGGCCTTCCAACAAAAGGAAAAATAATCCACAAGCCTCACACTCTCCCACCTTCCCCCAAAAATTATCCCCCATTCTGGGTCAGCCTGGCAAAGCTGCTCACCTTGGGCTGGAATTAGGAGGCCCAGGACCCCCAAAGTCAGGACCTTGGGCAGCAGGGAAAGCTTCCACATCTTTTTCTCTGCACAGCCTTCTGGTTATGCCTGATCAGATCCCAGGCCCGGGCTTTAATATGAGATGAGCTGGGTCAAAGGGCAACTAGAAGCTAAGGGCTTATGAATTGATTTCCTTGTTAAAATTTGCTCTGGGACTGCTCAAAATGATATCTCTAAAAAGCAGATTGGCAAGTTCACCCACCTAGCAGAGATATGTTGGTAAATGTTTAACAAATGGCTCTCTAAGGACTCTCTGTTCCTGACTCCTCCTCAAAAGATGTAGCATCCCTGGCCATCTTCTTAATACTGCAAGCTGCTGATCTCATGCCTAGCCCTTCACCTAATATGTTGGACCAGAAAGATAATAATAATAATAATAACAACAACAACAACATTTATATAGCAACAAAGTACATACATTATCTAATGAGATCCTCACAACAAACCTGTAAGGTACATGCTGTCATTACCCCCACTTTACAGAGCAAAATAAGGCTGAGGAAGTTAAGTGACTTTCCTGGGATCACACAGCTAGTAAATATATGCCAGAATTAGAACTCAGGTCTTCTTGATTTCATGTGTAACACTATCCATGCTCTTCATGGGCACTTCTAGCCAGCCCCTCTGTCCTCTGCAACCTCTCCTTCTTTGAAGTTCACTCTCCAGAGAGATCCATCCACATCCTTAAGGTTATCTATAAGTCCCCAGATATCTCTAATGCAACTGCAGGGGTGCACGTGGTTTAATCCTGTTTTGCACAAATCCAACACTGCCCCCCTTCCCCCACCAAGCCAATAATGTGTTAACATTTTGTCTCTTCCTTTCCATACTGTTGTATTAAGAAATACAGATTTGGTCTCAATGTATAGGCAAACATGCAGTAGCTCGTCTTCCATTCTAAGAGATGTAAATACTAAAGGAACCAACAATACCAAGGTGTTGGTTTTAGAATCACGTGTATTAGGGCTTTAAATGTCTGGGAGGGAGAGAGGGAGGGAGGGACAGAGGAAGGGAAAGGAGGAAGGAAGGAAGGAAGGAAGGAAGGAAGGAAGGAAGGAAGGAAGGAAGGAAGGAAGGAAGGAAGGAAGGAAGGAAGGAAGGAAGGAAGGAAGGAAGGAAGGAAGGAAGGAGGGAGGGAAGGAGGGAAGGAAGGAGGGAGGGAAGGAGGGAAGGAAGGAGGGAGGGAAGGAGGGAAGGAAGGAGGGAGGGAAGGAGGGAAGGAAGGAGGGAAGGAGGGAAGGAAGGAGGGAGGGAAGGAGGGAAGGAAGGAAGGAAGGAAGGAAGGAGAGAGGGAAGGAAGGAAGGAAGGAGAGAGGGAAGGAGTGGAAGAAGGGAGAGAGGGAGGGGAGGAAGGGAGGCAGGGAGGGGAGGAAGGGAGGGAGGGAGGGAAGAAGGAAAAAAGAAAGGAAGGAAGGTTGATAATGGTATAGAGCAGACAAAAAATCAGTATTGTCTTCAGTGCCACTAATGCAGGAATTATCTAAATTATAAGATTTTGCAGTGAAATTATCTTTCACTCCCCAAACCCCAAGGTAGACACTTTTCTTTATTTCAGGACTCACAGCTCTTTGTCTTGTCCACTGTTAAAACATCACCTGGTTCACTGACGTTTGGTAAATCTACATGCTTATCAGCTCCCATGTTGTTCAATATCTCCCCAATCTTTCCAGGGACTAAAGTACACCCCTAACCATTCGAGCTTTGGCCTTTTCTTTTGAAAATCTTGACCATGACTGTCTAGATTCTTCTTGCTATAAACAAGATAAATAAGATAAATCTTTCTTTCTTTTATGATTGGAGTCATTTGGATCAAAATACTGAAAAGGTCAGTTTCATTTACAGGTTTAAAATATGCTTCCTCCAAGACAAGTGGATTGGATTTTTCAAGATTTACATTAATATTTTTTTCAGAATTATATCTGTGATCAACATAAAGTTCAATAGAGACAGACCCTTTAATTATGTCATTTTGCAGAACTGGGGTACATTGTGAATAGAGGGTAGAGGTAAAGTGGGTTAATAGATATATGGGCATTTCCCAGCTGCCAGGAAGCTCAGGCTTTGGGCACTTCCTCTTCATCTGTTCAGGCCTCTCCTTTCTTGCCCCTTGGTTGGCAACAGGGAACTGGACCTAGGTCCTCATTTTCAACACCATGTCAATGTTCACTCAATAATTCAGTCAATAAACATTTATTAACTATGTCCTGGGTGTCATGCTAAGCACTGAGAATACAAAGAAAGGCAAAAGACAATTGCTGCTCTCAAAGACCTCACAGTCCAGTAGGAGAGACAACATGCAAACAATTATATACAAACAAGCTACATACAAACTAATTGGAAATAATCAACAGAGGGAAGACTCTAGAATTAAGGGGGATTGGGAAAGGCTTCCAGTTCAAGGTGGGATTTTTAGCTGGGACTTGAAGGAAGGTGGGGAAGCCAGGAGGTAGATATGAGGAGAAAGAACATCCCAGGCACAGGAGAAAACCAGCACCCAACCCCACCAATTTATCAAACTCTTCAACTCCCATGATGTTCACCCTCACTCTACCTTAGCTACACATAGAAATGTTCATACTCTTGACCTCAACATCATACGTGCTCAGCCTCAATGACCCAGAACCCCATACTTCCCCTTTGAGAAAATAACCTTTAAGAAGCCTTTGTGAAGAATGGGTAGTAAAGCTTTTATCCTCCTTTCCCTTTCCCCCAGCTTCCCAGAACCCGTGCTGACCCTATGATATTTGGCAAACCCTTGGGTTGTCTTTCTCCCCCAACCTTCCTACCAATACCATTGCAACCCAGCTTTCAAGCCTGGATCATTTGCCTAAGATTCTTTTGATTGGTAGAGAGGATGATGACCCAATATTGCAGCTTTCATGAGAAGCATGTGGAACTGGCCAAACTCTAGGCAGTTATCAGGAAGACCTGAGTGAATGCAACTCCTGCCCTAGGCACTTACTAGCTGTGTAACCCTGGGCAAGTCACTTAATATGAACCATATCAATAACAAAAATAGCAAAAATCATATGATTATCTCAACAGATGCAGAAAAAGCCTTTGTCAAAATATAACATTCATTCCTATTAAAAACATTAGAAAGCACAGGAATAAATGGAGCTTTCCTTAAAATGATAAGTAGTATCTATTCAAAACCATCTGCAAACATCTGTAATGAGGATAAGCTAAAAGCCTTTTCAGTAAGATCAGGGGCGAACCAAGGATGCCCATTATTAACACTATTATTAAATACTGTACTGGAAATGTTAGCTATAGCAATGACATAAGAAAAATCAATTGAAGTAATTAGAATAGGCAATGAAGAAACAAAACTGTTGATCTTTGCAGAAGATATTATGGTATACTTAGAGAACTCTAAAGGAAGAACTAAAAAACTAATTGAAAGAATTAACAACTTTAGCAAAGTTCCAGGATATAAAATATGCCCACATAAACCATCAGCATTTCTGTATATTACCAACAAAGTCCAACAGGAAGAGACAAAGAGAAATTCCATTTAAAATAATTACAGGCAATATGAAATACGTGGCAGTCTACCTGCTAAGACATGCCTAAGAACATATGAACGCAATTACAAAACACTTTTCACACTCAGACAGACAGCTCTAAACAACTGGAGAAATATTCATTGTTCATGGGTAGATCAAGCCAATACAATAAAAATGACAATTCTACCTAAATTAAACTATCAAAAATATTCTCTAGAGCTAGAAAAAATGATAAAATTCATCTGGAAGAACAAAAGTTCAAGAATATCAAGGGAATTAATGAAAAAAAATGTGAAGGAAGGTAGCCAAGCAGTACCAGATCTCAAACTGGATTACAAAGCAGTAATCATTATTATAATCTGGTACTGGCTAAGAAATGGATCTGTGGATTAGATTAGGTACACAGTACACAGTAGTAAATGACTGTGGTAATCTAGTGTTTGATAAACCCAAAGATCCGAGATTTCGGGACAAGAACTCCCTCTTTGATAAAAACTGCTGGGAAAACTAGAAAGCAGTTTGGCAGAAACTAGGCATAGATCAACATCTCACACCATATACCAAGCTTAGGTCAAAATGGGTACATGATTTTGACATAAAGCATAATAC
The DNA here is from genome assembly GCF_003287225.1 of Phascolarctos cinereus. Lineage (NCBI taxonomy): Eukaryota > Metazoa > Chordata > Mammalia > Diprotodontia > Phascolarctidae > Phascolarctos > Phascolarctos cinereus. The sequence continues at coordinate 63,389,715 of NW_027555625.1, forward strand.
CATCCTCTTTAATACTCTTTTCTCTCTACGTTTCCAGATAGTCCTATCTCCTGATTTTCCTTCTACCTATTGGACCACTCCTACTTAGTCTCCTTTGCTAAATACTCATCCAGAGCACACCCTCTAACTATAGGTGTCCCTCAAGGTTCTGTCCTAAGCCCTCTCTCTTCTCCCTCTACTTATTTCACTTGGTGATCTCATCAGCTCCCAAGGATTGAATTACTATCTTTATCTATGCTGATGATTCCCAGATCTTTGTATCCTGCCCCAACCCTTCTGCTGACTTCCAATCTTGCTTCTCCTACTGGATGTCCCATAGACATCTTAAGGTAAACATGTCCAAAAGAGAACCCATCGTATTTCCCCTAAAACCTTCTCCTCTTCCTACCATCCCTATCACTACAGAGGGCAACACCACATTCCTAGCCCCTCAGGCTCATAACCCAGGAGTTATCCTTGACTCCTCACCGTCTCTTACCCCCATATTCAAGCTGTTGCCATGGCCTGTCTATGTTAGCTCTGCAATATTTCTATTATGTGCCCCTCTTCTCCCCTCTGACGCCGCCACCAGTCTGGTACAGGCCCTCATCACCTCCCAGCTAGACCATTACAATTGCCGCTGCTGGATTTGTCTCTCCCTACTCCAATCCATCCTCCTATTCAGCCACCAAAGAGATTTTCCTAAAGCGCAGGATGGAGCACGTCATCCCCTACTCAATGAACTCCAGTGAGTCCCTATCACCTCCAGAATCAAAATACAAAATGCTCTGCTTAGCATTCGAAGCCCTTCATAAGTAGCACCTTCCTACCTTTCCAGTCTTCTTACACCTTACTCCCTGATACATACCCTTTTTTTTTTTGGTGAAACAATTGGAGTTAAGTGACTTGTCTAGGGTCACACAGTTAGTGAGTGTTATGTGTCTGAGGCCAGATTTGAACTCACATCCTCCTGACTCCAGGGCTGGTATTCTATCCACTTCACCACCTAGCTGCCCCTATACTCTTCTTTCCCGTGACAGTGGCCTCCTAACTGTTCCATGAACAAGACACTCTATCTCTTAGCTTCAAGCACTTTCTCTGGCTATCCCCTATGCCTGGAGTGTTTTCCCCCATCATCTCTGCCTATTATCTTTCCTGGCATCCTTTTTACTAGAAGGTGTTCCCACCCCCTCTTAATTCTAGTGCCTTCTCTCTAATTATTTCCTATTTATCCTGTATACAGCTTGCTTTGTATATATTTGCTTGCAGGTAGTCTTCCCGATTAGATTGTAAGCTCTTTGAGGGCAGGGGTTGTCTTTTGCCCCTTTTTGTATTCCCAGCATTTAGCACAGTGCCTGGCACATACTAGATGCTTGATGAATGTTTGTCAATTGATGAAATAGGGAGCCACTGAAACTCAGTGAGCAGGGAAGTGATGGGAGTAGTGCCTTGCTTTTAAAAAAAATCACCTTGACAACTAAGTGAAGGATAAAACAGAGTGGGAGGAGCCTCAAAACAGAGAAAACAGCTAGAAGGCCATTCAAATCATCTAGGCAAGAGAGTTGATGAGGGCCTGAACCAGAGATACAGCTGTAAGGAAGTAAGAGAGATTGTGAAAGTAGAAATGACAAAATTTGGCCACAGACTGGAGAGGGAGGAGTGCAAGATGACACCGAGATTATGAGCCTGGATGACCGGGAAGATGGTAGAGCCCATGACACTCACTATAAGGTGGGGATGGGGGTGGGGGGAGAGGCTGTGGGGAAAAACATCATGAGCTGTGTTTTGGACACAGTGAGTTTGAGATGCATATGGTATCCTGATCAAGATGTCCAAGAGACAGTAAAAGATGTGGCACTAAAGTTCAGGATGGAGACTCAAGGACATAATCTGGGAATCATTTTCATAGAGATGATCATTGGATCTATGGGAACAGATGAATCACCAAGTGAGATAGGGGACAGAGCCTTGGAGGATAAGATAACCATCATCAGTGGATGTGATATGAATGAAAAAGCAGCAAAGAAGCCTGAGGGGTGGTAGAACAAACAGGAAAACCAGGAGAGAACAATGTAAAAACAAACTAATTGTAAAGGAGTGGGTTAAAAAAGAACAAACACAAATTCTATTTTTAGCTGCATTGAAGGACACATTTCCATACAGTAATAAAGAGATGATTTGAAACCCAAATTTTTAAAAACACATGTTTAAAAAAATTGTTTTCACATACAACTGGGAAATAAGAAATACAGGAAATAGGGTATAGAAATCAATCCTATCCTACATGAAAATAAAAGGGGAAGGGGATAAGAGAAGGGAGGAGAGATAGAAGGGAAAGCAGATTAGGGGAAGGGGTATTCAGAATGCATGCCATCTTGGGGTAGGGGAGGGGTGAGATGGGAAGAAAATTTGTAACTCAAAATTTTGTGGAAATGAATGTTGAAAACTAAAAATAAATAAATTTTTTAAAAATAAAAAAAAATTTAAAAAAAAAAAGGAGAGATGATGAGGCTCCCATAGTCTGCTATTGTCAGATCTCATCTGGAGGATTGATTTCTGTTCTGAGCACTACAGCTAAGGGACAATGTGGAGTATCCAGAGGAGGACAGGCAGGACTGTGAAGGGCTCCATCATAATAGAGCTGACTGAAGGAATTGGGGAGGTTTAGGCTGGAGAAGACTCAAGGGGAACATTCATAGTTGTCTTCCAGTGTTTGAAGGACTGGCACATGGAAGAGGGGCTAGGACTTTTCTGTTTGCCATTGGAGGGAAGAACCAGAAGTCATGAGTAGAAGCTGCAAACAAGACAAATTTAGGCTTAAGGTAGGAAAAACTTCCTAATAATTAGAGCCACCCAAAAGTCAATGAGGCTGCCTGGAGAGGTGATGGCTCCTCCTCCTCAGAGGTTTTTAAGCAGGCTTTAAGACCACTTGTGGAGTATGTTATAATAGGGATTCTTTTCATGAATGGGTTGAACAAATTAACCATGGAGGTCCCTTCAAATTTTCTGATTTCATTTATTTCCCTGATCCTTCTATGACATGTGAATGCCTTTCTCTGACAGAATTAAACTGAGCAACCTTATTGGATAAGCAAAAGGGAGGCACAGCTTTGTAGGCTTTCAATAGCTAAGCCCTATAGACTTGGTCAGTTTTAGAGAAGCCTAGGATCTCAGGAGGGCTTTGAGGAGGATACTCATGAAGGAAGACAAGGGAACTTCTGTCTCCCTCACCATCCTCATCAGCCATGGACTCTAGCAGTGAACTGAGACTCCAGCCAGGAAGTCTGAGAGTTCTCCAGGTTCAGTTGAAGAATGCTCAGCTCAGTTCTTGGCACGATTTTAAAAAGCAGAGACACGTGGATACTTGTTACTTGGAGGAGCCTCAAAACAGAGAAAACAGCTAGAAGGGCATTCAAATCATCAGATGTTACTTGGAGGAAACAGTTTCAAAGAATGAAACCGCTTCAAAGAATGGAATGGGACCCTTAGCCACTGAGAAGAGAGGAAGTAAGTAAATAAGTACTTATTCTGCGCCAGGCGCTGTGCTAAGTGCTTTACAAATATTATCTCATTTAATCCTCACAATAGCCTGGGAGACAGGAGCTATTATCTCCATTTTACAGTTAAGAAAATTGAGATAGAAGTTAAGTGACCTACCCAGGGGCACACAGCTGGTAAATATCTGAGTCCAGATGTGGACGAAGGTCTTCCTGACTCCAGGTAAAGCATTCTATCCACTGCACCACATAGCTGCTTATGGAAAAAGAACCCAGGAATCCAGCAGAGCAGCCTAACAGAGCACTCCAATGAAGAAAGGGCCTCTAATCCTACAGTACCTGGGGTTGTGAGCTGCCTTTGCCATATATGTATCATCCTACGGGTACCTCATTGCTCTCACTGCCATTATACTCTTAAGTATGAACCCATTCTTCCTATCAGTGCTTCCTATCAATCCTATCAATGTCACAGCATGCCTTTGTTTACAGGTGGAATGTACAAAGTCTTTACAATGCCATCTTACTATGCCTTTGCTAAGATATGATGGTGTATCCTGTTAATGGAAAGCACATTGGTATAGGCTTAGGAGCTATACTCTTGGGAGTGCAGACCCAGAGGATTACCTCTGGCAATTCAATCCACAAGTCAGAGTACAAAAGGGGAAGTCATCCAGCTACTTGTTATATGTGGGCAGGCAAGAGGACAACAGTATAAAGAATAAATTTATCGAGAAAAAAGGCAAAGAAATGGGGGGGAGGGGCTAGCAATTGGGGTGGGAGAGGATGGACAGGACCAGGAAAGGGCTTTGTGTAGAAGGTGAGGCATTCTGTCAGCTGAGATGGGAGTGTGCTCCAGGAGTGAAGGATGCAGAGGTAAGGGGAAGGGTAATATATAATGAGGCTGGAATGATAGGCTGGTACCAGTCAAGAAAGGTTTTAAAAGTTAAACAACGGGCAGCTAGGTGGTGCAGTGGATACAGCCCCACCAGCTCTGGAGTCAGGAGGACCTGAGTTCAAATCAGATCACAAATACATAACACTTACTAGCTGTGTGACTCTGGGCAAGTCACTTAACCCCAATTGGCTCACCAAAAAAAAAAAAAGCTAAACAGAAGAGTCTGAGTCAGGAGTCAAATATACGTAAAATGCTCTGAAAACTTTGTGTTGCTGTATAAATGTGAGATGGAATACCAAGCTCAGGTAACAAGCAAAGATCATCTTGGCCAGAACACAGTGTTCATGAAAGTGAGGACGTAACATGAAGGAAGTCTGGGACGGTAGACTGCTGTACTAGTATAAAGGAAATAATTTTAGTAACTGAGTGGAGGTGAATTGGAGACAGGAAATAATGAGGGCCCAGATGAGACGCTATGTGGTGGGTGATAACGATGACTTCAAGTGTGCAGGTGGCTCGTGGGCAGAGACGCTGTGGAGGTAGAATAAACAAGACTGAATTCAAACGGAGAGTCACTGAGACAGCGATCTATTCAATCCCCCAACTTTGCCATATCGATTATTATCAAGCCAAATTTCTCTAGCCTGTACCTGCACAATGAATTTTAACATTTTTTAAAAAACATCTTTCTAATGGGATACTTTATCCTGAACAACAGAACCTATTACACATATGTTTGGAACTATGTTCTCTGAATGGGGAAAGGAACATTTATGAAGTGCTTACTATGCACCAGGCCCCGGGCTAAGCACTTTACAAATATTATCTCATCTGAGCCTCACCAACAACCCTGGGAAGTGTTGTTTTGTCTTTTCAGCCATGCCCGACTCCTTGTGACACCATTTGGGATCTTCTTGGCAAAGATACAGGAGTGGTTTGCCATTTCCTTTTCCAGCTCATTTTACAGATGAGGAAACTGAGGCAAACAGGGTGAAGTGACTTGCCTAGGGTCATATAGATAGTATCTGAGGCCAGATTTGAACTTGTGAAGATTGAGTCTTCCTAACTCCAGGTCCAGTGCTCTATCCACTGTGCCACTTAGCTGTCCTGAGACGTAGGTGCTTTTTCCCCATTTTGCAGTTGAGGAAACTGAGGCAGAAAAAGGTTAAGTAATTTGCCCAGAGTCACACACCTGGTAAGGGTCTGGAGTTGGATTTTGATTCAGGTCTCTCTGACTCCAGACCCAGGGCTCTATCCACTCCATCACCTCAGTGCCATGTCTAACAGTGTATTAGTTACTGTTTCCCCTCTGTATTTTTCCTTGTAGCTTTGTATCGCTGCATATCTGGAGTTCTCCTTTCTTTGCATGGTATCATATATTTTCTGTGTATTCATGGGAGCCCCAGAATTGGAAGGGACCTAAAAGATAACCTTTTTATCTCTTCTAGGTTTGCAACATCAGTCATCATTAACCCTTCACTCTGTAATCCCCCCTCATTTCCAATCAGCTGCTAAGGTTCCTCCAACACTGCTCCAAAACATTCAGCTTGATGAAATGGATAAAGAGTTGGTCTGTGAGTAAAAGGATCTGAGTGCAAATCCTCTGCTGCTTACTACCTTCAGTTTCCTCACCTATAATAAAATGAAGGTATTGGATTCTTCAGTCTCTGAGCTTTCTTCTAGCTCTGACATTTTTATGTTCTAAGGGTCCTCCCAGATCTAACATTCCATTTATTCTATCAATATGAGGTGGGGGAGGAGGGCTAGTCTTCTGGACTTCTGTCTCACCAATGGACTTGGTAGTCTAAGGAAAACTCTGCCTTATTTAAATCCTTGCAAGTCAGATACCTTCCTGATGTCACTGGTCCTCTTCAAGAGCAAGGGGCACACAACAACAATTGGGGGGGGGGAAGATCAAAAGAGACTCTAGGATTGCCAACCACAGGAACTACAAAGTGCTGCCAGCAATCAGATAGTACACAGAACGGGAAGGCTTGAAATAAATGTGAGACGTGGGCCAGGCAGAGCAGTAAAGACTGACTCAGTTTATTCATCTGAGGGTACAGGATATATAGAGAAAATCTAGCCTAACTTCAAAGAGTCCTCCCCGTGAGACACTCCCCAAAACATCTGCTGAGGACGTGACAACATACATTTCCTCGTTATCAGGGTTCCTAGATTGGGTTGTATTTTCCAAGTTTTTCCCAGGTACCTTGGTGCTACCTGCATAGAGGAATAAATGTGTAAATCTAAGGTTCAAAGAATGAGAAGGAATGTCTCAGAAAACCTACCTTGCAGGGGGAGATTTGGAGAGCCCTGCTTTCTAAATAATTGAGCCCTGTGGGTTAAGACTGGGCAAGAGTCAGACTCTGTCCTGGATCTTGAACCCAGATCAGACTCTTTAGAGCCAGCCCTCAACCACAAAGATGGTGGTTCTTTCAAGGGAAATAGTAAAGTTAAAAGGAAAGGAGGATTTGCATGGAAATCAAAGAGGGATTATGATGTGCTGGAGATACAAAAACAAAACACACTGTTTGAAGAAGAGTTTATGATCTATTAGGGTAGATACACATATGTAATTAAGTAAATATAAAGTAATGGGGGGGGCAGGGAACAACTAGTAGCACCTGTGGTCGGACGGAGGCTGGAACTAGCAACAGGCTTATGTAACAAGTGCCACTGGAGCTGAGCTTTGAAAGGAGCTAGCGATACTAAGAGTGGAAGGAGAGGAACATGTTCTTCCCAACCATGAGAGACAATCTGTATAAGAGTAGGGGCAGAAGATGGAATGTTACCCACAAGAAGCAGCAAGGCCGATTTGGCCAGAATGTAAGAGGCATGAAAGGGAGAAGGGTGCGATATGCCTGTTAGGGTAGGCAGAAACAGGATTGTAAGGGGCTCTAGATGCCAAACAGAGGAGTTTTTTGGTTTGGGGTTTTTTTTGTTTTTTAATCATAGAGACAATAAAGAGCCAGTGGAGCTTTTTGAAGAGTGACATCCTGTACTTCAGGGATATCACTTTGGCAGCTGTGTGGAGGACTGGATTGGATCAGTCCTAATATGGATATGTAGAGCCCTAGAGATACCCGGCTGGTCAGGAAGGCCTGGAGTTCAGGAGAAAGAGTTAAGCTTGTAGTAGGTTTGGGAGTTCTCTCTCAGGGACAGCAGAGGAGATCACTGAATGAGTTTAAAGAAAAAAGGCGGACAGGCTTGGGGGACACTCCCAGGGAGCCAGCAAGGTTCAGTGCCAGTACAAACTCTCCCTCGAAACCTTCTCTGATTCCCTTCAAAGGAGGGTTTGTTAATTGTGTTTCCCAAAGCCCACTCCTTTTTCCTTTCTCAGTGATCTACCCCATCTGGCCCTAATGGATTCAATCACCATCTCTATACACAGAGGACTCCCAAGTCCTGTTCTCAAGCCTGAAATCTTTCTCTTCATTTCCAGGTCTGCAGGACCCCTCTGCCTGGATGTGCCAGAGGCATCTCAGGCTCTATGTTCTCGTGTCCAAGATGTATCCCAACATGTTGTACGCAATTAGATGGCTCAGTAGATAGAGCTGGGCCTAGAGTCTAGCCTCTGACACTTACTAGCTGTGTGACCCTGGGCAAAGCACTTTAACCTCTGCCTCAGTTTTCCCCATCTGTAAAATGGGCAATATCAGCACTTCCTTCCTAGGGTGGTTGTGACACTCAAATTAGATAATAATCGTAAAGTGCCTGGCACACAATAATAATATATAAATGTAAAGTGTATTATCATTATTATTATTATTTCCTTCAAGGAGGATGCCAGCTCCTGCAAAACAATGGCAGTTTCATCTATCTTTGTATCTGGAAGGCCCTGCATGCAGTAGGTGCTCAATAACTCCTGCATTGGAGTAGCTCAACCTGGCAGGCCAGAGGCGTGGTTAAATTTTCAGTGTAAACACACCTCACCTCAGAATCTGCAAATGCTACAAATCGGAGCTTTGGTGCACTGTCATGTGGATCCGTCTAGGCGTAAGGAACGGTTAACAGTGCTGATTAAACTTAAAAGAATGCCCGACCTACATCCCCGCCCCCGCCTCCCTCCCTAGCCGGGATCCGGTGGTTAAACATTAACCAGCACACCCCAGGCTGGAAGGACCCTTTCAGGTCATCTAGTCCAATCCACTCATTTTACAGATGGGAAGACTGAGGCCCAGATATGCCTCGTGAATTGGCAGTGGGAACACACTGGTCGAGCGGACTCCCCCCTCCCTTCTGATCCCCGGATTTTCACGGCACCGCCCCCTCCTCTTTCTTCTTAGCCTAGGGATCGGAGAGGAGCGGTGTTAGAACGCAAGGAGAATGTTTTTGTCCTATCCGCACCACCGTACTCCCCCTCCCGGAAACGCCCTTTACTTCCTCGCCACCAAAGCCGCACACCGGAAGTGAGCCTTGCCGGCTTGGGCCGCCCAATGAACGGCCCGTCGCGGGTCCGGCTAACATGGTGGGCGCAGGCGGCGGCACTGGCCTGGGCGGCCTCTTGGAAAACGCGAACCCGCTGATCTACCAACGGTCCGGGGAGCGACCTGTCACGGCAGGCGAGGAGGACGATCAGGTCCCCGATAGCATCGACGACCGAGAGATCTTCGATATCCACCGAATGCCGGAGATCTGGCGCCTGGGGAGTTTAGCGGGCCCAGAACCCCAGGGGCGGGGGCGGCAATCGGAACGAGGCCTGGGGAGTTTGCCAGAGAAAACCTGGCTGGAAGCGAGGGCGGGGCCTGGCGGGGGCGGGGTGTAAGCGGGATCATCCTTAGGAGTTGGGCAAGGAAGGGAGGGGTTGGGGGCGGGGCGTTCGATTGGTCATCCTCAGGGTTTGGGCGGAGCCTATGTGGGGGCGGGGCGTGAACGTGATCATCCAGGGGGTAGTTGGACCGACAAGGGAGACAGCTCTGGAGCGCCCCCTGCTGGCCTTGGCGCAGTAGTGTTTTCCTTCACTCCCTGCGCACATCTGATCCGGTCCATCAATGATCCCGAGCACCCGCTCACCTTGGAGGAGCTGAATGTGGTGGAGCAAGTGCGGGTTAAAGTGAGGAAGGGGATGGGGGGGGTCCTGCCGTCACCTTAGTGATTTCTGCCCCCCTCCCCCAGTGATTTGCCCCTGGAAGAGATGAACCCATCCACAGGGATGCTTTCTCAGTCATTAAATCAACTAGCTTTTATTAAGAGCCTACTCTATGCCAGGCACTGTGCGAAGCACAGGGGATATAAAGGAAAGTGAGCGTGGCTTCCCTGTGTGTGTGTGTGTGTGTGTGTCTGTGTGTTTATAATGCTTTAAGGCTTAGGAAGTGCCTTCCTCGGTTTGTGATGCCAACATCATCCCTATTGTACAGAGGCAGAGACTGAAGTTACTGTATAAATTGTTCTGATTCTGCTCAGTTCACTCTGCATCAGTTCATATATTTTTCCAGGTGTCTCTGAAGTGATCCACTTAACCATTTTCTACAGCACAGTAATATCCCATTACATTCATATACCATATTTTATTTAGCCATTCCCCAATAGATGAGTACTCTTAGTTTCCAGTTCTTTGCTACTACAAAAAATAATAGCAATAGTAGCTGCTCTACTAATAATTTTGTACATGTGGATCTTTTTCTCTGATTATAACCAAGCAATAGTGTAGCACAGTGGATAGAGCACCAGCCATAAAGTCAAAAGAGGACTGGAGTTCAAATCCAGCCTCAGACACTTGCGGCAAGCTGTATGACCTTGGGCAAGTCACTTAACCCTGATTGCCTAACCAAAAAAAAAAAATTCTTATTATCCTGGAGCCTCCCCCACCCCAAACAATTGTCCTTTTTCTATTTTATCGACTTTGCCAATCTGATAGGTATGAGGTAAAACTTCAGAGCTGCATTTCTTTACTCATTATTTAGAGCACCTTTTCCTATGTTTGTTGATAGATTGGATTTCTTCCTGTTTATATCCTTTGACCACTTATCAAATGGGAAAAGCTCTTCTTTTAAATTTAAATCAATTCCTCGTATATCTTAGATATCAGATTTTTATCAGAGAAATTTGATTCAAAGATTTTTTTCTAGTAACATATTACCCTTCTGATTTTAACTGAATTGCTTTTGTTTCCACAAATACTTTTTAATTTTATGTAATCAAAATTATCCATCTTGTTTTCTGTGACCTTTTTTGATCATGGATTCTTCCCTTATCCGTAGATCCAAAAAGTAATTTCTTCCATATTCCTCTAATTTATTTATGATATTACCCTTTATGTCTAAGTTATGTATCCATTTGGAGTTTATCTTGGTATATGATGTGAAATGTTTTCTATACCTAATTTTTACCAAACTGCTTTCCACTTTTCCCAGCAGATTTTGTCAAATAATGAGACCTAACCTTAGTACTTGGTGTCTTTAGATTTATCAAACACTTTGCTACACAGTTCATTTGTTCTCTGTGTTACGTGCCAAACTTCTTACACTCATCAACCTCTCTATTTTTTTAACTGGTCGGTAGCAAATTATTTTGATGGTTACTGCTTTGTGCAATAGTTTGAGACCTGATGTGCTAGGCTCCTTTGATCCCTTTAAAAAAATATTCCCTTAAGATTAAGATTCTCGATCTCATGTATATATTCAGAGAGGGAAGCAAGGTGGGTCTGCTGTGCAGTTTTCCTGAGCAGTTCTGTGGCAGTTTGACCATTGAGAGAGCAGTGTAAGAGCATGTAAGAACCCAGAGAAGCAGGATAGCTTTGAAAGGTGCAAGTTGAATTTATTACAGACTTCAGAGTAAAAGCATGCTGTACATAATAGAGTATCACAATTTCATGCATGATCCCCCCTTTTCTGTTCCATTTCAGACATGGAAATGCTTTTTTTATTTGGCATTAAGTTCAGAATTTTTAAAAAACCACTCAGAGTCAGTGTGGGCCTTTGTGTCTAGGCATCCGTATTGACCTAGGTGTTTCCCTCCCTCTGGCAAGTTGACCTTTGACATTGGGAGAAGAGCCCAGATAAACAGTAGCTAGCACTCTCTCCTTCTTCTGCAGGTTAATGACAAGGAGAGTACAGTGGCTGTGGAATTTACCCCCACAATCCCTCACTGCAGTATGGCAACATTAATCGGCCTGTCCATCAAAGTCAAGCTGATCCGCTCCCTGCCTGAAAGATTCAAGGTCAGTGAAGGACGTGTGTGCTCCATAGCTACATACTAGCTCTGTATCCAACTTGTTAGTAACCCCTTTGAATACTTTTAAGGGAAATTTGATTGAGATGTCTCTCATACTCTATCCTTTGTAAAAAGGCATTGAGGAATGAGGAGCCATAAATCTCCTCCTAAGTCACCTTGCCCCATGCCCTGAGAGGCCTGGGAGATGGGCCCTTAGCAAGGATCAGAATTTGTTCAAGTCCTTTCAGTGGCTCTTTCATTCTTCCTTCCAGATGGATGTTCACATTACCCCTGGGACACATGCCTCAGAACATGCCGGTGAGTATGGGCCCCAGTCCCACACTTCTCCTCCTGGCAATGCCCTCTCATTCCAATGGAAACACCCAAGAAAGGATAGAATTGGGTTGGTTTTTTTTTCCCCTGGTTTCCATCTATTCGGCATGAAATCTTTCTTCATTTCTGGAATCTGAATTAGGGCAAGTGACCTTCCCTCAACCCTGTTTCCCAAGATCAAGATGAGAGTCAGGAGGAAAGATCTGGATTGAAATCTTGCTACAGACACCCTACTTTCTTCCTGTTTGCCAGTATATCCATTCCCTCCTGATGGGGGAACCTAGTCAGTAGAGGTCTGGTCCAGGGATTGTGTCCTTCTTGGGGAGAACGGGCAGCAGATGCAGGGCAAACAGCTGCTGGTTTCCTATTAGATGGTATAGGGAATTTAGCCTGGAGCCTGCTAAATGAAATGGAAAGGAAGAAGGCTGTTTTGGGCAGGGAGACACAGGGAGGCAGATGTGGGGATTTGGGGCTTCCTCCCCATTCAGCCTTTTGTACCTGCCTGATAAAAAGCAGATTTGGGCTTGTTGCAGTGAGCATTTGCTAAGTACTTCGTATCTGCCTAGATTCCTGCTAGGTCCTAGGAGGGGGCATAGGAGAAGCATTGGGCAGCTTTCTCCCTTGAGACATTTCTAACCTAATTACCGAGAAAGAATATAGACAATTTGAGAACAATATTACAACAGTGAGTATGAGTGTTATGTGAGATATAGGTATGTCACTTATTTATTATCATCATCATTATTGTTACTGCTGTTATTATATTACAAATGATAAGTGCTTAGGAAATTCCAAGTCAGAGGACTCACTGTAGGTTAGGTTAATCCAGAAAGTTTCATAGGGGATGAGTCCTAAGAGTACAGATTAGTGGAAAAGTGAAGATAACTGCCAGGGAGAACAGAATGAAGGAAGACAAGGGGGGCAGAAGGCCCCCATGGGTTTAGTGAGGAGATTGGCCTTGAGAGGAGGGGAGTAAGGGTCCGGTCTAGGCAGGGCAGGGCCAGTCTGGACTGTGGCATGCTGACCCATCCAGAATGGGCCTTGCAGGAAAATGGAAGCCATGGGGAGTTTTGAACAAGAAAGTGAGGGTTTGAATGCCATTTGGAAAGAGTTAGTCTGGAGGCCAAAGACTGAAGAAGCAATGCCAGTTCTTTTCCTAAAGTAGCCCAGGTATGGGGTGGCAGTGGCTGAACAAGGGTGGCAGACTGACTGTGCAGATAGGGGAATCTGAACGGTCTTTTGAAGGAAGAAACAACAGACTGGATATTAGGGAGGACTCCAAGATAGCACAGCAGAAAGGGCATGGAGCCTAGAGTCGGGAACTTGGGGTTCTAGGTCTGGCTTTCCAGAGCTGTGGCCTTGAGCCAAATCAGTTCCCTCCTCTTGGCATCAGTTTCTTCTGAAGTGAGGAGCTGGACTGAAGAGATCTCAGGCTGTCTATTCCAGCACTCATGTTCTTTATGCTCGAGTCCCTTCCAGCTCAGCCTCTGCTCTTAGCCCTCGGACAGTGCGACCGCCAGGCAGGAGGTGCTCAGGAGCAGCAGGGGCTGAGCTGGCTACACCCTGGGGCGCCACTCCCAGGCACTCACCCTGTCTGTCTCTGCTCGTTTCTCATCCAGTGAACAAGCAGCTTGCCGACAAGGAGCGCGTCGCAGCAGCTTTGGAGAATTCGCATTTACTGGAAGTTGTAAACCAGTGTCTGTCAGCTCGTTCCCAGCTCGACTAGGAGAGGAGCCACCTCCTGAGGATCCTGCCACTTCCACCTGTCCATCGGTGTCCTGTCTGCCTTCCCACCCACCCACCCCCCGTTTGTCACTCACACCCCATTGTGTTTCTGAGGAAAACTATGCCCACTGCGGCCGCTTGGCAAGCAGCTGTCTAGGTGAACACGAAGGGGTGCAAGGAAATGACTTGTGCCACCGAAAAGGACATTGGAAATACTTTAATAAACCCTTAACTTATACTTCACTGTTACAAAAAGTTTCCAAGCCTGTGTTTTCAGAGGCGTTCTCAAGGTCAGGCCAGGTCCCTTCTGAACCCCTTGTCCCTCTGTCTCCCAGCAGAAGCATAGCTGGAGAGGGAGCAGCAGGGAGGGCCGGGCCTGCCATCAGACAGTCTACGATGTCTGCAGCATTGGGCCTGGAGGCGGAGCAGCCTCAGGAGGACATGGAAGAGTCATGGGGATGGGGAGAGTGATAAACGAAAGGCTCACTACAGTGGGCCGATGGCAGAATTGAGACGTGGGTCCTTGGAGCTCTGCTTCTAGGTAGAGAGCCGTTCTTTATGCCCGTAGCCCCTGGCCTGGTGGGCACAGGGGCTGATATAGCAGGGATCCCTGGCCTGGGGTGACACCAATCACTCAGCTCTGTCTATCTGGCTTCCCTCTTCATATGCGGGGATTGGAAGAAATGATCGTTGAGGATCCTTTCCAGATCACTTTCAACTCAGACGTGTTGTCCTAGCATTCTCTGAATCAGTGTAGCAAAATGGAGAGAGAGCCAGCCTTAAGAATCTAGAAGACTTGGGTTCAGGTCCTAATGCCTACACTGGCTGTAACCCTGGGTAAGTCAGTAGTCAATAAGCAGCACCTACTATGTGCCAGGCAGGGCTAAGCACTGTGAATACAAAGATGAAAGAAGTCCCTACCCTCACAGAGCTTACAATCTATTTAGGGCAGGTGGGGGGTGGGGCAGGCATGAGGGCATGGAGGAGAAATCAAGTCCAAAATAAGGGCAGCCTGGTGGAAGGTGAATAGATAGCTGTCCTGTGCCCCCTCCTAAAATGGAGGCTGAGGAATTCATGGTTTCACCCTCCATAGAGGAGCACAAGCGTGTCCTAGACTGAACCACAAGGCAGGCATCAAGCTCCTTAGGAAGTGGGCACAAGTCTGGTCTAGAATTGAAAGAAATCCCTCCCAGCACCGATGTCCTGTGTCCTGTATTCAAGCAGCCCCTTTCTCTCTACTGATCTGGGGTCCTGAGAAGACAAAGTGCTTGATAAAAGTTCATAATCCAGCTGATGTTTACACATGGAATAGAATAGATAGTAAAGAACAGCGTCTGATTTCCAAGATGTGTACCATGGCTGGCAGTACCTGATATACAGGGCAGTGTGGCATGGTAGATAGAGCCCTGGCCTTGGTATTAGGAAGCCAGGTTCAAGTCCTGCTTGACATGTCCTGGCTGTGTGACCTCACGCAAATCTCTTAACCTGTCTGTGCCCCAGGCCTGGACTATCTAAGACAAAAGGTTACCCATGAACAGCACATGTGCATTGAGGAGCGTGTTGCGGCACACTCCATTTGGGGCTGACTTCGATAACAGAAATCAATGACATGATCTCATGCCCGGGGAATTTGTAGTGTAGTGGGAAAGTAGAGAACGTGTACAGCAGTGCTGTCAAAAATAGAAATGGGCAGGGCAGCAAACCCCACAAAGTAGCATGTTTTATTGTGTTTTTATTGATTTTGTTAAATGTTTCCTAATAGAGTTTTAATCCAGTTCCAGCCCCACTTGGAAGTGTTGTGGGCCCCATGTTTGACATCCCCAATATACAGATAAATGTAATGTAACATAAAGTATAAAGTAAAGGACAAAGAATAGGAAAGACAAAATCTGAAATCAGGTCTGAGGAAAGGTATGTCATCTCCAGCAGGGAGGATTGGAAGGTTTCCTGGAACAGTTGGCTTTTGAATGGGGCCTTGAATTGGATGCCACAGATGGCCATGGGGGCTGGGCAATAGGAGCGTTCCAAGAAAAGGGGGTGGTGGTGGGGTGGAAGCAAGAAAATATCGCACGTGGCCAGAATGGGGCAGCTGCATGACCTTTGGCAAGTCATGTCACATCTCTAAGCCTCAGTTTCTCATTCCACAAAATGGGGTTGGACTAGATTATCTTTAAGATTCTTGGGGGCGGCTAGGTGGCACAGTGGATAGAGCACCAGCCCTGAAGTCAGGAGGACCTGGGTTCAAATCCGACCTCAGACCAAACACTTGACACTTACTAGCTGTGTGACCCTGGGGAAGTCACTTAACCCCAATTGCCTAAAAAAAAAAAAAGATTCTTTCCAATTCTAAAATTCCACAATTCTATGTAGTGTGACATAAGACCAAGAAAGTGTCTGTCACCAAATTGAAGTTCTCTGGGAAGTCACCAGTTATACTTCCTTTATAACTGTGAGCAAATCCTTTAAACTCTTTGATCCTCGGTTTCATTATATGTTAACTAAGGAAGGAAGAAAACAAGCATTTATTAAGAATTTGTTAGGTGACATGGTGGAGAGTGTTGGGCCTAGAGTCAGGAAGACCTGAGTTCAAATCCAGCCTCAGACACTTAACTAGCAGTGTGACCCTGGGCAAGTCACTTCATCTTGTTTGCCTCAGTTTCCTCATCGGTAAAATGAGTTCCAGAAGGGCATAGCAAACTACTCCAGTATCTCTGCTAAGAAAGCCCCAGATGGGATCACGAAGAATCAGCTAAGAAACAACTGAACAGCGACATGTGCTAGGCACTGTGCCAAGACTGGGGATACAAATACAACCAAAAAAAAAATTACAGTCCCTGCCCTCAAGGGGCTTACATTCAAATGAAGAAAGACAACATGACAGGGACCTGAAACCAGGGAAGGGTGAGGTGAGCAGATCTGGCCCAGGGGCACGATTCTGAAGTCCAGAAAGTGGGGAAGAGGGCCAGGTAGTAAATGAAGGCAGGCTGGCCTGGATCCTTCACTAAATGGAGGCTCCAGAAGGAACTAACCAGTGGGAAAATGAGGGGTAGGGGTGTTGTGGAGCAGTATTCCGAGGTGAGCAAGCCAGGGGGGTGGTAGAGTGGTCTAAGGCCAGAAGGCATGGGAAAGGATGAGAAAGGAATTGAAGCATGATTTGAATGGGGATGACAGTCCTTGTACCACCTGCCTCAAATGAGGGGTGTCATGAAGGAAAGCACTTTGTAAACCTTAAAGGAATGTCTGAGGAATGTGTGTGTGTCTGGGAGCTGTTACTATTATTATTACTACATTCTGTCTCATTGCTCAACTACATTTGCTGCATTACATTCATCATATGCTATTTTAACTCCTTGACTTAATTAGGGTGGGTCCCCAAAGATGCTACAAATTTATAATTTAGAATCACATATTTAAACTCTTTTCTTAGTATGAGACAGTGTAGTGCTTTAAGATTTGCAAAAGTTACACATTTACAATTATACATATTCTCATCTGATCTTTATCACCACCCCCTGAGTTAAGTGCTGGAGATACTTGGTGGTGTTCAGTCATTTCAGTCACGTCTGACTCTTCTGACCCCATTTGGGGTTTTCTTAGCAAAGATACTGGAGTGATTTGCCATTTCCGTCTCCAGCTCATTTTATGGATGATAAACTGAGGCAAACAGGGTTAAGTGACCTGCCTGGGCTCACATAGCTAGTAAATGTCTGAGGCTGGATTTGAACTTGGGTCTATCCACTGCACCACCTCGCTGCCCAGTGCAGATATTAGTGTACCCGTTTAATGGCTGAAGAACTAAGACTTGTGTAAGTACCTGAGGTGGGATTCAAATTCAGATCTTCCTGAATCCAAGTCCATTGCTCGCTCTACCAGGCTGCTCTCCGTGGGTGCAAGTGTGCCTAGACAACAACTCATGTGTGAAACATCTGGTGTATTCAGTGAGCTGCAAACTCAAGGTGAGTCAACAGTGTGATATGGAGGCCCAGAAAGGCTCTGTGATCTCAGGCCGTGTTAATGCAGGAATATTCCAGAATGAGAGAGATATGAGTCATCCAATCATACATAGTTTCAGCACTGGAAGAGACCTTAGAAATAATCTAGTCTAACCCCCTCTTTTTACAAAAGAAGAAACTGAGGACTAGTGGAAGTAAGTAATCATGGTCACACAGCTGGTACGCCCTCTGAGTCCACCTCTGATCTTTCCGCCCAGCCACACTGAGGCCCCTCTGTGATTCTACCAGGGCCAGACCACAGCTGGAGGGAAACCTTGTTCAGTTCTGGAAGCTCTTTTTCAAGAGAACAATGAAGAAACTGGAGCATGTCCATAGGACAGTGGCAAGGACAGAGAGGAGTTTGGAAAGAGAAATAATTAAAGGAACTGGGGAGGTTTATCCTAGAGAACATAAGACTTAGGGAGGGTATGAATTTGAAGGATTTGGAGGGCTCTGGGGGAAGGCCTTGTTCTTCTTGACCCCAGAGAGCGAGGGCAGATGTCAGCTAATGAATCAATCAACATTTATTTAGCACCTGCTACGGGCCAGACACTGTGCTAACCACAGTGAAGAAGCAAAAGGCAATCCTTGAGAGCAAGATCCTCGCAGTCTAAGCAGGAAGATGACATGCAAACAAATAACACAGAGCAAGCTGTATACAGGATAAAGTGTTGTGGGTTGTTTCAGTCGTGTCTGACCCTTCGGCTCCTTTTGGGGCTTTCTTGGTAGAGATACTAGAGTGGTCTGTCATTTCCTTCTCCAGCTCATTTTACAGATGAGGAAATGGGAGCAGAGTTGAGTGACTTGTCCAGAGTCACACAGCTAGCAATTGTCATTCCATATTGTTCTCTTTCACAAACCCTCCCTTCTACCCAGACTGACCTGTTTGCAGTTCTTTAAACCTGGCATTCAATCTCCTGCCTTTATGCCTTTGCAGACTGTCCCTGAAGCCTGGAATACACCCCTTGTACCCATTCCCAGTCTCCTCTTTAGAATTCCTAGCTTCCGTTAAGTCTCAGCTCATGGACCACCTCCTATGTGAAGCCTTCCTGGGGCCTCCTAATTATTAGTACTCTATATCTCTGTATCTCCTCAAATGATCACATACATATTTATTGTGGAATGTGGATAGGAAGCTTACTTGGGTGGCTTGGGTGGAGAACAGATTGGAGAAGGAAAAGCCTAGAAGTGGTGGGTGACCAATCAGAAGATGAGAGGTGAAAAGGGTGTAGAGACATGAAGGAAGATGCTGTTTGGAACCAGAGAAAGATATGATGTGTGTGTGTGTGCGTGTGTGTGTGTGTGTGTGTGTGTGTGTGTGTGTGTACATACACAGATACATATATATATATATATATTTGTGTCTAATGGTAGCCACCTAGGGGAGTGAAAGTTACACAATAACTTTGTTGTATATTTAAAAGAAATAGCAGGGGGTGGCTAGATGGCGCAGTGGATAGAGCAATGGCCCTGGATTCAGGAGGACCTGAGTTCAAATGCAGCCTCAGACACATAACACTTACTAGCTGTGTGACCCTGGGCAAGTCACTTAACCCGCATTGCCCAACTCCTCCCAAAAAAAGAAATAACAATGCTATCTTGAGGAGGGAGGCAGGGAAAGAGGGATGGATAAAAACTGGAACTCAAACTCTTATAAAAAATGAATATTTAAAAATAATCTCTACTTATCTTTACATTTACAAAACTTACATCTTTACATGGAAAAAATGAAATACTATTTACAAAAAAAAGAGGAATAGCGAGTTGTACATAATAAATCAGCAATTTCAGGTGCATCCTCTTTTTTTCTATTCCACTTCATTATGGAAATATTTGTTTTATTTCTTAAGTTCAGAATTGAAAAAATGATAAAAAAATTACATTAATTTTTTTTAAAAAGGGGGTAGAGAAAAGCGTCATCCCTCCTACTCAGTAAAGTCTAGTGGCTTCCTGTCACCTCCAGGATCAAATAGAAAATCCTCTGGCATTCAAAGCCTTTCATGATCTAGCACCCCATTCTCACTCCCCACCCGCCCCTTGCCCCAGACGCACACACCTTTCGAATCTTCTTATACCTTCCTCCTCTCCATATGCAATCCAATGACCTTGGTCTCCTGGCTATTCTTCCAACAAGACACTCCATCTCTCACCTTCAGACCGTTTCTCTGGCTGTACCCAAGGCTGGAATGGTCTCCCTCCTCACCTCTGCCTCCTGGCTTCTCTCCTTCCTTCAAGTCCCAACTAAAATCCTACCTCCTGTAGGAAACCTTTCCCAATCCCTCTTAATTTTAGTGCCTTCCCTCTGTTAATTATTTGCATTTTTCCTGTATGTAGTTTGTTTGCTTACTGTCTCCCCTAATCATAATCATTAGATTATGAGCTACTTTAGGGCAGGGCCAATCTTTTGCCGTTTTTTATACCACACACACACACACACACACACACACACACAACACACACACACACACACGAGCGCTCACAATTAGCATCGTGTCCAACACATAGTAAGCACTTAACAAATGCTTATTGACTGACTGAATAGCGGACAGATTTAAATTATCTTATGAAGGTAGAATTGACAAGATTGTCTTGGGCGTAAGGACAAAGGACAGAGAAGAGTTGAGAATTCCAAATTTAGGAGCTGAATAATGAGAAGAATGGTGGTGTCCCCAAAAGAAACAGAGAAATTTCATTGAGGGGTAGAATTTAGGGGAGGAAATTAGTTCTGTTTTGGACATGCTGAATTTGAGATGCTTTTGAATATCCAGTTGGAAATATCCAACAGGCAGTTGCTGATTTGAGACTGAATCTCAGGAGAAAGACTAAGGCTGGAACTCTAAATTTGAGAGACATCTCTGTAGAGATGCTAGTTAAATCCATGGTGATGAGATCACCAAGATGAGATCACAAAGAGAAAAGAATGGGTACCACTCTATGCAAAGAAAGGACCTGTACATATAAACAAGAGCATCTTTTGTTGTAGCCAAGAATTAGAAACAAAATAGGTACCCATCAATAGAGGAATGACTGAACAAATTGTGGTGCATGAATATAATTGGAATATTTCACCACAAGGAATGATGAATATGATGGTTTCAGAGCAACCTTGGAAGACTTATTTGAACTGATACAGAATGACACGAGCAGAACAGAACCAGAAGAACAATTTATACAATGACCACAATAATGTAAAAGAAAACAACTTTAGAAGACCTTCAGAGCTCTGATCAATTCAATGGCTAATCAGGACTTAAAAAGATGAAACAGACTTTCTACCTCTTGGCTGCTAAGCGATAGACAAGAAGTGTGGGAAGAGACATACATTTACAGACATAGTGTGTTAATTTGAGATGCCGATGGAACATCAATAGTATAGCAAGTATAGATGCTTGACTATACTTACTGTTTACAAAAAAGGACTTCTGTGGGGGAGCAGGAGTTGGTGGATAATTGGAGTGATGCCAAGGAAAAAAAGAAAGAAAGGATGGAAGAAAGGAGAAAAAGAAGGAAGGAAAAGAAAGAATGAAAGGAAGGAGGGAGGAAAGGAAGGAAGGAAGGGGGAAAAATGAAGGAGGGAGAGAAGAAAAAGAAAGGAAGGGAAGGAAAGAAAAAGAGGAAAAAGAAGGCAGTAAGGAAGAAAAAAGAAGGAAAGAAAGGAAGGAGAGAGGGAAGGAAGAGATGGAGGGAGGGAGGAAAAAAGGAAAGAAGGGAAAAGAAGGAAGGAAGGAAAAAAGGAAGAAGGGAAGGAAGAAAAACAAAGAAAGAAGAAAGGAGGTACAGCTAGGTAGTGAAGTGGATAAAGCACTGGCCCTGGAGTCAGGAGGACCTGAGTTCAAATTCAACTTCACACTTGACACTTACTAGCTTTGTGACCCTGGGCAAGTCACTTACCCCCCATTGCCGAAAGAAAGAAAGAAAGAAAGAAAGAAAGAAAGAAAGAAAGAAAGAAAGAAAGAAAGAAAGAAAGGAAAGAAGGAAGGAAGGAAGGAAGGAAGGAAGGAAGGAAGGAAGGAAGGAAGGAAAGAAGGAAGGAAGGAAGGAAGGAAGGAAGGAAGGAAGAAAAGAAGGAAGGAAGGAAGGAAGAAAAGAAGGAAGGAGGCAAGTAAGGAAGAGAAATAAAGAAGGAAAGAAGACTTAAAATATACCTGAGAGTAGAAGAAAGTTCAGAAGGAGACACAAACAGGACAGGGAAGTTTTGTTATCATTGTACAAATTTGATAGATACTTTTCATGAAGCTATGTAGCACAAATTCCATTTCATATATAATCTTTTCTCTTCTTTGTTTATTGTAATGTTCACGTTGTTAATATTTGTTAAATTCATAATTTTTAAAAAATTAAGGAGAGAGAGAAGAGAGTCCAGCATAGACAGGTCAGGGATGGGAGTGGAGAGACGGAAGATGGGGAGAAGAGGATGTACGTTGTGCCTCACCAAAGCGACCTCAAAAGCAGTGATCAGACAAGGGAAGAGAACCAGCAGAGACCATGGGAAAAGAGAAAATTCATGTGAAGAAGGCGAGTTAACAGTGTCCAGTGCAACAGGTCTAGAAAGATGAGAACTAAAAAACGTCCATCCAATGTATCATAGAGATTCCTATTCCAATTCAAGCCTCTGGGTGTCCTCTGGGGTCCTTTGCAACCTCTGTGATTGTGATTCTCTGATAGTTTACAGGCCAGCAGGTGGCGATAGAGATTTGAAAGACATAAGGCTCCCTCCTCCCACCCCCACTCCCAGCTCCCAGGAATATATAGAAAAACCACTGATTGCCCAGGGAACAAGTTGTAACTCTTTCTTTAGGGAACTCCTTACCCCCAAGGGAGTGTTCCCCTGCTTCCCTAGCAGGGCCGCTCTTCAGCCATCCCAAACAGAAGGTCTCATGTCAGAGCACTCCAGGGAAGAAGATGCCAACAACCCACCGCAATTACACATTCCAGGGTTTTTCCCTGTTAGGAACCCAAGTTTCCAGACCCCAGATTCAACGCTTTTCACTATACCATGAAATCCGAGGAGAGGGAAGGCCGTGGCAGACAGCTCCCCAAGGAGCTGTGTGGACTCAGTTGGTTTGAACAATACATCGGTAGGGGTGAATGGGACATTAGAACATAGAATATTAGCACTAGAAGATCCCTTAGAACATGGGACATTAAAACATAGACTGTTTGAATTGAAAGGGTCCTTAGAGATTGTCTAGTCCAACCCTAAAAGGGAAACAGGCCAGAGGAGATAATGCGTGGGTGTGAGCATTTGGGAACAATTAGCCCTTAGAGGCTACTTGGGGGCTACCTGGGTGCCAACTGGAAATACTGTGACCACCACCCAACTCTCTGAACATCCATTTTAATGTAACTATTTCTGGGGCCCCACTAATAGGAAAGTCCTGCCAATAGCCCTGGCAAAAAATCCCGATTTCCAAAACTAAGAAAGAGAAACTTTTTGTGTTATAAAAAGGTCCTGTACAAAAGGAGCATTTATAGCAATTCTTCTACACATACACACACACACACACACACACACACACACACACACACACACACACACCCTCCCTAGTTAAATCTACTTTTTTTTTCCAAGTCCCACTACTTCCAGAAAATCATCTATGACCCCTCTAGCCCACAAAGACCTCACAACATTAACTTCAATTTAGTTCCTTCTATTGTATCCATGAGCAGCTGGGCGGCACAGTAGATAGGCCTGGAATCAGGAAGACCTGAGTTCAAATCTGTCCTCAAACCCTGTTGGCCTCAGTTTCTTTATCTGTAAAATGAGCTGGAGAAGGAAATGGTAAACCACTGCAGGGCCTTTGCCAAGAAAACCCCAAATGGGGTCACAAAGAGTCAGACATGACTGAAATGACGGAACAAAAACAACATTAAGTCAATCTTTCATAGGGTATCAGAGCTCAAAAGGACCTTAGAACATAGACTGTTACAAATAGCTGGAAGGGATTTTAGAAGTCCTCTTGTGTAGTGGAAGGGAGCACTGGATTTGGAGCCAAAGACCTTGGGTTCAAATCCTGGTTCTATCATTTGAATTGCTGCATGACTTTGGGTTAGTCATTTCCCTTCCCGAGGTGCCTTCCAGCGCTAAGTCTATGATCCTATGAATGGCTAAACAGATTATGGCACCTGAATGTGTGTAATAGAATAGTACTGAGCAGTAAGAAATGACAGCTATGAAGAAGTCAGAGAAGCATAGTAAGCCTTCCATGAACTGATACAGAGTGAAATAAGCAGAACCTAGAAAAAATATATATATATGTATGTATGTGTGTGTGTATACACATACACATACACGTACACTACAGATATAACATCACCGTAACAATTGAAATAGAGGCAGCTAGATAGCACAGTGGATAGAGAACTGAACTAGAGTCGAGAAGTTCACCTCCTGCCTGAGACATACAGCCGTGGCCAAGTCACTTAACTGCTCTTTTCCTGCTCTGTAAAATGGAGGTAACGCAACACCTGCCTCCCAGAGTTGATGTAAGGATCACATGAGATCTTTGTAATGTGCTTTGCAGACCTTAAAGCACCATAAAATTGCTAGCTCTTTAATTATTAAACGAGGAAAATGCCAAAGTGAATGTTACATAATTATAGTGACCAAGTTTAGCCTCACTGGGGAAGCGTCAAAGAGACATGCTTCCTTCCCCTCTCAGCAAAGGTGGAAAACGATGAGTGTGAAATAGCCAGCCTGCTGCCAGATTCATATGATGTACTGATTGGTTTCCCTGAACTTCCTTTTCCTCTTTTTTATTCTTCATAATAAGGGATGGCTCACTGGGGAGAGGAGAGGAGATGGATATATTTTTATGAATATGAAGATAACATAAATGTAAGCAAACTATATAAATATGATATAAATATAAGCAAACTATATAAAAAAATTTTAAGGGGAATTGTTTTGTAAACTGATATAAATGGAAGCATTAATTATTATCTGGCCTACCCCCCCCCACTTTATAGATAAGGAAGCAGGTTCAGACTGGGGGTACGCCCAGGCCCATGCTTCTGGTAAGTGGTAGAGCTGGAACGAGGAGCCAGGTGTCCAGATTCCTAGGCTGTTGTTTCCATTTCATGAGCTTGCCTCCTTTTACTCCAGACAAACGCAGGGCAGCCAAGGGTTGAATCCATTAGGATGCTTAGACTGTCACACTCACAAGGGCCTGACTCATTCTGAGAAAGTCTGTGTCATCATCTGGCCCTAAGACACCTGGCCTTGCACACCCCTCCTTGCCAGGCCTAGTCACATATCACTGATCTCTCCCATCTCCCTTCTCCATCAATAGTTTTTATTCTCTTCCTAGGGTCTACTTTTACCAGACACTTACTAGCTGTGTGACCTTGGGCAAGTCATTTAATCCCATTGCCTTGAACAAACAAACAAAAAAACAGAACATAAAATGTGGTTATTGGAAGCAGCCTTAGATCATAGATTATTAGAGCTGGAGAAAGGAACCTTAGAGATTACTTAGTGATGGGGGAGGGCCCTGAGGCCCCGAGCCTACATGTTAGCTCTCTAGGTCCTCAAGTGAGGCAAAAAAAAATAATGAATGTTTTGGGAAGTTTGGATTCAGTCAACAGGCCACACTTGAGGACCTAGAGGGCCACATGGGGCCTCGAGGCCGCAGGTTCCCCACCTGTTCCTAGTCCAACGTCTCTATTTTATAAAGGAAGAAAATGAGTCCCAGAGAGGGGAAGGGCCTTTCCTAAGGACACACAGCGGCATTATTGAATTTCCAAATCTCTGGTTCTCTGACCCCCCATCCAGGGCTTTTTCTGCTGTGAAGAAAAGGGTTTAGAGGGTCTCGGGAACTGATGACAGCAGTGGATGCCTGGACCCTGAGTAGCCTGTGTGGACATGGTTCCCTTGGTAGTGACAGAAACAAACCTGAGGTCAAAGGCTAATAATATCATAGACAGAAACCCGAGTTAGGGCTTTTCCCTGACACGTTGGCTAGGCCTGACATGACCCACCCCCCCCCCCCGGGGAAAGCTCCAAGGGATGAAGAGGCCAGGTGCCACCAGCTGCCCCAGCCTCTCAGCCCCAGAGACTCAGAAGATATTTCCAGACTCCAGATGCCCTAGGGTGGGAAGGGGGTGGTGAGTAGTTGTGGGGGGAGGGGGAGAACTGGAGATGATGTTGCCAAGGACGCTTGATTTTTGTTTGCCCTGCCTGGGGCGTCAGCCTCTGCAACCTGGCCCAGCTCTTGGATTCCTAGGGCCTTGTGACAAGCCCTGAGCTTCCAGAAATGAGCTTCCCGGGGTTAGGAAGGCCCCTCCCATCCCAGACCCCTCACTGTGCACCTCCTCCCTTCTTCCTTTGCCCTTGGAGGGGTCCAGAGACCCCAAACTGCATTTCTCACCTCCTACCCTCTACCAAATCCCACTCAAGCCAATAAGACTGAAAGACCCCAGGGCACCCAGCTTGAATTGAGCCCAATCTGCCTAGACCCTCTGCAGAATCATCATGGTCCTGTCCATGTAAAAAAGGGGATTTGGCCTAGGGGGAGAGGATGCAGCTCAGAGCTTGAATGTTTGCCATCCCCCCAAGAGTCTTCAGGTATTCAAGGCTACCAGGGGATATAGTAGCTATAAGTGCTAGACCAGGAGTCATCAAGGGCTGAATTCTTCCTCAGTCACTTATCAGCTACATAATCCAGAGCAAGTGATTTATATGTTCACCCTCAGTTTCCTCATCTATAAAATGGGAATAATAATAGCACCTACTTCACAGGAGTGTTATGAGGACCAAATGAGGTAATACATCTAAAGAGCTTTGCAAAGCTGAAAGCACAATACAAATGCTAACCGCTACTATTATTTTCTGAGGGGCTTTCATGTGGAAGAGGGAGGAGGAGTGTTCTTTTTAGCCTCAGAGGACAGAACAGTGGGTAGGAGTTATAAAGCAGCAAAAAAAGTTGGGGGAGGGTTGTTGATGTCAGGAGAAACCCCAACAAAAGAGCTGTTCAAAAGCAAACTGGGATGCCTAAGAAGGGAATGGGTTCCCCCTCCAATGGCAGTCATCAGACAGACCTGATGACTCTTTGATGGATATGGTACAGTAGGGAATTTCTTCTGGGTATAGGATGAACTCGGTGGCCATTGAAGTAAATCCCTAATCACCTGTGAGGGAGCACAAGCCCATAGGAGGATTCCAGAGACCTGGGTCTAGGCCGACCTCTGACACAGACTTGACCTTGCTCAAGAGGCCTTCTCTACCCCAAATCTTATTTGTGAAAGTCCTTCCCAGCTCTGACATTCTATGAGCCTCCCTATGAGTAGGCACACAGGTTCTGGCAGTCTGGGAAACAAAAGAAGCCCCTGAGGTGTGTATATGTGGGGGTGGGAGGAGGTGACTGATTCAGAGAGGGTGGAGAGCTGACTCGGGTTGCCAAGGAAACAGATGAAGGACAGCCCCCCATTGTGTCTTCCACCGTTGTCAGGACAACCCGGTGGGGACCTAACCCACGTGAGGCTTAGTGGAGGCCAAATTGAATGGAAATAATAAAAGTGGATGATGTCACCAATGACTACTTAAGGACAACCTCCAAGTAACACTACCGTCAAACCGGTCCCCCCCATCCCAACCTCCCCCACCCCCAATTAATCATAAATCAGCCTTCCCATGTACTTTACAATGTGCATTGTCTTGTCTACTGTTATCTCAAAGGATACTCACAGCCCCAGGAAGGAGGCAGGGAGGGCAGTATTATTCTTCCCACCCTATAGATAAAGAAACCAAGGTTGGAAAAGGGCTCTCTGACTTAGAAGTGTAGAACATTCAATTCAATTCAAGCACCAGGCACCTGCACTGGGACTTGAGAGATATAAAGACAGAAACAAAACAAAACCAATCACAAGAATCCCAGCCCTCAGGAAATTTACGGTCTAAGTAGGAGAATTAAGACACATAATCAGCCTGGTGGGATTGTGAAGGACTTTAGCTGAAAACAGAAAAGTCTGTATTTCATCCTAGAGGCAATAGGGTTCCATCCATTGATGCTTTCTGAGTGACATGGTGGATCTGTGCTGTAAAAGTATCTGTTAGAGGGGATGTGATTCACCAGAATGGAGTGGAGAAAGAGAGTCTAGGTGCACCGGCCTGGAAGAATCCTTAGAGATTATCTAGCCCCTGCTCCTTGCTTTACAGACTAGAGAAGGGAAGCCAATAGCCCAAGATCAGGAGGCTAAAAAGCAGTGAGCCAACTCAAACCTGGGTCTCCTGACCCCCGGAACAGGACTGCTTCTACCACACTCACTAAGGTGTCAATAAGTACATGATTACTCAACTATTCTAAGCCTCAGTTTTCCTTTCTGTAAAACGAAGGTGCAGCTAGGTGGCACAGTGGATAGAGTGCCAGGCCTTGAGTCAGAAAGACCAGAGTTCAGATTTGACCTCAGACACTTACTAGCTGTGTGACCCTTGGCAATTCACTTAACCTCTGTTAGCCTCAGTTTCCTCATCTGTAAAATGAGCTAGAGAAGGAAATGGTAAACCACTCCAGTATCTTTGCCAAGAAATTGGGTCACAGAGAGTTGGACATGACTGAAAAATGACTGAACAACAACAAAAATGAAGGTGTTGATGTCCAAGGTCTCTATGGTTCTAAAAGTCCTTGTTCTAAGCTTCCTTCCAGCTCTGACATTCTGTGTTTGGAGGTCTTCCCCACCTCACATATTCCATATTTTAAGTTTTCTTTCATCTCCATGTTCTACAGTCTCTTCCAGCTTTTAATATGCTGTGTTTTAAAGTCCCTTCAAGCTCTAATATTCTGTGTTCTAAGATCCCTTGCAATGTCAATTGAATTCCATTCAATTTAATTCAACATACATAGCATCTACTATGTGCAAGACATTGTATTCAGAACATTCTGTGTTCTAAAGCCCTACCACTTCCAGCATTCCCAGGTTAGGGCCTTAAGACAGCCTGAGGTTTCTACCCCTTTTAGCCTCATCTATCCCCAATTTCAATTCAGTTTGAAACTGTTCAACCTATTTCTATTAAACTCCCTACTGAGTGCTAAGTTGTGTCTCTAGTGTTGTGGTAACTCAGGGCAACCTTGGATAAATCACTATCTGCTTCTATGTCAGACACCTTGGAATGCCCCCAAAATTCTCATCTTTGTTTGATGGTTTGTTTTCAGTAGAATGAGCATGAGATTCAGGGCCAGAGGAACTAGATATAAATCCCAACTCTGACACTTATTGTATGTGACTTTGAATAAGTCACTTCACTTTTTTTTTAATTTTTTTTTGATCATAAAAATGGCCAGGCTAGATGACAGCTGAACTCCCTTCCCATTCTAAATACAGGAGCTTATTTTGGTCCAAAGCACCACTATCCTTCCAATCACCTAGGTTCACAACCTCAATACTATCCTAGATTTTCTCTCTCTTATGCCGTATATCCAACCAGTTGCTTAATCTTGTTTCTTACCTCCACAAAATCTCTATTTGTCTCTTTCTCTGTCTCACAAGGCCATCCCCCAAGTTCGGGCCTTATTACATCTCACCCGGACTGTCACAATACCTTCCTAACTGATCTCCTTGTTTTCATTATATATGCCCTCTCCAATCCACCCTCCACATCAAATAAATTCCAGCTGCTCCCTATTGCCTTTGGAACCAAATATAAACTCCTCTGTTTGGCATTTAAAGGCCTTTATATCCTGACCCCAAACTACCTTCCCAACCTTTTTATATTACTCCCCTTCCTGCATTCTATGGTCCAGTCAAATTGGTCTTCTTGCTATTTCTTACACATAACCCTTCCTCTCCTGTCTTCATGCCTTTTTATTAGCTGTCTTCTAAGCCTGGAATGCCCTCCTTCCTCACCTCTGACTCTGAGAATCCCTAGCTTCTTTCAAGGCTCAGCCTGAGGCTGCAGGTTCCCCACCCCTGTACTATACCTATCTATACATATGAGTGTATGGATAAATGGATGGATAGATGGATAGATGGATGGATGGACAGAGAGAGAGAGAGATAAGGAGATAGAGAGATAGAGATAGATATAGACATAGACATAGATATAGATATGGATATAGATATAGACGTAGACGTAGACGTAGACGTAGACGTAGACGTAGACATAGACATAGACATAGACATAGACATAGACATAGATATAGATATAGATATAGATATAGATATAGATATAGATATAGATATAGATATAGATATAGATATAGATATAGATATAGATATAGATATTCACTCATGTACACGTCTCATCCCCTTCCATCCCTGAGAGTGTATCCCCATTGCCCAGCACTTTAAGAAAAAGGACAAAAATGAACCTGTGATTTCATGGGTATAGGGAGCTCCCAGGGAGGGAATTCCCTCTCCTAAGGTGGACCCAACCTTAAAGAGTTGCCTGGGGCCCTGAGACTTTAAGCGTCTTGTCTGTGTATGTCAGTGGTGGGACTTGAATCCAATACTTCCTGACTCCCAGGCAGGTTCTCTCTCCACTATCCCACACTGTGTGGCATATAGTAGTCACTTTAATAAATAATTGTTGATTGGTTGATCAATGTATTCTATGATCCTATTCCAGGTAAATGGAATAGGAAGTGATTTTCAAATCTTTATCTGTGAATATTTCCCCAAGCTCTCCCCTTTTTCCTACCAGCTCCCAGGATAGGAGACCGGGATCCCAAATACAGATCTTTTCTCTTAGGAGAAAGAAAGAGAAGGAAAGAAGCCAGGCTAGACTCTGGGGCCAGTAAACAATGCAACATGAACCCCAGTTGGCTGGCCATGGGGTCAGGGCCCACCTGGTCCAATGTCTAGGCCAGATTTACCAAAATGTCCCCATGAGCTCAGCATCCAGGAAGCTTGGGGAAGGCCAGCTGGACCCCCAGGACAGAGGTGGGGGAAGGGTGAGGAGGACAGGAGAGGATATTTTTAGCCCAGTTGCCTGTATTGGCTATCTCTGGGCAGAGGCCCAGAAAACTGAGCAGGGGAAGAGGAAAGAGAGGGTGGGGGCGGCTGACCAGAAATACAAAGGCACATGTTCAAATCCCAGCTCTGAGCCTTGTGTGACTTGGAACAAAGCATTTCACTTTTCTTCCTTCTCTGTAAAATTAGGAGTTTGGACCAGATATTTGCTAAGGTCCCTTCCAGCTCTAAATCCTATGATCCTATGATATCATAAGTCCCTTTCCCCTCTCTGAGACTGTTTTCTCATCTGTAAAATGGTGACCATAGGATCATAGATTTAATAACAGCTGCACTCTCTACCTCAGAGTTATTATAAGGAGTATATTTTGTAAATAAATTCTTATTACATTGGGGGTCCTGGGAGACTGCTACCAAGGGAGACTCCAATCCCAGATGCTGTAAAATCAGCAGGTTGTGACGATCCCTCTCCTTTCCCTTTCCCTCAAGGCATCAGGGCCATGGCACAGAGAAAACTCAGACCTGTTCTCTCCCAGATTCCTCCTCCCTCACTTCTTCTCCCAACCTTTCTTCTCTGCCCCTTGAAAACTACCCCTTCTTGCTTTCATCATGTCTCTGCAAAGCACCCAAGTGAAAAGGATGGATAAACCAGTCCCTGTAAGGTGTTCATCCTAGGTGATGTATGGGATCACAGAAAGAGCATTGACATGGAGTCAGAAGACCTGGGTTCAAATCCTAGATCTGCCCTTTCCTACCTGTATGACCCTGGGTAAGTCATCTCTAACTAGGTCCTTTCTTATGGGAATTCCAAGATCCCTTCCAACTCTAAACACTACAATTCTATAATGTATTACTTCTTCCAATGAGGAAGGGGTCAATCACAAGGGATTTGATATATGGGGGTGAGGAGACCTTGTACCTTAATTTGTTGTTGTTTAGTCATTTTCAGTTGTGTACGACCCTTTTGGGGTTTTCTTGGCAAAAATTCTGAAGTGTTTTTCCATTTTCTTCTCCAGCTCATTTCACAGATGATGAAACTGAGGCAAACAGGGATAAGTGACTTACCCATTATCACCCAACTAGAAAGTACCTAGATTTGAACTCAGGTCTTCTCCACTCCAGGCCCAGCACTCTATGTACTGTGCCACCCAACTGCCCCTTGTTCCCTAAATCACTCTCCAATTGCCATGCCTGCCCAAACACCCTCTAATGCATTGTTTCTCCGAATCCTCACAATGGGGGCCCTATGCTTACTCAACTCTTATTTTTAAGGTGAGCCTGAGGCCCCACTCCTCATTTTCCACCCCAGGAAATCTCTGGATCATCAGAAGGTAGACATGGGTCAGTTCTTCCATAACATCTATGGCCTGCGTCTCCTCTTCTCTACCCACTGGGTCATCACCATAGTTGAGGACCTTACCATCTCTACCTGGAGGAGACTTGATTTCCCCCCTCCATTCCATTCCCTCCCCACCCCAATCCATCCTCTATATAGGCGCCAAGATGTTCCTCCTAATACAAAACACAGATATGAAAATCTATTCAGAAACTTTTAATGCCTCCCCATTGCCTCCAGGACCCAATGGAAATTCCCACAAACTGGCATTTTAGGCCCTCCACAATCTGAGTTACAACCTAGCCAAGCTCTACTGCTAGATGTTCAACAGGTTCACCATGTTTCCCACCACCATGCAGGTCAGCCCCCATACACTTCATCTCCATCTCCATCTCAGACAATCTTTACTCTTGTTCATGCCTCAGCTGAGGTGCCACCTCCTCTCTGAAGCCCTCTCTGACCTTCAAGTGTCCCCTCTCCCTCCTCAAATGCCCTGGATCAAAGATTTGGAGCTGGAATGGGTCTTAGAGGCCCAACCATTCTCATTTTTACAGGTAAGGAAACTGAGGAACAAGTAGTGAATGGAAGAGGTGAGATTCAGACCCGGAAGTCTAGGTCATTTGACTCCACACATAGCAATTTTTCTTTTTCTTTTTTTTTTCTTTTTTTGGTGAGGCAATTGGAGTGAAGTGACTTACCCAGGGTCACACAGCTAGTAAGTGTCAAGTATCTGAGGTCAGATTTGAACTCAGGTCCTCCTGACTCCAAGGTCAGAGCTCTATCCACTGCTAGCTGTCTCCATACAGTACTTTTTCAATTGGGCCCCTCAGCAGCCCTTAAATAACCATGTATCACACTAATTAAGGTCTATGTTGTATCTTCCACCTTCCTCATATAAGTTCTTTGAGGATGGGGATTCAGGGACTGTTTTGTCTCTCTTATGTCCACAGGATCCAGTCAGTTCAGAGGAGGTGGTTAATAAATGTTTCCTGGCTTGAATGGGAGATATCCTCAGGACCAGGAAAACCTGAGTTCAAATCCTGCTTCTAATACATGCTTTGTAGTCTTAGGTGAGTTCCTTAACCTTTCAGTATCAAAAATCTCCAGTGCTGCCCTAACCCAGTTAAAATGTCATTGGAAAATGCTTGACAAAATAAATAAAAAATACAATAAAACACAGATAATGTTAATTTGTGGTTGTCCAAGTCACTATGCAGTCCTCAGGGATGGCTCTATTTGAGTTTGACAACACTGC
This sequence comes from Phascolarctos cinereus, assembly GCF_003287225.1. NCBI lineage: Eukaryota > Metazoa > Chordata > Mammalia > Diprotodontia > Phascolarctidae > Phascolarctos > Phascolarctos cinereus. The sequence goes on from NW_027555625.1 coordinate 63,422,788, forward strand.
TATTCAAATCCCTAAGACTATGCATTGCAAGAGAAATCGACTGATGATGGGGAGTTCTCTATATCAGTGAAATCACAGATTCAGTCCCTATCCTAAAGGGAATAATCCTTAAAATTACCTTAAATCCCTCCCTAAATCTACACTTCAAAGGCCCTCAGCCCTGGCCCTAGGGGTTTCTTGAAATTGAACCAAGATGGGGGCAGCTAGGTAGCACACAGAGGCTAGAGCACCAGCCCCTGAAATCAGGAGGACTTCAGTTCAAATTATGACCTCAGAGATCTACTAGCCCTTGTGACCCTGGGCAAGTCACTTAATCCTGATTGCCTCCAAGAAAAAGAAGAAAGAGAGGGAGAGAGAGAGAGAGAGGAAAGAGAGAGAGAGAGAGAAAAGAAAGAGAAAGAAGAAAAGAAAAGAAAGAGAAGAAAGAAAGAAGAGAAAGAAAGAAAGAAGAAAGAGAAAAGAAAGAAAGAAGAAGAGAAAGAGAGAGAGGGAAGAAGGAAGGAAGGAAGGAAGAAGGAAGGAAGGAGGAAGGGAAGGAAGGAAGGAAAGGAAGGAAGGAAGGAAGGAAGGAAGAAGAGGAAGGAAGGAAGGAGAGAGGAAGGAAGAAAGAAAGAAAGAAAGAAAGAAAGAAAGAAAGAAAGAAAGAAAGAAAGAAAGAAAGAAAGAAAGAAAGAAAGAAAGAAAGAAAGAAAGAATCTGAACCAAGATCCCACCTGAAATCTCTTCTAGATTAGACAGTTCAAGCCCCTCACTTTTCAGAAAAGAGCACTAAAGCCCAGCAAAGGGAAATGTCTTAGACAAGGCCAAATAGTAATGAAAGAGGCAGGATTCAAACTCATCACCCATGACTCCTCCGCAGAGTTCTTGACTCTTCACCACATTGGCCCTAGAAACCTTGTTGTGTGGATGATTTTCTGGCCTTGGGGAGGACTGGGGCCTGTCGGCAACAGTTCTGTGAGGGTGGGGGCTGGGAGCCCGACGAAGGGGCCAGGACTGTTAGTGGAGTGGCAGGAATCCCTTTTCTCAAAGTCAGCTGGATGCCTCTAGTTCGATGCTCCCCTCTGGCTTCTCTCTACCCACCCCTAGCCTCTACCTGCCCGGCTCTCCAAAGCACTGACCTGCACCCTTGCCCTCGGTCTCCGATCTTTGATAACGGGCTTCCTTCTACAGGAGGTGAAAGGGAGGCAGGAGCCCAAGGATTGGAAGTGATCCCTCCCACTTTGAGTCTCTTATACATAATGCGTGTCCCTCGCGTGCCCCAGCTCCCCGCAGATGTGCCTAAGGGTCCCACGTCCCGACCTGTCCAGGGTTGTAGAAGCTAGCTGCCCCTACCCCCACCCACCTCGGCGCAGCTCCCCAGAGTTAGGAAGGAGTCTTAGAAAACATCAAGTGCACATCCCGACTCGCTCCTTCCCATTTAACAGATGAGGAAACTGAGGCTCAGGGAGTGGCAGTGACACAGCTAGTTAGTGGCATTGCTGGGATTGGAATCCAAGGCCTTGGACTCTGGGGCTCTTCCCTAAAGAGACCTTCACTTCTCAGGCTGGGGAGGGGGGCTGGGGGTTGCTTCTGTCCAGGATTTCCCCTCAGGTCAGGGCTAAGTACAGACACGTCAGTCCCCCCCCCCCAGCCCCCGCCAGCTGCCACCCCCTCCCTCTGGGGGGTTGAGTCTGAGCTGGCAGAGGCTGGGGAAGGGGAGGCCGTGGGGGGGGGGGGAGAAAAGGAGGCTGGAGGGGGAGGAGAAAGGACAGGGGGCGTGTCTGGACTCGCCCTGCCAGAGCCGGGACATAAATAGGCGGTGCTGGGGCTCTCCAGGAGATCAGCCCGAGAAGAGGCGGAGGCAACTGGGCGGGGGGAGTCAGCCGGCTCGGAATCCGAATCTGAGTTCTTGCGTGTCAGTCCCTACGGGAGGTGAGTATCGCGGAGATCCGGGCGTTGCTGAGGAAGGAGGGTAGATTCCCAGAATCCCTATCTTGGCCGCTGGTACCCCAGTGCCAGGGTCCGGTGTAGGACAGAGAGACTTGCTCCATTTGTTGTCTTGGGATCTTCGGGTAGGGACTTTGCAGTGGCCTGGGGTCTTAGAAGGGACGGGATGGTTCTGCGAGCTCAGGGGTGTGGACTGAACCCAGACTGGTCCTAGGATGTGTTTGTGTGTGTGTGTGTGTGTGTGTGTGTGTGTGTGTGTGTGTGTGTGTGTATGTGTGTGTGTGTGTGTCGCGGATGGTCAGAGCCCGAAATGGCCCTGGGGACTGACAGTGGCTACTTTGATGGACCGACCCAGAGGTGGTCCTGGGGTGTCTGTGCGTATTGGTGGCGGGGCGGGACAGGGCGAGAGGGGTGAACAGATCTGGGAATGGTCCTCTTGGCGGAGGGTAGGAAATGCCCAGGGGCAGCCTCGAAGTCGGGGTAGATGAATAGTCACCTCACAACTCAAGCTGCCCCTCTCCTCTCTTCTCCTCTCCTCTCCTTCGGCTGGGTCCCCTCCTGCCCAGTCTGCTACAGGCGGTGGGCACGATGACTCTGAATCGTGGAGCTCAGCGGCGCTGCGTGGACCGTCGGCGGGGCAGCACGCCCTTCCTTACTCAGCAGCACCTGCATCGCCGCAGCATGCCAGTGGACGAGCGAGACCTTCAGGCGGCGCTGCCCTCGGGCCCCTTGAACCAACTGTCCAACCTGGTGCGGCGCCCCGCCGGCAGTCCCAGGGAACCGAGCGACTGCTGGGCCTCGGGCTCCTCGGATTCCATCACATCATCAGGCAGCGAGTCAGACGGCCACCTGTACAAGGTGATACTTCTGGGAGAGCGAGGTGTGGGCAAAACCAGCCTGGCACGCATCTTCGGCGGCGTCGAGGATGGCCCTGAAGCCGAGGCCGCTGGTGAGTAAGGAGCGCAGCCAATAGGAACCGGGCAAGACTGGGGAGGAACGGAGAGAGGAGAGAAAACCCGAGCCAGGGGCTGGTGGGAGACTGAACAGAGGCCAGTATGAAAAAGTTTTGGGATAGAAGACTTGTAGAGAAAGGAGAGAAAAAGAGTAACGATTGTAAACTCCTGGAGGGCAGGAATTGGTCTCCCTTTTGTCTTTAATCCCAGAACCTAGCGCAACGTCTACACTAAGCAGGAACGTTAAGTACTGCTTGTATTGACTTTAATAAAAATGGGAACGATCGAGGGGAGAGAAAGGAGGGAGATCCTTGGGGGTGGGGAGGTCTTTATGTGGAGGCCGGCTGGCCGTTTTCTGGGGATCCTGTAGAGAAGTCTTCTGATCAGCTACAGAGAGGTTGAGAGTTGCCCGAGGCCCTTCTCAACTCTGAGATTATCGGAGAAGAATGATGTGTGAGGTGGAGTGAGGGAAGAGCTGTTGCGAGAGAGTCCGGACTTGCTATCGGGGAAAACTAGGATTTGAATCCCATCTCAGCAATGAATTTACTGAATGACTTTTGACAAATAACTTCTTTTCTCTGGTCCTGAGTTTCTACTCTCTAAACGGAGGAAGTGGGCCTAGAATCTAGTCTCTAGACAGGTTTTAGGTCACTCCTGGGTGTGATATTCTGGACTTTTCAGGAGAGAGAAGAAACAGCAAGAATATAAACTCCTAGGCTTGTGGAAGGACTTGTATGAGTTTGTCCATCTGTCTGTCCATCTATCTGTTAGGAATGCTGAGGCTGTGGGAGAGGATGAGGAGGGGGGGAAGCATCCCTAACCTTCTTGAAGTGACTGGGGAGTGACAAAACCCACCCTACTCCCAGGTGTCTGCAGATCCAGGCTTTGGGGCTGGAGGTGATAGTGATGTCCAAGGTGGTGTTGATGAGCTCATGAACTCCCACTTTGGAATCTGGGGTCATAGGATTTAGAACTCATAGAGAACTCTTTGAGAATAAAGGACCATGGGGCAGCTACATGGCACGATGGATAGAGCACCAGCCCTGGAATCAGGAGGACCTGAGTTCAAATCCAGCCTCAGACACATAACACTTACTAGCTGTGTGACCCTGGGCAAGTCACTTAACCCCATTGCCTAGCAAAAAAAGAAAAAGAGAATGAAGGACCAACAACACCATAGAGACTTCAGAGATTATCTAGTCTAACCCTCTCCTTTGACATATCAAGAAACTGAGGCCCAGGGAGGAAAAGGTGATTGTCCAAGCTCCTAATGACAGGAAGGGTAGAGACAAGTTTTCAGCTGAGGTCTTCTGACTCCAAATCTGTTATTCTTAATAAAGGCTTGTTGACTGACTGCTAGATCTTTCCACTGTACCTTTTAAAAGGGGTCCGTGGATTGCAGGGAGCTGCCTTCCAGCGGCTTCCTGGGTAACTTTAGCAGGTTAAGTCTCCATTTCTGACCAGGGACCTCTTCCCTAAAGGCTACTACACCAGGTGTCAATCTGAGTTCAGAGTACTGGCTATTGGCGGATAGGATTTGGTAGAAAGGGCTGTGGGTAGTGTAGGTCCAGCCAGCTCAGCCTAGTACAGGTTAGTAGCTGTGACTCTCTAGATATTGGGGAAGGGGAGGTAGCTTTCAGGAAGTATAGGGACAATATCCCCTAAGTTTAGACCAGCCTATACTCTGTACTGGGCAGCTATGTGACATGGTGGATAGAGGGCTAGGCCTGTCATCAGGAAGACTTATCTTCCCGAGCTGAAATCCAGCCTCAGACATTTACTAGCTGTGTGACCCTGGACAAGTCACTTAATCCTATTTGCCTCAGTTTCCTCATCTATAAAATGAGCTGGAGAAGGAAATGGCAAACCACTCCAGTGCCTTTGCTAAGAAAACCCCAAATGGGGTCACAGAAAGTCAGACCTGATGATTGAACAACAGCAGCTCTCTACCACTTGGGCAAGTGCAACTTTTTCTTTATGCTTTATGGGATCCCTCAGTCTATGAACTAATCTTCCAGGCCAGGCTAGGCCAGGCCAGAGCCAGCTTAGCATATTGGGTAGAATACTCCTAGACTTGGTGTCAAGAAGACCTGAGTTCAAATCATGTCTTAGATACTTAATAGCTTTATGGGCCCTGAGCAAGTCACTTAACTTTTCTGGGCCTCGATTTCCTCATCTGTAAACTGAAGGTGTTAGACCCAGACTTCTGAAGTACCTTCTAGCTCTCAATCCTATGCTTTCTTCTTAGGGCCTCAGTAGGCCACAGCAGAAGGAATAATTCTGAAATCCCAGGAACATCTTGGTCTGTAAAGCAGAGACAGCAATGGGTCTTCCCACCTTCTGGACCCTGCCTGGCTGAATAGGGACATGAGGGTATTATTAGCCAAATAAGCAGGGGTTCCATTGTCCTAGGGAGAAGTGGGGGCTGAGACCTCGTATCACTCACTATGTGTCACACTGGAACAGTGAAAAGCTGCTGGGCTTCATACGACACAGAGTGTATTTACGTTACTTGCATGTGACACCATGTATCATCAGTAACAGTGGCAAGGACCGTGGGAACAATAAGGAAGGGGATGGGGGGAGGTTAGGGGTCCAAGTGAAATAGAAAACAGATGGGTAGATGGGAGGTTAGGGGTCCAGCTATAATAAGCAACAGAGGGATGGGGAGTTGGATAGGGAGTTTAGGAATTCAGCTATAACAGAAAACAGGAATAGATAAGGAGTTTAGAGATCTAGCAATAATGGAAAACAGAGATGGATAAAGAGGTTAAGGGCACTGCTGTAATTGGAAACAAGGGGACAGATAAGGAGGTTAGGGAACTCATCCAATCCAATAGGCGTTTTTTAAGTACCTACCATTTGCTAGGCATGGGGGGGGGGGGTCGGTTCAAAGACAAAGAGAGTGGCTGCCCTCAAAGTGGGCTAATTTATAACAAGAAATAGAGATGAGGAGGAGGCTAGGAGGCTGGCTATGATTGTGTGTGTGTGTGTGTGTGTGTGTGTGTGTGCGCGTGTGTGTGTATGTGTGCATGTGTGTGTATTGGTTGCAGGTCTTGCTATAATTGAAAACACAAGGGAGAAGAGGGAGAAAAGAGAAGGGAGATTAAGGAACCATTTCGCACAGGAATTGGTGGGAGACAGGGACAGAGAGAGGTCAGGGGTCTTGTACTGCACCCACGATGCCTACCGCACACTGCTTTTCTCTCTCTCTATGAGGTCCTGCAATGACCTTGTTCTCGGGGCATGTCTTTTCCCTAGGGAATACCTATGACCGATCCATTGTGGTGGATGGAGAAGAGGCTTCCCTTGTGGTGTTTGACATCTGGGAACAGGTAAGACTCCAAACCAAGAGTGGAAGGCCCAATGTTTGGGTAATAAGGTAATAAAAAGGAGATTTACTGGGACAGATGGACCTTCTTGGCTGCTGGTAGAATGATGCTTATCCAGGCCGTCAAAGGATGTCCATGGGTATGGTCATAATGTCCCTGAGACCTGGACTTAGGACCATAGGATTTTAGAACTAGAAGGACTTTTGAGTTCACCTAGTCCACCCCATTTCCTCATTTTATAGATGAGGAAATTGATGCCCAGAAAGAAGTATCACATAGGTAGCAGATTTGAACCCAGGACTTCTAACTTCAAGCCAAGTACTTTTTGCATTAAACCATACCGATTTATAGAATCCTGAGTTGTTTCAAATGTTTCATCTTCCCTTCTTTCTCTCCTCATGCTCCTCCTCCACCCCACCCCAGAAGCATTTGAATCTAAGAAATGGGGGAAGGCTTGTTTTCAAAGCTGAAACATTTCCAGGTTAGAATCAGGGAGTAAGAGTAGTTTGCTGGTGTGAGCCAGTTCCCCTTTGGGATCTCCAAGATCCTCCTCTTCCATTTTGTCCAAAATAAATTCCTAAGCAGCGCTTTCTACGGAGATTGAAACTGATGATACTGACTGTGTTTGAAAGATGACGAGAGAGAAGCAAAAGAACTACCTAGCCTCATGCCACTGAACGATTCACTTACTGTCTTTGGAGCTCAGTTTCCTCATCTGCAGAATAAAGGGCATGTGACTTCTAGCTTGTATAATTTATATGGATTTATACCTTAGTGCTTTAAAACCACATAGTACTTTTATATACATGACTTCAAGGGGCAGCTAGGTGATACAATGGATAGAGCACTGGCCCTGGACCCAGAGGGACCTGAGTTCAAATCCAGCCTCAGACACATAATACTTAGTAGCTGTGAGACTCTGGGCAAGTCACTTAACCCCAATTGCCTAAGAAAGAGAGAGAGAGAAAGAAAGAAAGAAAGAAAGAAAGAAAGAAAGAAAGAAAGAAAGAAAGAAAGAAAGAAAGAAAGAAAGAAAGAAAGAAAGAAAGAAAGAAAGAAAGAAGGAAAGAAAATACATGACTTCAAAGTGTGAGAGCTCTGGATTTGGAATCAGGAGCCCTGGGTTCAAATCCCAGCTCTGCCACTTACTTGGCTGGCTCACCCTAGCCAAGTCTCTTCCCCTCTCTGATCCTCAGTTTTCTCATCTATAAAACAGGGATAATTCTGCTTGCACTACCTACCTCAGAGTTGTTGTAAAGATGATATTTTGTAAAGCTAGAAGTGAGATAGTAATAGTTCCTAGCCAGGACCCTGGGACAGGTAGCACAAGTAAAATTTTCCCCATTGTATAAAGGAGGAAACTGAAGATCAGAGAGGGAAAGTGATTTACCTGAGGTCACATAGCAAGGGGATAGAGCCAGCCTAGAACAAAGACTCCTAAATTCTTCTCTTGGACTAGACGGGTGGTCTCTAAGCTACTAGAGCTCAAGAACTGGGTCTTAGTTAAATTGCTTGCACAAAGCAGATGGTTTAAAAGTGTTTGTTGTATTATCTCTTATAGCTTGTGACATTTTGTGTTCCAACATTCTGTGTTCTAAGGTCCCTTCCAGTTCTAACATTCTTTGATTGGATAAGATAAGGCTGATATTTGAAAAGAAAAACAGAACTAGCTGCTCATCCTCCCCCCCCCCCAGCTGCCTATGAGAAATTCCATGGTCTAACAGAAGCTCAGGAAGGAGCAGCCAGGTCAAGGGCAGACAGGGGGTTGCTTCTGTGACCTACAGGGTGCATTTTCTCCCCTATTAGGATGAGAGTCAGTGGCTGTCCAATCACTGCATGAAGATGGGCGATGCCTATGTAATTGTGTACTCGGTCACTGACAAAGTCAGCTTTGAGAAGGCCTCAGAGCTGCGCATTCAGCTTCGGCGTGCCCGCCAATCAGAGGATATCCCCATCATCCTCGTGGGCAACAAGAGTGACCTGGTCCGCTCCAGAGAAGTCTCTGTGGATGGTAAGCCTGCCCCCCTGGGAGGAGAGGCCCCAAACCTGGGATTCAAACCCCAGCAATTGCATGGTTAAAAGACAGTGACACCCCCCTCTATTCCTCCCCACCCTCCCCGCCCCCCAGGGACCCGCCAAGTTTCTAAATATAAGACAGAAAAATGCTGGCTGCAGTCAGGCTGCCTCTCTCGGCACGTCCGTTCAGAACAGTGCTCTGTGGGAGGTTGAGGGCTTGGTGGGGATTGGGGGAAGCCAGAGCAAGGCTTGGGAGGTGGGGGTGGGGTTGAGTGGAGGAGAGAATAGGTCTAAGAGAGGGAGCGAGGACAAAGCAGAGGTTGGTTTAGTTTGGAAAGCCTGATGAGACAGCTTCCTCTGAGAGGTCATACAGTTGTCGAGCTAGAAGAGAACACAGATGTCATCTGATCCAACTCTCTCCTTTTACAGATGAGGAAACTGAGGCCCAGGGCAGTTAAGTGATTTGCCCAAAGGTTCATAGGTAGTAAGCATCAGAAGTGAGATTTGAATCCAGGTCCCCTGATGTTACAGGCCAGTAGTCATTCTCTGAGCTCGGAGGTATAAAGACATAACACAGACTCAGCTGCTCTCAAGGAGTTTACATACAGTGTAACAGGAAGAAAGGCATGTATACAAACATCTGTAAAACAAAAGAATGAGAGACAATAATAAGATCCCCTTTTTCATACCAGCTCTGGGAAATACTTAGTATCTGTATGGTTATTTACATTTTATTATCTCTATTTTTAAGGCTACTCTGAGAAAGGAAGTCATTTTACTTACCCAAGGTCATGCATGCATTTAGGAAATGGCAGCATTGCTAAGACTTGGACCCAAGTCTTCTGAGTGTCTATTCTAGTGCTCTTTCTATTATAACATAAGATAAATGAGAGAGACAGACAGAAACAGAGAAATAGAGACAGAGATATAGACAGAGACAGATGAACAGAGAGTGCCAGAGAGACAGAGAAATAGACAATGAGACAGAGAGACAGTGACAGAGAACCAGAGAGAGAGAGAGAGAGAGAGAGAGAGAGAGAGAGAGAGAGAGCTCAAGACATCACCACCTCCCCTGCTCATTATTACCAGAGGTTACTCAGAGCAGGTCCAATGGGAAAGGAAGCCATCAGTCCCCAAATGTTTTTGCTTTCCAGGGAGCATCCCAACCACAAGTGGCATACAAATGTCAATTCCTTGCAAACTTTAAAGCATTATATAAGTGCTAGTTGTTGATAATCATTAGTTCTCATTAACAATTATTAGCAATTAATAATCATTGTTAGTGTGAGATGGACTATGTAAAAGAGCCTCTGGGAGAGCTAGAAATTGCCCAGAATTGGAGTTCAAATCATAATGTAGCTCTGAGCAAGAAGGAATTTACCCCAGGGGAACAGTGGGACCCACCAGAGAGGGAAATGTGCTTATGGGCTCCTTTGAGCACTTGGTAACTTCTGCATTTTCTGTGGGATGAAATGACTGTCCTACAACTCCCCCCACTCCAAATTTCAAAGCTATGAGAAATTTGAGCAGCAAGAGTTTGATTTCCCCTGGATGTAGGATGGTCAGGGAAGCCTTCCTAGAGAAGGTGTCTAAGTTGGGTCCTGTAGGAAGGGAGGATCATTGACAGATGGAAATGGAGGGGAGGGGAACCTATTCCAACCATTGAGGGTCAAGTGAACAAAAGTACGGAGACTGGAGAAGTCAGAACAACAGGGAGTGGGGAGTAGTTCAGTCTGTCCACAGCACAGAATACTCAAAGGACAGGAGCTTGTTCGTTATAGAGCAGTGGAGCCACAGAAGCCATTGAAGTATTTATTTGAAACTCAAAGCAGAATCCGTCTGTCTCATCCCGGCCACCCCACTCCCCCAGAAGAGACAGAGACATCACCCCTTTGGGAACTTTAGGTAGAAAGTACTCCTCTGGGGTCAGCCAGGACATAGGCTGTGTGTGATAGAGAGAGTCTGGGGTATTTAGCTTTCAGTAGGGTAGAGTTTCTTCCAGCTGAGAGGTGAGAAGAAACTTCCAATCCCTGACATCACCTTGGGGGAAGGAAGACTTGCTTTTCCTAATCCTCTCTATGCCTTCTTGGCCTTGAAGCCAGGGATTCCCCTCTGAAGTGGCCCAGGCTTCCTAGACTGAATGGGGCCAGGGCAGACCCCTAGGCCCAGGACATTCCTCGCCTTCATCCCTTTACCATTCACCTCAACATAATGACTCCATGTGTAAGAAAACTATCAGTGGACTTGGAAACAAGTGACCTGACTCTTAACTGTCTGTGTCACTTAGTAAACAATCCTGTCTCCTTCATGGGGATAGTTTGAGGATCCCATCACAGCGAATGGTTCTGAAAAGTGTAAGATACTATACAAGTACAAAGAATCATTTTGGGTTATTCAATCAATCTATAAACATTTCTTAAGCACCTGCCATGTGCCAGGCACTATGCCAAGTGCTGGGGATACAACAAAAGGCAAAAGGCAGCCCCTGCTCTCCAGGAGCTTACAATCTAAACTGTCTGAGCAGAGGTGAGGGAAAGAAGAGGGGAAATAGAAGTAATGCCAACCCTATGACACTCTTCTGAGGGAGTTGTCTCTTGGGAAGTCACCAATGGCCTTGTTTCTCATGAAGATCCCAAAGCTATGCCTGCTCACGTGGTCTGACCAAGGCTAGAAACAGAATACGTGCTGTCAGAGCTGGAGAAACAGAATACTAGAACAAACAACGGATCAGAGCTACAAGACTGTCTTACCTCTCTCAGCCTTAGTTTCCTCATCTATAAAATGGAGTGGGACTAAATGGTCACTCACTCCATTGGTCACTAAGATCCCGTCTCTCCATATGTTTTATTTTCTAAGTTTCCCTCCTGCTGTAACATCTTACAGGAAGCCTTTCCCAATCCCTCTTAGTCTAGTGCCTTCCCTTGGTTAATTATTTCCTATTTCTTCTTCATGTAGTTTGTCTCCCCTGTTAGACTGTGAACTCCTTGACAGCAGGGATAATCTTTTCTCTTTCTTTATCCCTTAAAGCACTTAGCATAATGTCTGGTACATAGTAGGCACTTAATGAATGCTTATTGACTGACTGATTCTATACCTTGGAGATCTATTTGAATCCTCCCATTTGTGGATAAGGAGACTGAGGTAAAAGGGAAGGGATCTGCCCAAAGTTACACAGGCTAGGGCTGGTGATCAGGGCGATGGACTAGGCTTGTTCAGTAAGAAGTCTCTGGCGGAGTCCCTGGCCCCCTCACCCCCCCCACCTCCACCACAGCCTTTCCTCTGGTCCCTCCTCCCTCATCACTTCTTTCCTTCCTCTTGGATCTACAGAGGGCCGTGCCTGTGCCGTTGTGTTTGACTGCAAGTTCATCGAGACATCAGCTGCCCTTCACCACAATGTACAGGACCTCTTTGAGGGCATCGTCCGGCAGATCCGGCTCCGGAAGGACAGCAAAGAAGACAATGCCCGGCGGATGGCCAACACCAAGAGGCGAGAGAGCATTGGCAAGAAGGCAAAGCGCTTCCTGGGCCGAATTGTGGCCAAGAACAACAAAAAGATGGCTTTCAAGGCCAAATCCAAATCCTGCCACGACCTCTCTGTGCTCTAGGCAGAAGTACTATGGGGGAGGGGGGAAGGGGAGCACCCCAAGGGGTGGCATAGAGGTATTCTTGATAGGCACAGGGCCCCTATCCATGGTATAGTGGAATGAGTGCTAGATTTGAAATCCTCGGACCTGGGTTCAAATCCTAGGACTCTGCCACTAACTGTGTGATCTTGGAAAAGTTACTGCCCCAATCTGGGACTCAGTTTCTTCATCTACAAAATGAGGGAATTGGACAACTCGAAAATCCATGACAGCTTGAAATCCATGATGCCTTAAGACTCATCAGTGATTCTGGGAAGCAAGGCTGGAGTGGCTGCTATGGGAGACTGGAGGCCAAAAGCAGCTGGAGCTCCAACCCTTGCCCCTGGGGGTCTCCCCCCAGCCAAGGGGCCTGCCCCTCTGGCCTAGCTGGGGCACTGAGTACTACAGATGGACATGGAGAGGGTGGCTCATCGTACATGACTGCACTGCCCCAAATCACCCCTTGAGAGAGGCCCTAGGACCTGGGTACGCAGGCCCGTACTTGTTTCAGACCCCTGTGGGGACAGTCCAAACCACATCCCAGTGGGAGAAAGTAAATGGGGAGGGAGGGGGGAGACTTAGTTGACTGTTTTATGCAGTAAGTTAACATTGCACTTCCATTTAGGCTGTTTGATGAATTTGTTATTTGTTTACATGCAGACTTTTATAATAAAGGATTATTTCCTGTTAAAGTTCCTTCCCAGACAGATTATTTTCTTCAAGACCCTTGCCTCTGTTCTGCATTTGGCATGGTTTACCAGGCCACGCCAGCTGCAAGAAGAGCAAAGGGTAAGTGTCCAGAGACACAGGTTTCTGGTAACTAGTACCAACTGTGCTGTAATCCTCAGTGTGACTTTGGACTAATCACTTCTACTCTCTGGGCCTCACTTTCCCCAACCCCAAGAAATGAGATGGTTGGACTAGATTCTTAAGGCCCTATCTAGCTCTTACCATTTTATGCTCAAGGGTCTCTTCCCACTGTGACATTCACTCATGCTTGGTATGGCCCTCCACCTTTTCTCATTTGTAGAATGGGGTAAAATAATCTCTGCCTCCCTCACAGAGGTGAGAACAAGGTATTTCAATATTCTACGTTCTAAGACCCTTCTCTGATAGTCTGTGTTCTAAAGTTCTTTCTAGCTCAACCAGTCCATGTTCCAAGGTCTCTTCCAGTTCTGACTTTTAATATTCTAGGGTCTAAGAACTATAATCTTTAGCATTTTGGTGGGGTTGGTTCTTAGCTTGATTCTAACTTGTACAGGATCAGGTCAGAATATAAGCCTTTCTCTTCACTGGGGCAACTCTTATGGGTGGCCTATACGGAAAAGTTACTGCCCTATAGGAAAGCATTCAGCCATCAGGATATTTGCACTTCACAAGAACAGACATCTAGAGAAATGTCAGTCTGACCCAGCATTGGGAGGTTGTCAGGAGAGCCTGGGATCCCTTCTTGGACTCCCCCCAGAGCCAGAGCTAGAAGGGAACCGTTAGAGATTGCCCTAGAACAGCAATCTTCCTCTGGCCTTGGCCCTGACTTCTTTCTTGGACATAATTGAAATCTCCCAGTGTCCTGGGGTGGGTTCCTCCCTCTGGCTGCACCCCCAGCCCTCCCCTCTCCCCATGGCCTTCTTCTGTCCTTTCCATCTACCAGTCTAGGGGCTAGCTTCCCCTGGGCCACACCCTTAGCCAGCTCCCCATGCCCCAATCCCAATCTCTCCTATCCCTTACCCCAGGCACGGAAATTGTTAGATACATCTCTGGACTTGAACCCCATTCTATATGTTGGTGAGACCTTCCCTCTGGGTTATTGATCACAGCTCTCTCTCTTCAGTGGGACAGGATCAGACTCCTTTAAATGGGCTTTGTCATCCATCTAAACCTTCAACCCTTTCTTCCACTGAAGGTTTCCTACCCAACCCTTGGAATCTCAGACCTGAGAATGGGCTGAGGATGAGGGGAAGACTCACCTTTTCTCAGTTTCTGGGAAACTCTGGAGGCTTTGCCTGGGTTTGAGGAGAGCAGGAGGTGGAAGGTGGGGTGGCACCTTAAAGAGAGAAATGGGGGTGGAAGGAAAAATCTTTGCCAATGGCACACCAAAGTTTCCAGTTACTCCGACATGCTTTATATCCCTCCCCTCCTCCACACTCTCCCCCTTGCTGTGCCTTCAGGACCATACTCTCCCCACTTCTTCTCTTTCCCAGCTTGGCCTTACCCCTTCCCCCACAGTAATTCAGAGCCAGGCCTTCAAGGGGTCCACAGTGTGCTGGGAAGTGTGAGAAGAGGCTGGGACAATTTGTGCTAACCACTTTCTAATTAAATCCTGGTAAGGACAACTTGATCTGACTCCAGTTCTGTAGGGACCACCCAGGAAACAGCCTTGTGAGTGCGGTGGAAAGAATGCTGAATTGTGAGTCACAAGGCCTGGGTTCAAATCTCAGCTCTTCTGCTTACTCTTGTGGGCCTCAGTTTCCTCCTTGGTTTGATTTGACAATCTCTGTTCCTTCCATCTCTAAATCCTATAATTCTGTGAAAAGTTGTCAATGGCCATAAAGAGAAGGCCAGAGAAGAGAAAAGGCAGCTGTGGCTATTTCTTCGGGGTAAAAGCCTGGGGAAGGAATGAGCCTCCTGAGGGTTTTTTTTCTTTTTTTGCAGGAAGGGGCAGGAAGGCAGCCAGTCAACCTAGTGAAGTCCCCCCTTAGGCCAACTGCCCTTCAATATGGGGGGGGGGAGGGAGGATCAGGAAAGGCTTTCATGAAAAAGATGGTACTTGAGTTGCATCTTAATGGAATAGTGGGATTCTGTGAGGCTAAGGCATAAAGAGAGTGCATTTAGAGTTCTATGATGTAGGTATTATAGGAGTTATCCCCATTTTGCTGATGAAGAGACCAAGGCATAGAGACAGGATGAGACCTACTTATGATCACATAACTAATTAATAGGAGAGCCAAGATTCAAACTCAGAACCTCTTGACATCAAGGCCAGAACTCTTTTCATATTGCTTATCTTCATCCCTCCCTCTCTCCCTTCCAATATCCCTCCTTCCATGAGAATGAGGCTGATGACTTTGCACAGTTCTGCCTCACTTAAATCCAATTCACTTGCAAGTCAAAATATCACCCTCCTGATGTCATTGGTCCTTTTCAAGAACAAAGTACAAACAACAACCCTCTACCCATCCATCCATTCCCTTTCTTCCTCTCTCTCTCCCTCTACCCTTCCATCTCTCCCTCCCTCCATCCATCCTATCCCTCTCTCTATTCTTCCATCCATCTATCCCTCCTTCCATCCATCCATGCTATCCCTCTCTCCATCCTTCCATCCTTCTATCCATTCATCCATCTATCCATCCATTCCTATTCCCTGCCCTATCTTGTGAGAAGACAAAAAGAAAAGATATGGGCTTCTATCTCCAGGGAGCTTACAGTCTAGTTGGGAGGATAAGTGAATTATAGAATGAAAAGAGAGCAATAATCAATCAAGATAAGCTATAATCAGACGTGCTTCAGACCTGGTGAGTCTAGTAGTAACAATGATACATTTTTAGAGGGTTTTTAATTTTTCCAAACCCTTCTACATCTGTTGTGTCATTTGCTTCTCACAATCACTCTCTGAGGTATCTAGGGCTTGGATTAATCTCTCCCGTTTAATACATGAGAATATTGAGGCCCAGATTAGGGAAAGTGTCTGGGCCAGGGGATATGAATCTATAAGTGAGATAATTTCTGCCCTCAAGGAGCTAACATTGTAGTAGAGGATACAACACATAATGAGGAATGGTGATCAGGGAAGGGAACTTAAGTCTAGGTAATCCCAGGGATTGTAAAGGGAGCCTAGGGCACTAGATTGTCATGTCCCTTCCAGTAACCATAGTAATATTGATTTGATTATTAAACATGTGCTGTTCCCTGAGAAAGAGGTGAAAAGGGTCTGTGGGGAGGGAAGGTTGGGGTTTCCATATAAGCCAACAGGGCAGATTGCCAGATTCCAGAACTGGTTGGACCCTGGTGCTGGATGACTGGTTGGCTGGGAGCCAGGATTCTCTCCATTACACCATGTTGCCTTCATGTTCTAGGTGTAGTGAAGAAAGTGTTAGATCTTGAGTCAGAAAACAAGGACTCAAACTATAGTTCATTCACTTACTATCTATACAGCCTTGGACAAGTCTGTTTCTTTCTCTGGACCTCAATTTCCTCATCTGTAAAACGAGAGGATTAAACTAAATAATCTTGTTTCCTCCCAGATCTAAATCTATCATCCAGATAATCAAAAGCTGGCTTAGTTTATCCCTAGGAAGCCAAGTCATGGTGCTAAACATCTAGTCTAGCTTTCAGGTGGCTCTTGAAATATCTGAGTTTTACAAACAGCCTGGCATTGTGGGTAAAGTGCTGGACTTGAAGCCAAGAAGGTCTGGGTTCAAATCCTATCTTTTATCTTTTCTAGTTGTGTGGCCATGGGCCAGTCACTTGATCTCATTCAGCCTCAGTTTCCTGACCTATAAAATGGGAATAATACCTGTGTTGTCTGCTGCACCTCAGGAGGTTGTTTATAAGGATGAGATGAAATAAGCGTGGAAAGTGCTTTGCAAATTTTGAATTTTGAAAGGCACCTGGGAGGCTCAGTCGATAAAGCATGGGACCTACAGTTAAGAAGATCTGAGTTCAAGGGCAGCTAGGTGTCACAGTAGATAGAGCACTGGCCTTAGAGTCAGGAAGACCTGAGTTCAAATGTGGCCTCTCACACTTGACACTTACTAGCTGTGTGACCCTGGGCAAGTCACTTAACCCCATTGCCTAGCAAAAAAAAAAAAAAGAAATCATCCCCCCAGTTCTATCTGTATCCCCACTGAAAGAATTAATTGAATAGATGCAAAAATTACAAAAGAGGAAAGACAAGGCAAGATGGAAGATAATTTATGTTCTTTAGAAGATCTGAGTTCAGATGCTGCCTCAGATACCTCTTAGCTATGTGGCCTTGGGCAAGTCACTTGATTTTTTACTACCTTGGTTTCCTCATCTGTAAAATGGGGATAATAACAGCACCTACCTCCCAGAGTTGTTGTGAGGATCAAGAAAGATATTATTAGCAAAGCACTTGCAAACCTTAAAGTGCTGTATAAATGCTAGCTATTATTATTATTATTATTATTATTATTATATTATTATTATTATTATTATATGTCATCTATTGTCACTAACTTGTTTTGTGACCTTGAGCAAGTCATAGAGTATCTCTAAACCTCAGTTTCCCCCTCTGTAAAATGGGGGCATTGCACCTTGTTCTACCTATTTCACACACAGAGTTGTAAGAAGAATCTTGATGTGAGTTATTTCTTATCTGGAAAGAGGGTGACTTCAATCTGTAGTCTGTTCCAGCTTGAGTAGTTGATATCCTATGAAATAAACTTCTTATTTCATGATCCTAACTTCCTAAAAGGATAATCTCTCTTCCAGGAGACCATTTTTCTCTTGCTTTCCCCCATTTCAAGGTCAAAAGTCTGGGCCCAGCCCCGCTCTGCTCATCTCAATGCCACAAATCCCCCCACCTCAGACCCCGCTGCAGGTCCTGCAAACCCCAGTCCTCTGATGTGGCGGCCTCTCTGTCTGCCTCCCTCTCAGCATGGGGACTGGACCACTGCCTACTCCATCCTTCCCAGGAGGCCTCAGGCCAGGCGCCTGCAGGAGAGAACAGAGTCTCCTGAGCCACGTTCCAGGGAAGCTTTCTCAGTGTGGTCAGGTTCAAGGTCACGGACAAGGTCCCAGTCCTTTCAGCTTGGCTAGCTGTGTTCCTACTTTGCTCATAGCACAGGGTTTAGGTGGGGCCTTGCTATATTGTAGGTTGGCTCTGCACACATTCTCTGCCGTGTCAGAGGATCCCAGGATCACGTATTTAGAGCTAGAAGGTATCTTAGGTGTCAGCTACCTGATTTTACAGATAACCCCCAACCCTTACCCCCAGTACCTCAATTTGCCCAAGGTCACATGGGTAGTAAGGGGAGGAGCCAAAACACAACCTCAGGTTCTCTGAGTTGGAATCAGGGCTCTTTCCACAGTATCACCCTTAGATTCAGTCCCAGATTAGAATGGCGGAAGTGGAAGAGGGGGTAGCGCTTGGAATGGAATGTTGGAGTTGGAATGGAGTCTTAAAACACAGAGCTTCAGAGCCAGAAGGAAATTAGCATTTATGGAGTGCCAACTATATTCCAGGCACTGTGCTAAGCACTTTACAAATTTTATCTCAATTGACCCTCACAACAACCCTGGGAGGTAGGTGCTATTATCATTCCTTATTTCTACAGATGAGGAAATTGAGGCAGATGGAGATTAAGTGACTTAGCCAGAGTCACACAGCTAGTTAAATGGCTGAGGCTGGATTTTAACTCAAATATTCCTGACTCTAGGCCCAGCACTCTATCCACTGCACCTCTAGGGACCCTAAGACAGCATGTTAGAACACAGAATGTCCAAACTAGTAAAAATCTTAGAGACCTTCTGGTCCCCTCCCCCTTTTATAGACAAGAAAATTGAGACCCACAAGAGAGGGGAAGTGCAATGTGTGTCCAAGGTCACTATTGAATTAGTGACATCAATGTCTTAAGCACACTAACCCTTCCAGTGAGATCAGGGTGTCCAGCTTTCTTTAAAATGTTCCTGTAACAAGAAGCCTTTCCCATGCACAAAGATATTTCTAACCACCTCAGACCCCCTCAGTGTTTTCTTTCAAGAGATGGAGGCAGGGGGTGGGAAGGGGTTATGTCTCTGGCACCTTCAGCAGCTCTCAGAGGGAGCTATGCTCTGGCTCTCTCCACCCTTTCAGCTACCCAGCTCCATCCAGCCCTGGTCAGACGTTATCTCTTCATTCCAGCTGAACTCGTAATTGTGTACAAGGGGAGGGAGATGAAGGGGTGGGGTACGGTGGATGCTCAGAGAACCAAGAAAAGAGGTGGATGCCAGAGCCAAGACTGAGCTGTGGAAGGCCCTTGGGGAATTCTCCCCAGAAAAAGGGACAGCTAAAAGCAGAGCCCCAAAACCTCTGGACTCAGGGACCAGTGCCAAAAGGGCTCCTGCTAAAGCTATACCTATCCAACCTGGGCCTGGGGAGCTGTGGAGAACAACTCACATTTCCTCTAGTTTTTTAAAGCATTTTCCTCACCACAATGCTATAAAGTACCTGGCACAGGTATTATTATTCCCAATTTTTAGATGAGAAAAATTACATCATGGCAAAGTGAAGTAATTTATCCAGAAACCCACAGCAGTGTGAGAGCTGGGATTTGAACTTAGGTTTCTCCTGATTCCATGTCTAGAAGGGGCTAGGTAGTGCTATAGGTAAGTCATAGAAACCTAAGTTCAAACTCCAATTCAAATACCTCCTAGCTATGTCACCCTGGGCAAGTCATTTAACCTCTATTTACCTCAGTTTTCCCAATTGTAAAATGGGGATAATGATAGCCCCTACCTCCTAGGGTTGCTAGATGGATGCAGTGAGACAATATTTGTAAAGTGCTTAGCACAGTACATAATAGGCACTTAATAAATGCTTGTTCTCCTCCTACCAGGGTACTGTGACTACACAGACTCCATTTTCTATGGAATCACCTATTCTATCCTTATCTACCAAGGGGCAGCTACAGCTGGTCTGATGATTCCAAGGATGCACCCGGCAGCTCTAAGGACAGCAATAGAGTTGGGACAGTCAGAGAAGGAAGCATCATGGGATGGTAGATATGCAGCCGGAAGGGACCTCGGAGACCATCTAATAACCCAAGCCCTTCATTTTACAGATGAGGAAACTGAGGCCCAGAAAGGTAGCTGCCTGGGAGTCAGCCAGGTGGCCTAGCCGATAGAGCATAGGACCTGGAGTCAGGTAAAGCCTGCCTGGGGGGAGACTTTCACTCTCAGCTTAGCTTTCTCACCCCTGGAGCTGGACAGGAAATGTCATGGCATTGGCCATCCCTGTGGAAATACCATCTCCTGGGTTGTCAGCTTGGTGGAGACTGCACTTGAAAGAGCTAGTTCAAATCCTACTGTGGGATCCTGGGCAGGTAACTTCACCTTTCTCAGACTCAGCTTTTTCACCCACAAAATAATAAGAGTACCTATCTCCTGAGGTTGTTGTGAGGGTCATGTATACAGAACACTTTACAAAACCTTAAGGCCCTATATAAATGTTAACTACTATTATTAAGTGATCTGCACAGCAGAGGTGAAAACTGAGCCTAAATCTGAACCTGTGTTCTTTTTACTGTACTACACTTCCTGGACATACTTGGCAACATCCAGTGGGGAGTAGTTTGGAGGGTTATGCTGAGACAGACCACAGAATATTAGATCTGGAAGGTTCTCCATCCTTGGAATATAGAACATTAGAACACAGAACATCTATGATAGAAGAAAGCTTAGAACTCATCTACCAGGTTGCTTGTATGCTGGACCCCTTTGATGGAAGTCTGGGGAAGCCTATGGACCCCTTCTCCGAACTGCAGTTTTTAAACACATAAAATTAAATACAGAAGATTACAAAGGAAAATATAAGAAAGGAAATTTCACAGACCTCAGGTTAAGAATTCCTGATATGGTCCAATGCCATTATTTTATAGATGTGGAAACTGAGTCCCAGAGAAGAGAAGGGACTTGCTGGAAATCACAATGCAAATATGAAGACTTGAACCCAGGTCTTCTGACTTTGCTCATGTCCTTTCTGCTGTGCCTCAATGTCCCCAGTTAGACCATTCTACCAGCACTATGGCACCCAGCTTGGGCTCTGGACTACCTTGGGACTGAGCCCTACCCTGCCTGTTGATGTTCTATGCTCCCACCCCGACCACAGCAGTGCCACCCATCCGGAAAAACTCCACGCCAAAGCCCAGCTCCCCATCACACGGTTGGTAATCTCAGTCAGTGGCTCTCCTGAGTTAGTCATTGGGACTTTTCTTAATTAGAAAGTCAATCAGTAACTAATGAGCAGTTAGGGGCAAGCTCCGGTGAGTCAGACTTCTGTCCTTCAGCCCCAGGAGGAGGTGAATGGAGTTTTCCTAGACTGAGGCACCCTCCAGCCTGGACACCACCCCCAAGTAAGCCTCCTGTCCCTGTAGCTGTCCCAGAGCCTCCCTGGAGAAGGACCAGCCTGGGAATTTCTCTAGAGTGAAAGCAATAGTAGGTAAGGGTGTCTGTGACCAGAGATGCGGATGGAATCTGAGACAGAGGCGAGAGCCAGGAGGAGCCAAAGCTAGGGAGCAAACCAGGGGGCATAAGCCGAGGAGGGGCAGAGATTAGGAAGAGAGGTAGAGAATGGAGTGGAGGCAAAGTCCATCAGAGGGGGCTTGGAGAAAGTGTTGGGGAGGCACTGAGGCTTGGAGAGGGATATAGAAGTCAAGGATGGGGGGGCATTGAAGAGCAGAAGCAAAGGTGAGAAGATGAAGTTTGGGGAGAGGGGCAGAGGACTCAGAGAGGGATGGAGTCCCAGAAGAAGGGCTAAGACCGAGGGCTAGACGTAACTCCAACCTCAAACTTTGGTCATAAATTCTCATTAGATTGAACTGAATGAAGGCTGAGGCTTTTGACTTAGATTGGAACCCTTGTGGCTATTGGGTAATCCCAGGTTGACACTGAAGGGGGTATAGACCCCACTGAACTTATTACCCCTTCTAGTATCCTGATAGTGACAGAGGAGGGGAGAGTAGATTATAAGGAGGACAATAGACTAGAAGACAAGGTCAGTCAATTCTTGACCTCTCTTTGAAGGAGACATACATAGTAGGTTAGGGAAGGCTGAGGGGCCAGTGAAAAGTTGCTCTGGGCCAGAGATGAGTTTGGGGCTGGAACTAGATACTAGGGCTAAACATCAGGTTCTGGAACTCACTTTTTGTTTGCAATTCTAGAGGTTTATTCACAAAATTTAAAGTTTTAAGGGAACTTAGAAATCAAATAGTTCCAACTCCCTCATTTGACAGATGAGGAAATTTTTAAGGTCCAGGAAACACTTCCTTGTTTTGCCCAAGGTCACACAGATAGTTAAGTGTCAGAGTCAGGATTTGAACTCAGGTCTTTTGATTTCGAACCTCGTTCTCTTTCTGCTACCCCCCAATGCTGCTTCTCTTTCCCTGCGGTATGTGTGAAGAAGACTTCTTTGGTTCTTCGGTTCTCACTCCTTAGAGTGAGGCAAGTATCAGTGACACTGTGTATAAATTATACATATAGTCTGGGTCACAGCCACCAAAGTCGCCCACTAACTGGCTAGGCTAACAAGCTGCTTTATTCCTGCCTGGCACTTAGCACAGTGTCTCTAACGAGCACTTAATAAATGCTCAGGGATTTGACTTGACTTTGGAACATGTTTTGTATTTCAGCAGCAGCCACTAAAAACATTTACTGAGCAACTATTGATTGCAAAGCCTTCTGGGAAAGACAAAAATAGATAAGACAGCCCCTGCCTTCACGGAGCTTCCAACTCTGGTTAGAGGGGCACGATGCTTGTAGTGTAGGAGATAAGTGCTGAATGAGGGGTACGGTGAAGTGCTAGAGGAGGAGGCGGATATCCTAGTGGGGGAAGGAGGGGTTAAAGGAAGAGTCCATGGGACCCAACAGTACCTTTCATGTGGTTGTCCCTTGGATTCTGTTATATGCTAGCTCTGTGACCTTGGGCAAGGTCCTAGGATCACATATCAGAGCTGGAAGGGCTCTTGTAAGGCATCAGGTCCAATCCCCTCATTTTACAGATGTGGAAAATAAGGCTGAGAAACTCTCCCAGAATCGCACAATTAGTAAGTATCTGAAGCCAGGATTTGAACTTGGGGTTTCCTAACTACAAGCCCAGAACTCTATCCACTATGCCACCTGGTCTTCGGTTTCCTTTTCTGTAAAATGAAGGGATTGTACTAGAGGATTTCTAAGGCCTCTTTCAGCTTGGAATCCTATAATACTGTGAATCAAACTGAAGGAAATCAAAGTGAGGCGGGGGAGGATAAGGTATGAACACAGCATGGTAGGATGGAAAGAACAATGAATTTAGAGTCAGAAAAAGAAATTTGACCTCAGCTCTGTTATCTACTTACCTTGGGCAGGTCATTTTCACCCCCTGGGTCTCAATTTACTCCTCTGTGAAAGGAGAGGTCAGACTAGACGAGTCTCTTAAGTCCATTCCAATTCTAAATCTACCATCCTATACAAAGCTTTAACTAGGGTGAGTTAATCAGAGCTTTGCACCAGGGTGCCAAAAATTAGAGGGTGCTTACAGTATAATCTGGAGCATTCTTTCCCCAAGTAGCGCCACTTCTTTCCCTGATCCTACTACCTTCCATCTCCTCAGCAGCTGTGACTATTCTGGTAGTACAGGAACCTCCTGATGTTCTTGGGGAGATTCCTCCCCCTGAAAACTACACCTAGGTAAGTTCTTCTCTGCCCTTCCCAACCCTCCTCAAACCCTGACCGTTTCCTTGCTCCCCTAAGCAAGGAACTAAGTTCAAAAATCCATAGTTATTCCTCTGATCCTATGACTGGCCTGATTGAAGCAAAGCGTATATGAGATGAGGCTGGAATAGTAGGCTGGAACCAGTGTGGACACCAAGCCAAACAGTTTAGCTTTTATTCAGATAGGCTATGGGGCATCACTGAAGATGCTTGAATAGAGGAGTGAAATTATCAAGGTTATTCATCAGAAAGATAAATACAGAAATGGGTACAGGTAGCATTAGGAGGCTCCTATATAAGTCCATCAGGGAGGTGATGGATTGTGCAGTGGCGATGTAGAGAAGGGGGCACACGGTTGAGATATTGCTGGGATGGAAGCGTCAGAACTTGGCAGCTAATTAGATGTAGGAAGTGAGGGAGAAGGAGGAGTCAGGGTTGGGTCTGAATCTTAGCTCTACTTTGGGCAAGTCAGTTTCCTGCTCTGGGTCTCAGTTTCCTCTTCAGTAATTTGAAGGTGTTGAACTAGATCGGGGGTCCTTAATCTGAGATCCACAGACTGCTTTCCCTTGGATGGGGTCCATGGACAGATTTACAGTCTGTAAATTTGAATAGGAAAAAAATACTTCTTATTTTCACTAACCTCTAACTGAAATGTAGAATTTTCTTCAACTACTTAAAAACTTTATCCAGGAAAGAGATCCACAGACTGCCAAGGAGGTCCAGGGTACAACAAAGATTTTAAGAAGCCCTGCCATAGAGGATCTCTAAGGGGCCTTCCAGCTCTAAATCCCGTGATTCTATGATTTTCACATTTGGAGATAATTACAGACCACTGAGCTCTGGGACCTTGAACAGACCCAAGAGAATATCCAGTGGGAGCTTTGGTAGATCAGCTGGATCTATTTATGGGCCATTGTTGATTCTCACATTATTCAATGGGAAGTCATTTGGTGCTGAGGGTTTCCCGAGGGTTGCAAGCAAACATGGTCCTATTTACCACTGCTTCCCTTCACCCCTTACACAGTGACACTATCCTGAGAACTCTCTAGACTAGGTGCCTGGCTTTAATGGGTTAATTTCTAAATGCATTGAACTTAGTGACATTTGGTCAGTGGGAACAACAAAAAGGAGGGCTCTTCTGAGAGATTTAAACTCCCTGAGCCTCAGTTTTCTCATTGCTAAGAAAAAAATTTTTTTTTAGAAAAATGATATCTAAGGCATGGTCTCCATTTTTTTTTAAGTCGTGCACTCCTATCAATAAAAGATGTTTGTGCGTGCACCACTGAGAAGTATATATTTTCTTATTTATATCCATACTAATAATTATGTGCAATATAAAACACAAGAAAAGAAAATGTTG
The DNA here is from genome assembly GCF_003287225.1 of Phascolarctos cinereus. Taxonomy (NCBI): domain Eukaryota; kingdom Metazoa; phylum Chordata; class Mammalia; order Diprotodontia; family Phascolarctidae; genus Phascolarctos; species Phascolarctos cinereus. The sequence continues at coordinate 63,447,404 of NW_027555625.1, forward strand.
AAAGGATGACAGAAAGATGTCCTATCTTGAAAAGAATATCTTATTGGTTAATGATGCAAAAACATTTTGCTTTCACCAAAATGTCATTTGTAGTGATTTGCAGATATTTTAGTGAGAGAATTGCCACTAAATGTTTCATTGTTCTTTTCAAATTTTGGCTTAACATTAGGATAGCAACAATTCCAAAGCTTTATTTTCTAAGTTCAGTCCATTTCAAGACTTGGTTTTCATGCTTTTTGCAGTCAAAAACAACGCCTCACAAAGAAGGGCCTCGTTGGCTGCTCTCACTAAATGATGAGAATCATTTTTGGATGCCATCCACCAATTCTACAAAGGTTTTTTGCTGACATTTGACTCATAAATTTCTATCTTCCCTAATGTTAATCAGTTGTTCTTCCAAATTAATCAGAAGGTGTTGTATTTTTATATTTTTAACAAATAAGCTTAAAACCCACTGAAACTCCATTTGGAATGGTTTTAACATGGGGGAAAATTCTGTTTCCAAGTTTCTAAGGTGGGCAGACGCCAGAGTTTTTTATGTGACATATTGACACTAAGACCTAGAGAACAGACAGTAGCCAAGAGCAGAGGGTGACAGACAGTGTGTCAGAGGGTGCAGAGAGGGCAACAAGGATGGAGACTGAGCAATAGCCATTGTATGGCAATGAAGAGATCATTGGTAACTTTGGAGAGCAAACTCTCATTTGAGTGAAGAGACAGGAATAACACAGAGGTTGAGAACCTGGGATTCAGAAAGGATAGTGGTGTTCTTGACAGAAATAGGGAAGTTCAGAAGAAGAGTGAGCTTGGGGAGGAAAGATAATGGAATGGAGATGTCAGTTCAGATTACAACCCATCCTTGTTGGCTCATCCTATTCAGCGCACTCTGTCCCACCAAAAATGAAAGTCAGAAGTGGGGCATCTTACCAGACACTGTCCTGTACTGCAGAACCCAACCTTTCAGGGCACAGGCTGCAACCGTGATGCAGGTTGGGGGCCACAATGTGGGTATTCCTTGGGGTAAGTGGAGACTTTGCTGCAGTTACTGGGTTGAGGTTAGGTTATAATCACCCAGAGGGGGCCAAAGGCTAACAGAAGGAGAGGAGTAGGGACCCAGCTGAAGGAATGTTTCAAAGTTAATGGATGAAGGAAGTGGTTAAGTTGCATTGGAGAAAAGCCCTGAGATTGGCTGTCACTAAGATGAGATGTGACTCTCATCTTTCCACATTCTGACTGATTACCCCTTGGGATGATGCCATGGCCAACTGAGGTGGGGTAGGCATAGCCCTCCTTTTCAAGACCACTGCTCTAAGATACCTTCTAACTCTCAAATCCTCTGCCCTTTTAGGACTAGTCTTGTTGCCCTGAGAATGGGCCACACTTCTGGAGTACTATCCATTCTGGCCATTACATTTCAGGGAGGACATTGACAGGCTCTAACAGGTGTGGAGTATAGTGGCTGAGATGTCGAGGGGACACTGAACCAAGCCTCGTATAGATCAGTTGAGGCAACCAGAGACATCCAACCTATAGAGGAGAAGTAGGGGAAGGAGACAAGAGTGCTGAGTTCAAGTACAGTACTAAAAGGGCTGCCATGTAAATTAGGGACTGGATTTTTTTTTCTGCTTGGCCCCAGAACTGGGAACAATGGATCCAAGTGGCCTAGAGGCAGGTTTGATTTAGGCTGGCTATGGGGACCTACTTCAACTAGCTGCCAAGCAGTGGAAAGGACTGCCACAGGAGGTGGCTGATTCCCCTTCTCTGGGGGTCCTCCCGAAGAGGTTGGCTGACCCCTTGTCAGGACTATTGCAAAGAGGACTGCTGGTCAGCTAAGGTTGAACTGGGTGACCTCTTGGGTCCCTTCTCCCTCTGAGATTCTGCCATTTTGTGACCTTTGGTTTCATAAATCTAGAGTTGAAGGGACGTCAGAGGCCAAGCTAGTGCAACCCTTCCTTTTGCAGATGGGGAAACTGAGGCTGAGGGAGTTTCAGTAGCTTCCAAAGATCATTTCAGTGGGAAACTTCTGGTGGGATTTAAACCTGGGTTAGTCAGTCAACAAACATTTGCCAACCACTTACTATGTGCTAGGTGCTATGCTAAGCTCTGTAGATACAAAGTTGAAAAAAGGAAGGGAAGAAGCATATATTAAGCACCTATTATATGTAATGCACTGTGTTAAGTGCATTACAAATATCTCATTTGATCCTACAACACTGGGAGATCGGTGCTATTATTATATCCATTTCACAGTTCAGGAAACGGAGATTAAGTGACTCCCTCAGGGTCACACAGCACAGAAATGTCTGAGGTGGTATTTGAACTTGGATTTTCCTTTCTCCAGATCCAGCACCCATCCACTGTGGCTCCTAACTGCCCTCTTCTCAAAGAGTATCCATTCCAATGGGATTCACAGAATTCAAATAATTAAAAGATAGATATAGACTATACGGAAGGCAATCTGAAAGGAGAAGCCAGTGGCAACTGGGGGGACCAGGAAAGGCCTCTAGAGGCTGATGGGCTTACAGATGAATCTTGAAGGAAGCCAAGAAAGCTAAGAGGTTGCGGTGAAGGGGTACAGCATTCCAGGCATGGGAACAGCCAGTGAATGGGCTGGGAGATGGGTGATGGATCGTCCTAATTGTCTAACAGTAGATGGAGTGGAGCGTGTGGATGGGAGTGAAGGTGTAAGAGCTCTGGAAAGGTAGGAGGGTGGAAGGGGCCAGGGAATACAGAGCTTTCAATGTCCCGGGGCCTTTAGACTGAACCTGAGAGAACAGGAACCATGGGAATTCATTGAGCAAGGGTGCAGGGCTGTTGTTTTTGGTTTTGGTTGGTGGGTTGTTTTGGGGGTTTTTTTTGGTTTTGTTTTGTTTTTTTAGGCAACTGGGGTTAAGTGACTTGCTCAGGATCACACAGCTACTAAGTGTCAAGTGTCTGGTATGAGGTCAGATTTGAACTCATGTCCTCCTGACTTCAGGGCTGGTGCTCTATCCACTGTGCTACCTAGCTGTCCCTCTTGGGCCAGATTTTTAAAAATCCTCCTGGCAGCTGAGCACAGGATGGAGTGGAGTGGGGAGAGACCACAGGCTGGGGCTCAGTTAGAAGGCTTCGGCAGTGATTCAAGGGGGAGGTGATGGCAGTGGCTTTGGGAACAGAGAGGGAGATGTTGTGAAGGAGCCCTGGCCAGGGAGTTAAGGATGACACTCCCCTCTTCTCACTCTATAATTCAGCAGCACCTCCAGCCTTCATGCCGGTCCTGGCGTTCAACCCTCCTGACTCTATGCCTCTTCTGTGCTGGGAATGCTCCACTTTCTCACCTCCGCTTTCTGGCATCTTGCAAGTCTCAACTCAAATCTCACCTTCCCCTTTCTCTGTCTCTCTCTGTCTCTGTGTCTTTCTGTGTCTCTTTCTGTCTCTGACTCCCTCTCCTCTCTCCTCCCTTCTCTTCCCTTCTTTATCTCCCTCTTCCTCCCCCCTCCTCTCTCTGTTTTTTACTACCCTCTTCTCTCTCTTCCCCCCGACATATATACACATACACACACTGCTAAGTGCCTTCCTCTAAGATTATTATCTAAACTACTCTATGTGTATCTATATACATATCTATGTATATCCATATACATATGTATACATATATACACATGTATACATAATATATGTGTATATGTATACAATATGTATATATGTATATACAGTTGTTTTTAAGTCACGTCCAATTCTTTGGGACCCCATTTGGGATCTTCTTGGCAGAGACGCTGAAGTAGTTTGCCATCTCCTTCTCCAGTTCATTTTACAGAGGAGGAAACTGGCAGACAAGGTAAAGTGACTTGCCCAGGGTCGTATAGATAGTGTCTAAGGCCAGATTTGAACTCAGGAAGATGAGTCTTCCTGACTGCAGGCCTGGCATTCTCTCCACTGTACCACCTAGCTGTCCCAATATTCATATACATATATGTATTCAGAGAGAGGCGGGGGGGGGGGAGAAGGTATGTTGTCTCCCCTATTAGACTGTGAGAACTCAGGGATGCAGTTGCTGCCTTTCTTTGTATCCCCAGTGCTTAGAAAGTGCCTAATAAGTGCTTACTGACTGATGACACTGAGGTTGTGAGCCTGGGTAGCTGGGAACATGGTGGTGCCCTCCTGTAATTGGAAGGTTCAGTCTTCAGATTCTAGAGTCTGTCTTTGCATTGTACTGTGCTTCTCTTGACTGGATTATGGAGGGATAAGTCCTGGCGGGGGGGGGGCAGAGATGAGAGAGAGGGAGGGGAAAGGGACCAGGGGCTGAGATTATTTGTGAGCTTGGGTCTGAGAGGGAGGTTAAGCTGACCAGGAGGCTGCTCATCTTAGACCCAGTCTCCATTCCTTCAGTGCAAGACCTCCAGTGATGGCTGCCATCTGGCTCGGCATCTTCTGCTCTTTCATCTGCCAGGTGAGTGATGGACATGGCTTCTCTTTGAAGCCCAGCCCAGAGGGGTGGATGTCACCTGTCCTCACTATGGGGTCATGAATGACCAAACCAGCCATGGCTGCCCCAAAGCCCTGACCTCAGGGAGAGGGGGGAACTCTTCAGGTTTTATTTTTCTTATTCATATGAGCTGGACATTACACTGAAGGCCAAGTTTGGCCAAACTGAGGACAAGGGTAAATCCGAAGGAGTCACAGAGACCTGCTTATGGGAGAAAACAAGCCTATTTAGATGGGGAATACAAGACATAAACATATGGGGAAAATGAAGAACATTTATAAAGCAGGTGCAAAGGGGTCAAGAGGCCTGCTGCTCATTTCAGGTCTTCCCCTGACTCACTATGTGACCAAGGACAAGTCATGTCCTCTCTTTGGGCCTTGGTTGCCTCCTCCGTAATCTCTAAGGTGACATGCAACATTGCGCAAGAGCTGGACCTGGAGTCAGGAAACCTAGATTCAAGTCTTGCCTCTGAAACATGTTAATTGTATGACCATGGGCAAAGTGCTTAACCTCTCCATGCTCCAAGCAGCTCTCTAAGATTATAAGTTACAAGCAGCTGCATTAGTGGAGGGAATTTCCATATAAGGGAGTTCCCCGTATTGATGAAATAACGGATCCTGTGGCCCAGTGTCTGTGGTTCCCTCCAGTTTTAACCCCTACAATTCAAACTTAGAATTCACAAGAGCATGAAGCCAGGAGCAACATGGGAAAGCCGGTGTCTTTCTTGCTCTCTCTCCCACTACCTCCCCATCTCAGAGAGCAAACCCTAGTATACTATGGACCCAGCCCCGGGCTACCTTGGAGCTGTCCTCAGCACTTTGGCCATTTGAGATAAGACTAACAGCCACAAGGGCCCAGAGGTCCACTGCTCCCCTAGGCAAGCAGATTGAGAGCCTTGAGGGCTGGGGATGTTGGGATATTATAAAGTCATGACGACCTAGAGATAGACTAACAGAGTCTGTCCTTCCTATAGTACCTTAAGATTCACAAATTAAACAAATATTTATAAAAGGTCTATTTCCTGTAAGCCAAAAGGCAATGTAGCATCATGGATAGAAAGCCAACCTCTGTCAGCAGACCTGGTTTCAAGTTCTGACGCTGACAAGCCAGTCAGTCAATAAACATTTATTAAGCACCTGCTGCATGCCAGGCACTGTGCTGAGCACTGTGGATACAAAAGAAAGGTAAGAGACAGTCCCTACCCTGGAGAAGCTCATTGTCTAGTGGGGGAGACAACACGCACACTATGTACAAACCAGCTTATACACAGGATAAATAGGAATAATGAGCAGAAGGCATTAGTCATCCTAGTGATCCTGGGCAAGTCACTTCGCCCTGTTTGCCTCCATTTCCTCACCTGTCAAATGAGTTGGAGAAGGAAATGGCAAACCAGTATCTTTACCAAGAAAACCCCTAAAGGAGTCACCAAAAGTCAGACATTACAGAAACAACTGAACAACAATAAAAACCCTATTCTAAGGGAGAGGCAGAGTGGAGAAACAGATATTGTGAAGACAAAATCAATTGACAAGACTTGAAAGCCATCCTGTATGATAAGATAGTGCAAAGATAATTGTTCCCACTTTACAGATGAGGAAACTCTGAAAGAAATGAAATGACCTGCTCCTGGTCACACAGTTAGTAAATATCCAAACTAAACCAGGGTCTTTGGACTTCAAACGCACTCTGGCACACCCGCTACCCTCCAGTGTACTCTGCTAATCGCATTCCCTTATTTAGATTAGAAAGGGAAGAAACTGAGCCTTGAGGACTGTCCAGCTCAAGGCCACACAGGGTCAGCTCTTCTGACCCTAATCTGTCGCTCTCTTCCACTGTACCCCAAAGACATCCTCTTTCTTTTTTAATGGTCTTTTGGAAGCAATAACTTGGTGTTCAGGACATCTTTCCCCACAGGTTGTACCTGAAGCTGTCACCAGTGAGCTCCATGTGGAAGTTCCAGAAAATTATGCAGGAAACTTTCCTTTGTACCTGAAGAAGGTAATGATGACTTATTGCCATAGACCTTGAACTAGAGGAAAGGTGGTGAGGGGGAGAGGGAGAGTGATACTCAGTCTTGTTTTGTATAACAACTTAATGTGTTTGTGGTCAGGGATGGAAGTGGGGGTTGGGGTAGATTTGTATTTTAATAGGGGATGAGTCAAATGAAGAGAGGTGGGATTTCAAGCATCGCTGAGCTGAGACATTTGGAGGAAGGGAAATTTTCTCAGCAGCACTGAAATCATAAGCCAGTAAGCTGCCCCACTCCCCAGTACGTATATACATATGCCCTGGACTGTGGACCATTATACCCTGCAATCTCCTTCCTCACTGAACCAAAGATACTCCCTTCTAAGTAGAGCATTGCTCACATGGCATACCCACCCAATCCCACCAAGACCTCTCTTTCAGGTCCCAGTTCCCTCATCATCTTCACAAGCCAGGGCACTCAGCAACCTTCACTCCCAATTACATTTCCCCCTCTCCCTTCTCTTTCCTCTCCTTCTGACCTTTTTCTGTTCCTCTGGTCCTCCACACCTCAGCTGAAGCTTCCCCCTGTGCATTCAGAAGGCCCTACTGTGGTCCACGTGGCTGGCGATGAAGCAACAGAAGGTCTTTTTGGGGTGGAATCTGACTCTGGCTTCCTGTTTGTGACCAGGCCCCTGGATCGTGAAGAGCAGGCCCAGTACACCCTTCAGGTACCAACGCCTGGCCAGTTCCCGGGGCCCTCAGGGAACTGGGAACATCTGTGTGCAGTATCAGACAAGATCATCAGGCTTACAGTTAGAACTGGTTTAGAATCCCAGCTCTGACACATGCTATGTGACCCCAAACAAGTCACTTGTTAACTTTTCTGAGCCTTAGTTTCCTCATCTCTAAAATAAGAGTGTTAACATGTGTACTGTGTTGGGAGAAAAGTGCTTTGTGAATCTTAAAGTGCTTAGAATAATTCCTGTCTCGGATAAACCCTTTAAAGAATGTTCATTGTTGATTTGTTGATTATGGATATAAATTGTTATTACTGGGGGAGAGACAGCTTCTTGTCTGCTGGGAAGGTAGAAACCTCCACCCCAGGTATCCACCTTCTTGATAAAGAAAACATGGCACCTCCTTTGGAGAACTAACTCATTTTCCCTCGTTTCCATGGTGACCTTCCAGGTGACAATCACTGCTGAAAACGGGAGCCTCCTTTGGGGCCCACAGCCCTTGACAGTACATGTGAAGGATGTGAATGACCACGTGCCTGAATTCACCAAAGCAGAATACACAGGGACCTTGAGCCAGGGTACCCATGCTGGTGAGCAGCTGTAGGGTTTGGGGGTCAGAGGGTAGGAAGAACGGGCAACATTTATGTTCCAATGGCAGCCCATTCCATTGCTGAACACCTCTTCCCTTCTGGAGATCTGTTACTTTGTCTAAACTCAGAGGGAGGAGTATGTGGGGATTGGAGTAAATGCACAGGAAGCCTTGGGGGACATACGGTTCATGTCCTCTCTGAGCCTCTATTTTCTCATCAATAAAGCATGGATAATGATTTTTGTACTATCTACCTCAAAGGAGTGTTGTGAGGTAAGCTCTCTGTAAATTATAAAGAAATAAAGGGGTTATTATTAGTCATATTGCTCTTCCGCTGAAGTCCTGCCCTGACGTCTCACGGTATAGAGGTAACACTGTGTTCTCTGTCTTTAAAAAATTCCATCTTTTGTTTTTACATAACCATTTTTTAAAAATAGCCTTGCCTGGGGATGGTTTCCAAAAAACCTGGGGAGACTTATACGAACAGATACAAAGTGGAGTAAATAGGACTAGGAGAACATTGTATATAGTAATAACAATATTGTGATGACAGTCAACTGTGAAAGATGTAGCCACTCTGATCAATACAATGATGCACAACAGTGATGAAAAATGTTATCTACCTCCAGAGAAAGAACTGATGGATTCTAGTACACATTGAAGCATATTTACTTTTATTTTTCTTGCTTTTTTTTTTGTAATGTGGCTAATGTAGAAATGTTTTGTATGACTTCATATGTATAATGGATATCATATTTCTTGCCTTCTCAGTAGGTGGGGGAAGTGTTAAAGGAAGGAGAGAATTTGGAACTGAAAATAAAAATAAAAAATTAATATAAAATATATCTCTTCCTCTCCCCTATAGAGAACCATCCTTTATAACAAAGAATAAAAAAGAAAAAGGGAGAAAAGTCATTCAACAAAATCAACCAATGTGTTCATGAAGCCTGACAGTATATGTTGTATTCCATTCCCATAGTCTCCCACTTCTTCAGAGAAGAGAAGAAAATGCATTCTCATAGTCCTTCTTCCAAGCCAATCATGATCATTTAAATTAACATGGCATACCTTTTAATTGCTGTCATTCTTTCTATTTACATCATTGGAGCCACTGTGTATATTTTCTTCCTGGTTCTGCTTACTTTACTTTGTATCCATTCACAAAAGTCTTCTTGTGCCTCCCCACATAGTAAGCTTCTACTATAAATATGGCCCTGACAGTGGCTAGTGACCAATGACCAGTCTTACTTTGCAAAGTTTTGGTTATCAGAAAGCCTCAGGAACTCATGAAGACCATCTACCAAAGTGTAAAGGACTTAAAATCTGTACCAGTGCAATAATCATTCCAATTGATGAGATCACAACACAAACTTTGAAATATTGATGATTATCAGAGTTGGGTCATTAGGCTGGAAATATGTATGTGTTGCAGGTGAGTAAATAGAGTAGGATGGTGTGAGTGGTCCTCATGGATAATCAGGACCATTATGATGATAGCTAGTATTTATACAGTGCTTTAAGGTTTACAAAGAACTTTACAAATTTTGTTTCATTTGACCCTTAGAACAATCCCATGAGGTAGGTGCCATCACCGCCCCCATTTACAGATGATGAAACAGACACTGAGACAAATTAAATGTCTTGACTTGGGTCACATATCTAGTAAGTGTCTGAGGCTGGATTTGAACTCAGTTCTTCCTGACTCCAGGTCTACACCACTACCTCTGGTTTATGATATAATGGAAAGAACATTAGATTTGCAGTCAGTAGCCCTGGGTTTCAATTCTGACTCTTCTACTTACTAGCTGTGTGACCTTAATCAAGTCACCTTCCATATTTGCATCTCAGTTTCTTCTATAAAATGAAGGAGTTCAACTAGTTGGTTTCAAATGCCCTTTTTTAGCTCTAAATACATAATCCATAATGCCTGGGAAAAAGAGGATATGGAGAAATTTGAGATGAATGTTAAGAGAAAAGAAATCAGGAAGGCAACTGAAATGTTATGGTCCTTCTGAGAGCAGTCATTCCACCATCATCCTATTCTCTCTTCCTTCCCTCTGGCCAGGCATACCCTTTCTTTACCTCAGTGCCACAGATGGGGATGAGCCAGGCACAGCCAACTCAGATCTGCGTTACCACATCCTAAGTCAGACTCCAGCCCAGCCTTCCCTAGAAATATTCCAACTAGAGGCCACGACAGGGGGCCTTGCCCTCACTGAGAAGGGTAAGTACATCCCATGTCCCCTAACTACTCCTGGGGTCCAAGTGATCTCTATGGCCCTTAGTGAGATGAGGGTCTTGGGAGAGGATGTCAAAAGATAAGAGCTACACTTCTGAACTTCATGGCTCCCAGGGAAGGAGCCCCAAGTCCATGAATAGTAGTAGTAAAGGGGTCCCTTTCTAAACTTCGATCCTGAGAGACATAACTCCCCCTCATCTTTCATCCTTCTCCTCATAGTGAACTATAAACAACAATCATTTCACAGGCCAGTGATCCAGACATTAAGAGTCATCAAGGCACAGATGCTTTCCCAGGTGGCAATCGCATAAACAAGAGGAAGCTACTGCTTGTGTGACATTTAGCCTCCTTGGGACTCATTTTCCTAATCAATAAAATGGGGGTTTGGACTAAATGGCCTCTGAGCATCCTTCCTGCTCTAAATCAGCTACAATCCTACAGTCCAGATTTGTACCATTCAGGAGACAAATCTCTCTGATATCCATCTCTCTGAGGAAGTTTATCCTCTCCCTTAGGCTGCAAGTCCAACCCCTGTCTTAGACCAAATAGCTTCCCTGATTCCTCCCATCTACACTTATACACTCATCCATTCATTCATCCATCCATGCATCCATTCATTCTACTCATCCTTTCAGGCATCCATCTATCCATCCCCGCCATCCATCCATCTATCCACCTGCATTTATCCAAAGAGCTTATAGCTCATATAGCTATTTTCTAATACCTCTGATTCCTCCATACCACAATTCCTACCCAATGAGATTATACATTCTAATCTGTCCTGATACCAGACTCTAGACAGAGGTTGTGAATATCTAGTAGATTTGCCTCCACTCCTACCTACAGATAATTACATCCTTCTTCTGTACCTCATAGGGAGCTCTAGGGTTGATCCCACTACTGTGAGCCACTACCAGTTGCTGGTGCAGGTAAAAGACCTTGGAGACCAGGCCTCAGGCCACCGAACCATGGCAACTGTGAACATTGCTGTGGTGGCGAATACTTGGTTGCCTCATGACTCTATCCACCTGGCAGAAAATCTCCAGAACTTGTGCCCCAGTTCCTTCACCCATGTAAGTAAGAGCATAACCCATGCAGAGACCAAGAAATGGTGACCCAGGAGGGATTGCTTTTAAATTATTTATATAGAATCCATATAAGAAGCAACAAGCACTTTTGTGGAGATTGTTTGATGGAAGAGAAGGAGTCATGCCATGAAAATCAGGAGACCTAAGTTTTAGTCCAGGCTCTGCCATTTACCAACCCCAAGGTCATCATCTACCAGAATGACCTTGGGCTAACAACAACAGCAACAACAATTAAAATTCATATAGTACTTTCAGATTTGCAAAGCTTATTACATATGTTAATTCATTTGATTCTCATAACCAGAGGTACCAAACATGTAGCATTCCTAAGTAAATCCCAAAAATATCACTGGAAAATATTTAACAAAATAAAAATACAATAAAATGTAGATAACATTACATTTTAAAACTAAGTCAATATGTGACCCACAGGGCTGGCCCAGTTTTTATGTGAGTTTGACACCACTGGCCCTAATTATCCTGAGAGGGAAGTGCTATAACCATCCCCATTTTACAGATGAGGAAATTGAGGCACAGAGCGTTTAAGTGACTTAACCACACAGCTGGTAAGCATCTGTCCCAAGCTCTTTCCACTTAACCACCTAGCTACCAATCACTTCTCCCTGATTTTCAGTTTCCTCATTTGCAGAATGAGGGGATTGTGCTAGGTGATCCTCAATGGACTTTCTCATTCTGGTTCTCATTCCCATTGCCATGAGTCTATAGTTTTGTGGTGTGAGGGGTCTGTATTTCTGAGGATATATATGGTTCCAGAAGTTTAGGTTGCTCCAAATTGCCTTATGGTTCTGAGACTGCAAGTCCACAGTTCCATGGGGCTATAGTTACATAGTCCAAGAAGCCTATGGTTTTATATGTTGATGGTAGTTCTATGATTCTGCAACTTGACTATTCTACCCAAGGTTAATGGTTCTGTGACTCTATGGTTCTTTGTTATCTCTATGGGTCTAGGGTCTATGATGAATTCAGCCATTATTATTTTCATTACCACTAAATGTCCCCTCTTGCACCCCACAAGGGTGGATGAGTTAACATGTGTACAGTAAGGGTCTCAGACTTAGGGAAAAATACAATTTCTGTCCTCAGGGATTTTATAATCTCAATAGAGGGTCTTTACCTTACTTGCCTACATCCATTGGAGGGTCCTGAGTAGGAAGCAAGAAGTCAGGAACCTGAGGGGTCCCAGTCTTTCCTTCTACCTCTGAGCTTCCCTGCATAGCCCTTAGCCCCTGCTGGCTCCCTCAAGGTGGGAAAATTCAACACCATAGCTAGGGATTCACGCCCCACAGACAGGAATGCCTTTCAGAGAGTCTTAGCTTCCAGACAAGAGTCCAGAGGAGCCTAACTAAGCTCTTTCCCCTCCCCCACACCAATCGTGCTCCCTTAGCACCACTGGGGAATCCCCTGGAATGCCCTGAGGCAGTGGGTAACTTAAAATAGCCCACTCAACCATAACACAGCCTGTAGGGGGGCCTAGGAAGGGGAGAAAATAGAGCCCTCTACTCTGCTGCCACATAGTTTGAGACGTGAGTCACATGGCCCAAGAGGCACCATCTCCTTTCCTTCTCCCATGCCCCCAAACTGCCCCTTCCCTCAGAACCACACCAGTGACCCAGATGAAGGCCAGCTTAATTTAGTAGGTAGAAGGGAAGGGAATAAGCATTTATATAATGCCTACTGTGTGCTATGATAAATACTTTACAAATATTGTCTCATTTAATCCTCATAACAACCCTGGGAAGAAGGTGCTGTTATAATCCCCATTTTGCAGTTGAAGAAACTGAGGCATAGAGAAGTTAAGTGATTTGCCCAGAGTCACACAGCTAGTAAGTGTCTGAGGCTGAATTTGAACTCAAGTCTTCCTGACTCTAAGCTCAGTGCTCTATCCAGTGAGCCACCAAGCTGCCTCAGACAGAAGAAGTTTTTCTGGCATCCACCCACAGGCCTCCTTAGGACCTCTTTCCACCTACCGCATCCCAGCTTTCCCATCCTTGTTGGTAGGAGCTGGTCAAGGACTGTAAAGACTGGGACCTAGCCAAGACCTGACCTTTGCCAAGGCCATGTACAATTGCCAGATCTCTGGGTCTTTAACTATAGCCAGGGACTGTGGCAGTCTGACAGGGGAGAGAATTATTAGCAAGAGTCAGGAGGCCTGGGTTTCAGTTCTCCCTAGCCCCATGGCCTTGGGTAATTCTCTTTCCTTTTCTGAGCCTTAGTCTCTTTATCAAGATATGTAAAATGAAGATGGAGGACAAAATGGTGCCTCAGCCCCCCTGAAGCACCCATAGCTTTGCTTTAGAAATGGAAAGGACTCTGGAGACCATCTAATCCAGACATTTAATTTTACAAAGGAAGAAATTGAGGCCTTCAGGGCACAAGTAACATGGTCAAGGTCACAAAGGTTAAGTAAATAGGAAGACTGAGGCTTGAATTCAGGTCCTCTGACTCCAGATTTAAAGTTCTTTCCACTCCACCATACTGTCTCCATTTAATTCAATTAAGCTAATATTTATGAAGTGTCTAATCTATGCAGAGTACTGTTTAAGCAGCTACGGGAGATAAAAAGTTTAAATTAGATACAACCTCTCCCTTCATAGAGTTTAAAATCTTCTAGGGGATCAGATAACTGTGACACGCAACATTAATATTATAAGTTCTGTACAACAGAGAGGTATAAAATAAAGTGAGGAACGAAATCAAGTAGAAAAACTATTATCAATCAACGGGATCACGGTAGGCTTCCTGGAGGAGGCAGCATAGATGCCCGGCTTTTAAGGATAAGCAGGGTTTCAGGAAGCTCAGGGGCAACTTGGAATCAAAAAGACTCATCTTTCTGAGTTCAGATCTGGCCTCAGACACTTACTAGCTGGGTGACCCTGGGCAAAGTCACTTAAGACTGTTTGCCTCAGTCTCCTTATCTGAGCTGCAGAAGGGTATCTTTGCCAAGAAAACCCCAAATGGAGTCACAAAGAACTGAACATGACTGAACAATAAAGCTTCAGGATTTCAGTGTCTAAGAGGGGTGGCAAAGCCATTGCAAACTTAGGGGAAGCAGGGGCAGAGGGGTGAGGAGGTCCAGTCTGTGCTGGGGCAGAAAACAGTCTAGTCTGTTCTAGGACCCTAGAATTCGAGGGTTCTTAGCAGGGAACAGTATGAGACAAGACTAGAAAGCCATAATAGTGGTTGAACCAGGCCCAAGGAATTCTCTAAGATCAGTAAGAAGAGTTGGAGAAGTAGTTTTATGGGCACTAATAAGACTTCTCTGAAGACCCTCTTGCCCCCCTCCTCTGAAAGAGGCATCCCCCTGCCCGAATGACCACAAGCTTAACTAGTAAACCTCTTGATAGCATAAAGTTCTGTGATTCACCTGAGGTCACCCAGGGCCTTAGCTCAGAGCAGAGTCAAGAATCAAACCCAGGAGGGGCAGCTAGGTGGTATAGTGGATAGAGCACCAGCTCTGAAGTCAGAAGGACCTGAGTTCAAATCAGGCCTCAGACCAAACATTTGACACTTACTAGCTATGTGACCTTGGGCAAGTCACTAACCCCAACTGCAGAAAAAATGCACACATACATACACACATACATACATACATACATACAAGAATCAAACCCAGGTCTCCTGACTCATGGTTCAAGCTGCTTCCTGCCCAGGAAGTTGGGTATGGAGAGAGTGAGTAAGCTCCATTCCCTTCAGAAGGTGGTGGGCTTAGCTAGACCTCCAATCACCTCATTCATTTCAAGAAAGGAAAGGTTTCTGACCCAGGAGTCTACATATTGGGGTTAATGAATCTGAGTCTATGATGAAGACAGGGGGTTGGCCCCTATTAGGCTCTTGGTGAAGGCCCAGCCCCCCTTTCCTGGGTTGTTCCTTCATCCTGTCTCCAACCTTCACCCTGCCCAGGTGCACTGGAGTGGTGGGGGTGTGGAATATCACCTGGAGAGCCAGCCCCCAGGACCCTTTAAAGTGAGCAAGGAAGGAAACATCTGCATGACCCAGGAACTGGACAGGGAGATGCAAGATAAGGTGAAGAGTCTGGAGGTTGCTGGGGGGAAGTTGGAATATGGATATAGATACAGATAGATGTGTATGTGTATATATGTATATGTACATATGTGTATATGTATATTTATGTGTGTGTTGAGGGGACTTGGGGGGTGTTGAGGCTTGTAACATACTACTGTACTGCTTAACCTCTGGCTACGCTAATTTAATGAGTATCATTTTCACCATCAAGCTCATCTTTTATTTTGAGAGGATTCAGGGGATGGGGTGGGGTACACCATGGACTATCAAAGAGCCAAGGCCCTTAGACTGGGAAGGGTAGGGGAAACCATTGAGATCATGCTACTGGGCACCCCTCTCGGTGGCTACAGTAGAGATAGTCTCAGGGCCTTCTTGCTTTCATGACTTCAGCTGAAGACATCTATTTATCTATCTATCTATCCATCTATCTATCTATCTATCTATCTATCTATCTACCTATCTCCTGTCTATTATGTACATGCATGTATATATGAATATATATTCATAACTATTACATATACATATGTATATATGAAAGTCTATATTTTGCATATATGTATATGTATATACACGTATAGATGTGAATGGAAGTGTGTGTATATGTATCTACACACATATATACACACTTCCATATATGTGTGTAGAGTGTGTGTGTGTGTGTGTGTGTGTGTGTGTGTGTAAAAGGAAGATGCAGAAGCTATCCTTGTGAAGGAGCATAGTTATGTGTGTCTGTGTGTGTGTGTGTGTGTGTGTGTGTATATATATGTATATATGTATGTATACATATATACACACACACACACACACACACACACAGAACTATGCCTCCTCATAAGCATGGCCTCTACATCTTCCTTTCCCTATCCTCACCTTATGATTCACTCTTTACAGTACCTGCTCTCTGTGTGGGCCAGGAACATGGAGGGCCTGGCCTACAGTGACCCACTGGTGCTAACAGTCTTTGTGACAGATGAGAATGACAATCCCCCTAACTGCCCTCCTGCTGATTCCCCCTCTGAGGTCCTTGAGCTCAGTCCCTCAGGTAAGCTGAAATTCTGGGATTGGTTTGGAAAAGAGGAAGAGGAGCAGATGCAGATGAGGCAGAGTAGGGAATGACCTTTGGGCAGAACGTACCCAAACCGCTAATGCTAGGGGTATAGTAGACAGAGAACTACTTTGGAAGTCAGAAGACTTAAAGCAGAGTCCCAGCCCAGCCACTGAATCACTATATGACCTTGGACAAGCCACTTGACCACTCCAGGCCTCAGTTTCCTCAGCCATCTCCAACTATACTATAAAGCAGTAACCATCAAAACTGTGTTACTGGTTTAAAAAAAATCAGAAGGTTGATCAATGGGACGTGCTCCATTGCACACCCCAGAAGCAATCGAACCTAGTAGCATGGTGTCCTATAAACCCAAGGGCTGTAGTTACTGGAGTCAGGACTCCCGTATTTGATGAAAACTGCTGAGAAGGCCAGGATGACCTGGCAGACATTAGGTGTGAGATCAGCTCCTCACAAGCCACATAACGCAATAAGCACCAGATGGGCACAGGCTCTAAACATGAGAGATCATATCATAAACAAATGCGAGGAGCAGGGAGGAAGTCGTTTTCACCTCAATGAGTAGAAAGAGGATGCTTAACTAAACAAGGAATAGAGAGGATCGTGAAAGATAAAACAGGCAATTTCCATGACATAAAATTGAAAAGCTTTTGCATAAGCAAAATCCAAGCAGTTAGACTTAGAAGATAAAGACTTTTAAAAGACTTTGCAGCTAATTTCTCTGATAATGGCCTGATAGCCAAGACACATAGGGAATGCATACAACTATATAAGGAACACACATATAAATAGATACATATTTATATATACACAACATAAATATATAGCAACATTCCATGATGGATAAAAGGTCAAAGGATAAGAACAGTTTGGCAGTTTTCAAAAGAAGAAATGCAAGCTATCCAAAACCACATTAAGGAAAAAGGGATGGGAGGAGAAGATGGGTGGGCAGGAAGAGTATGTCTTTGGCTTGGGTTCTGGGAAATGAAGAGTGGGAATAGAAAGTGGCAAAGGACAGCTTATTCTTCTCCAGGCCTAGCAACACTGGCTTGGAGTGGTTGGGCATAGTCAGAGGGAGGGAGGAGATGACCTCCCAACCTTGTGTTTATTCATTTGTTCAAGCAATGCAACCCTCTAGGAAAATGGAAGCTACCTGAGGGCTTTTTGTGTCTCCAAATTCTAGCAAAATACCTTGGACATAATGAGCGCTTCATAAATGTTTGCCATATTGAATTATTTAATGGGGCTCTTGCAGGGAATTGTTGAGTGAAAGTGGGAGAAATGCTACATACCAGACCCTTGTTTCTGCAGTGGCCAGTGACAGGCCACAGTCAAGTCATGGCTAGGTTATGGTCAGACTGTGGTCAAACCAGGTGAATCATGGACAGACCATAGTTGAGCTAAGATCTGGTTAGGATCCAATCATAACTATCCTAGAATTGGACCATAGTCAGGCTAGGGTCATGTGGTCATACTGTGCACCCCTGGTGACAGCTGTCATTTCCCTCATGTACAGGTATGGAGGTGACCAGGCTTCAGGCCACAGATGCTGATGAACCCACCTCTCCCAACGCCCATGTGGTTTACAAGCTGCTGAGCCAGGAACCTGCAGGATCTGAGGGGTCCTCCTTCACTGTGGACCATGACACAGGAGCAGTAGCGGTACAAGATACCTCACTCATGGCAGGAGAGCTCTACCACCTGCTGGTACTCGCTGCTGACCTGGCTGGAGGAGAAGGGGGTAATTGTCTAGATTACAGGGGTGGGGAACCTGCAGCCTTGAGGCTACATGTGGCCCTCTAGGGCCTCAAGTGCAGCCCTTTGACTGAATCCAAACAAACTGGATTATGTCAAAGGGTCACACTTGAGGACCTAGAGGGTCACATGTGACCTTGAAGCCTTAGTCCCCACCCCGGTCTAGATCCCTGTCCAAAACAGAATTCATCATCTCTGCCCCCAAACCACGCCTCTAACCAACTTTCCTATTAGTATTGAGAGCACTACTAGCCTCCCAATCAGCAGCCTTGGTGTCTTCCTTGGCTTCTCCTCATTCACATTACAGATCCAGATCTTACCTCTCACCATGCTAATACACATTCTCACCTGCCTACGGTTCCTCCACCTCACTCCCCTCCACACGCTGAACCGTCCAGCGATACTGGCTTCCTCGCTGCTTCTCCAGCAAGACACCCCATCCGCCATCTCCCATCTCAACTACTTTTCAGTGCTGGCTTTCTCCATGCTTGGACTGCTTTGCCTTTCATGTCCCCATCCTGTCTCCCTTCAGGACTCAGCTCAAATTCCACCCTTGGCAGGAGGTCTTTCCTGGGCTTCCTTACTGCTGGTGCCTTCCCTCTCAGACTGTCTCCCATTTATACTGCCTGAGCCTTGTATGGACACAGATATCTGCATATTGTCTCTGCTCATTGACTGACTGATCTGGGCCACTCACTGGGATCTGACCCCTTAGATGGCTACAGGGAGGGTATTCCCCCTACTCAGACACTTCAGTCCAATGGGATGCAACCATATTTTGTCTGCCCTTTTGTCTACTGTCTCCTTCTTAGGGATAAAGGTCATCATCCTTCCCAGCCCTGGGAGGGCCCCCTGGAAGATGTGACCTGGACTTTCCCAAACACCCCCTTTTCCATGCTTTCTGGAGTGGAATGGGTAGAGAGAAGGGCAACTAGGTGATACAGTGAAGAAAAAGCTAGACCTGGAGCCACAGTTCAAATTCAGCCTCAGACCCTTGTTGTGTGATCTTGGAAAAGTCACTTAATTGTTATATGCCTCAGTTTCTGCATCTATAAAATGGGGATAATAATAGCATCTACAGGGTTGTTTTGAGGGTCACATGAGATAATAATATTTGTTAAGTGCTTTGTAATGTTAAAACACCATATATATGCTAGCTAGTATTAACCATTAGGGAAGGAGGGGGGCAAACAAGCATTTATTAAGCACCTATTACGTGCCAGGCACTGAGCTAACATTATCTTATTTGATCCTCACAACACCCCTGGGAGGTAGGTACTATTATTATTCCCATTTTTCAGTTGAGGATACTGAGACAAACAAAAGTTAAGTGACTAGCCCAGGGTCACACAGCTGGTAAGCGTCTAAGGCTGAATTTGAAGTCAGGTCTTCCTCACTTTAGGCCCAAGGCTCTATCCACTGCTCTGTCTAGTTGCCTCTGGGTGAGGGTGCCCCAAAGTCGTGTCATAGACGGATTTGCTGAAGAGCCTGGGGATACTTAACCTGGAGAAGAAAAAACTTAGGGCAGACACAATCACTGTCCTGGAGCATTTGAAGGACCATCTATTCTGCTCCCTCCCACCAGCCCCAACCCAGAAGGTAGAATGAGGAGCAGTGGGTTGTAGAAGTGGATGTAGGCTCTTCAGAAGGGAAAACTTCCTAACAGTTAGAAATGTCCAAAGGAAGGAAGGGGTCTCCTAAGGAAGTAGTGAACTCCCCATGGCTGAAAGGATTCAAGCAAAAAATTAATGATGATTTGTCCAGAATCTCATAATGGGGACCTCTGCTCAGGTATGAGTGTGACAAGAGGTATTTTCCATAATTCTGTGGCTTCTAGGTCTGAGCAGCACCTGTGAAGTCATCATCAAGGTCCTGGATGTGAATGACCACGCCCCTGTGTTCACAGCCTCTCAGGTAAAGGCAGATGCTTCACAATCACATCCTGCACCCACAAGAGAGAGGGGTAGCCATGAGGGTGCTGTAGGAGGAGGGTGAAAGGGGCCAGAGACCCAGAAGGAAAGATATCAAATCCCCAACTATGGATAGACCACAGAAGTCAAGAAGAACTGAGTTTAAATCCAGCCTCAGACACTTTCTAGCTATGTCATCGTGGAGAAGTCAATTATACCACTGTTTGCCTCAGTTTCCTCAACTGTCAAATGAGGATAATAATAGCATCTCCCTCCCAGGATTGTTGTGAGGGTCAAATGAGAAAATATTTGTAAAGCACTGAGCACAGTACCTAGAACTTAGTAGGCACTAAATAAATGCTTATTTCTTTTCCTTTTTTCCACTGTGCTAAATCCCCTTCTCCTGGGGCTTATTAGAGGATTTATAGCTGAAAAGGAGCTCAGGGATGATCTAGTGAAACACCCTCATTTTACAAGATGAGGAAACTGAGGGGTAGCTAGGTGGCACAGTAGATAGAGCTCTGGCCTTGGAGTCAGGAGGACCTGAGTTCAAATGCATCCTCAGACACTTGACACTTAATAGCTGCGTGACCCTGGACAAGTCACTTAACCCTGACTGCCTCACCAAAAAGAAAAAAAGAAAAAAAAAGATGAGGAAACCAAGGTCCAAAATGAGAAATGGCTTTCCTGTCACAATAAATAGCAGAGCAGGGATTCTAACTCAGGGCCTCTGATACTAGATCAGGTGCTCTTTCCATTGTATCCCACTGTCTGTGTCTTCCTCTCAGTACGGACCAGTCAGTCTTTCCGAGGATACAGTGACGGGAACCCGAGTAGCCACAGTCACGGCCACAGACGCTGATCTGGACCCAGAGTACACTCTTATTGACTTCTCCATTGTGGAAGGAGACCCCAATGGGACCTTTGTCCTAGACTCAGACCCGCAGAGTGGTCACGCAGACATTTGGCTTCAGAAGGTGAGGGGCTTGGGGAGGAATGTTCGCTGGGTCAGAGTAACTGGAGCTTCTCTCCGAGGGCAGCTATAATCCCTGTCCCTGGGACTGAGAGAGATCTGGGGTGGGAGAAATTTCCTGCTCAAGACCCAGGTTAGAACCCATCCTAGGATTCAGGAAAGGACAGTTGGGAGCGGGGGAGGTGGAGGCAGGGAAGGACAAACTCCCAGGACTTGGCAGAGGGATCATCGGTCACCCAGAGCTGGACTCTGTCCCATGAATGGGACGTCCCCCATTCCAGGAATGCTCTCCCCCCCTCATCTCCACCTCCCAGCTTCCCTGGCTTCCTTTAAGTCCCAGATGAAATCTCACCTCCTGCAGGAAGCCTTTCCTAGTCCATTACACTACCTCCCCTACCCCTGGCTACTAATACCTTCCCCTTTCACAGTACCTTTCATCTATGCTGTCTAAGTTGTTAGATGTGGTCTCCCTAACTAGACCAGGAGCTCCTGGGACTGCAAAGTACTTGTGCCTTGCACAGTGCTTAATCAATGCTTGTTGA